>NC_057798.1:787367556-787713574 GCF_018294505.1 Triticum aestivum | reverse complement strand
ATTGCTTCTGGATGAACAGGACCCCGTGGTGTGGAGGGCAGATGAACAGTAGACGGTGGAGGGGTGCCCGTGGAGGGGTGGTTGAACAGTAGCCGGTGGAGTAGTGCATGGTGGAGGCTGGATGTACAGGAGCCCGTGGAGGCTGGAGGAGATCGACGGTAGCCCGTGGAGGCTAGAGGAGGTCGACGGTGGAGATGAACAGTATCCTGTGGAGTCCCGTTTTGCGGTACGCCACACCCCTCCCGATGAACAGGACCCCCGTTTGGACCGTAGCGCTCCAACACAACTCCGTTTCATCCGTTTTGCGGTACGCCACACCCCTCCCGATCAACATGACCCCCGTTTCGACCGTAGGAGGTCCGTTATCTCCGTTTTGCGGTACGCCACACCCGTCCCGATCAACGGGACCCCCATTTCGACTGTAGGAGGTCCGTTTCCTCCGTTTTGCGGTACGCCAGACCCCTCCCGATCAACAGGACCCCCGTTTCGAATGTGGCCGGTCGAACACAAGGCCGTTTCCTCCGTTCTGCGGTACACCAGGCCTCGTTTCCATCGCCTGTTCCGTCCAAGCCCTCCGGATGAACATGACGACGCATTCCGTTCCGACCAAGCCAGTTGGCTCCCACGCGTTCCGTTGCCTCCCGATGAACACGACGCATTCCTATGCCTCCCCATGCACACGACGCATTCCGTTGCCTCCCCAGGAACACAACGACGACGTTGTTTCTCCGTTCTGACCCAGCCATGTACACGAGCCCTGGCCGTACGTATGCGCGAGTAGGCGTTCGAGACCCCGCCCGTATGTACGCATACGTGGTCGTATTTTCTTTCTTGCACACTGGCCGTTGTACGTACGTGTACATGCTACGTGCGCGCCTCTACTACGACACGTGCGCGCCTCTACATCAACAATTATATATGTACATACGCGTTCGCGACCAGAATGACAATGCTACGTACGCTTCGACCAGGTGGGTCCCGACTGTCAGGCACTTCCTTGCGTGCGAAGATGTAGCTGGTGGTTCCCAGCAGTCAGGGGGCGAATCATTTTTTTGCCCGGATGCACTTCCTTGCGTGCGAAGGTGTAGCTGGTTGGTCCCAGCAGTCAGGGGGGAAACGTTTTTTTCACGAAATACGGTGGCCCGTCCGGTGGGTCCCTGCTGTCAGGTGGAGGAATCATTATTTTCCGCGTAATAAGGAGGCACTTCCTTGCTGCGGCCGTGAACCCAGCTGTCAGCCTCTCCATGTACAATCCACATCCGATGGAAGTCATTCCTTGACCACGTTGACCACGCCGCGCCGAGAGCACCAGGGCGGTGGACGACGGCGAGGCCTAGGAAGGGTACGACGCGGAGCCGGTGAAGACGTGGCAGTGGATGCCCACGCGGATAGGAGTATGAGGGTTCACTCGTTCGGCTGCGGTGTGAGGCTGTCGTCGCTGCAGGGCCTGGCCAGCGGCGGGAATAGTAGGGGGCGGTGAGGCCTCCGCGGCAGCACAGCCGGCCACGAGAGGCAGGAGCAGGCGGCACAACCGGTGATGCTTTGGGCGGCTGGAACAAGAAGACCAGAGGTTGCAGAAGCACTACGGCCGTTGGATGGACATCGTACGGTCACTGGACCTAGAATCGTTCATATTGACTAAGTTGACAAAGCCCTCCGTCCCCGTCAACTTAGTAGGCCCACAAGTCAGCCACCCACCAAGGTGGGTCCAAGCTAGCAGGGGGAGTATTCATTTTTTTGTAAGTAATAAGGAGGCACTTCCGATGGGTCCGAGTTGACAGCGGGAGGAACATTTTTTTCGCGAAATACGATGGCCCGTCCGGTGGGTCCTAGCAGTCAGGGGGGAAACGTTTTTTCGCGAAATAAGGTGGCCCGTCCGGTGGGTCCCTGCTGTCAGGTGGAGGAATAATTATTTTGCGCGTAATAAGGAGGCACTTCCTTGCGGCCGCCGTGGATCCAGCTGTCAGCCTCTCCACATACAGTACTCTTTCGATGGAAGTCGGTCGTTGACCACGTTGACCACGCCGCTCTGAGAGCACCAGGGCAGTGGGCGACGGCGAGGCCTAGGAAGGGGACGACGTGGAGCCGGGGAAGACGCAGAAGTGGAAGCCCGCGCGGAGAGGAGTACGAGGGTTCACTGGTTCGGCTGCGGTGTGAGGCTGCCGTCGCCGCAGAATAACAGGGGTGTGTGTGAGTGGAGGGATGGCCTGGCCAGTGGTGCGAGTAGTATGGGGGCGGTGAGGCCTCCGCGGCAGCACAGCCGGCCACGGGAGGCAGGAGCAGGCGGCACGACCGGCGCTGCTTTGGGCGGCTGGAGCAAGAAGACCAAAGGTTGAAGAAGCACTACGGCCGTTGGATGGACATCGTACGGTCAATGAAGCTAGAATCGTTTATATTGACTAAGTTGACAAAGCCCTTGGTACGCTCCAACTTAGTAGCCCCACAGGTCACCCTCCGAAACGGTGCGCCCCAGAAGTCAGGGGGAGGAATCATTTTTTGGGCGGCCGAAGCTAAGAATATCCGAGATTGAAGAAGAAGCACGACATCCTGTGGATAGACATCCAACGGCCACTGCTGCTAGAACCGTGTGTTAACTATAATAAGTTGACAAAGCTTTGCATACGTGTCAACTTATTTTTTTAGGGGACGCGTCACTTAGTAGGCCCACAAGTGTGTGGCAGAGAACTTATAGCCCATTTGCGTTTTGTAAGAATGTACAGCCCATTTTTGAATTCTAATGGAATTTACAACAGCCCATTTACAGTTTGTTAAAATTACAGCCCATTTTCTAGCTAGGACAACGATTAATAATTTCAACCAACCATTGAAGACAGAATTCAATAAAATTTCCCACATCTTGATGGGATCCGAAATATTTTTATCCCCAAATTTCTAGTCTGATTAAATATAAATTTGTATTACGTAAAAATCCAACGAAACATTGTGCGCGCAACAATGAAAATTTAAGATTTTCAAAATCCATAAATAATATTTTATAAAACTAATTTCGTGTTTGGTGCATTTTTTTATAGTTACTGCCCAGTTTTTATAATTACATCCCATTTCTTATTTTTTAAAGCCCATTTTCCTGTTAAGCCTAATGCATCCCTCCTAGGAAAGATTTGTAGCCCGGCAGGGCGGAGAATAACAAGTTGACCTTGCCTGGGGATTCCTCAAAAAATGTATAGCTGGGCTAGCCATTTTCATCTTGAAAAAATTAGTATCTGGGCTGGATATCTGGCCTGGGATAGATGGGCCACAGCCCGCCCAGTTAATACCCTGCTCTCCTCTGAACAACAACGAAATCATCGCCAAAAAAACTCTGAAGTGCTCATGCCTCAAAAACACAAATACTGCTCGAGCTGCTTGGTCCCAGCTGTCGGCCGCACCTTGTGCAATTCTCTCGTTTATATTGAGTACATAGGTTGACAATGGTGTGGGACCGTGATGTCAGGAAACCAGGAGAAAGCAAAAAAAATAGTTGGACATAATAAGGAGGCACTTGCTTACGTACGGCTATGGCCCTAGTGGGTCCCTAGTGTCATCCAGTCAAAATAAAGTCATCTCCTGAATCCTCATGTTCGTTGACAATGTTAACAATGCTCGGCGCCACGGCGAGTGCAACAACTCGAAGGACAATGGAGAGGGCCTTGCGGGCCCTACTGATGGTCTGATACAGCGCCCGCTGCTCATTCAGGAAGCCAAGATCATCGGACACCTATTAGCACCTTCGAGAAACTGAGACGGCATGAAACGGTAAGGCCGCGCTTGGGAGCTCTGGTTTATTTCAAGGGATATTTAAATTAATGCCCCTGGTTCCTTAGTTGTGCTCACTTTTCCCCATGCTCCAAACTTTTGCTCACTTTTCCCCTCTTCCTTAGCTGAAACTCTCACAAATGCTCATAACGGGCGTTTGCCATCTTGACCGTCCATTGACCGTTAATTGCTGACGAGTGGGGCCGAGTCTTCGTCTGACCGTTGCTTGCTGATGGGTGGGACCACAAGGAGACATGTATTGGGCAGCTTGTCTGAATCTGAAACAGATCTAGACAGGCCGCACCGCACCGCGCCGCCCCAACCCATCCGCCGGCGTCGTGCTGCGTCCACCGCAGTTGTTTCCTCCACCCTATGCCCCTATTCCGTTCGTCGGCGACGCCGCGTCTCCGCCAGATATAGCCCACCTCCCCATCTAGGATTACATAGCGATGTTGAGTGAGGATGCTCGGAATGCAGTCGACCGTGGAGAGGATTGGGTCGAATCCGCGGCAGATAATTCATGGATTAAACCTGGGTAAGCATCATTTCCTCTCGAATTGACGTTCTAAGTCGTATTGTAGGCTGTATTTGACTTCTGTTTGCTTGAATCGTTCGAATTTGTGCTCGATTTTACCCGGCTAACTAAAGCCTTTGATTCAACAAAATAGGATTGATCTCGTGCTGTCTTTCCGGCTGACGACTAGAATGGAAACTAGTGTGCTGCGTGGTACTAAACCACATTTGATTTCATCATTTTTCTATCCCAAAGTGGTAGAAACCAGCATATCTTTCAAAGATTTGCGAGCTGAGCTCCGAAACACCTATCCCTGGAGTGATGCTGATGTTGTTGAACTAAATTACTTTAGGAGTGAAGAGCAAAGATTTCTCCCACTAACTTGCGACAATCATATGCCATTGCTTTTTGCTGGGATTGCTGGCTGCCGATTCGACAATGTGCTTCAGCCACGCGCATAATGGGCGAAGGGGAAGGGAGTTCAGACATCATCTGTCTGTGCTAATAGCCAGCACCCCGACAGTCCTTGTAGGTCGACACCAAGTAAAGCAAGTGGTTCATGGAGCCACAACATGCCTGCTGCCAATTCTGGTTCCGATTCAGCTGCTGCTTCTCTTGTACCTTCTGCAGTTGGTGTAGAAGAAGATGCAGAACCTGACGAGGCAGTGCCTACAAATGATGATGAAGACGAGATGATGTTTCCTGAACTGGTCGATGTAGCAAGTCAGCAAGCAGTGGATGATGAATATATGGAGGAGCCCATCAGCCAAGCTAGGTTTGATGACACTGACGATGAAGAGAAGGTGGAGAACATGGACAGCTTAATCGAGGATGAATACGATGGTGATGACATGCCAACAATTGAGTGGAATAGGGAAAAACCTGAGCTTAGTGTAGGTACCATTTTCCAATCAATGGTGGACTGTCGGAATGCAGTGACAACATGGTGCATTATATCTGAAAACACCTATAAGATTAAAAGGAGGGAGCCAGCAAGGTTTACAGGGTGCAGGTGGAAGTCGCATGCATCTCGTATGAGAAAGAGCAAATATATTCAGGTAATCCAAGTTCAGTTAGTAATTTAGTTTCAGATCATTGATTAAGGTTTCTTAACTGTTTTTTACCCTTTTATTTTGTTTCAGATAAAGGAAAACCCACACAAGCACACCTGTCCATCTGGAAGGGGAAGGGGGAAGGCCAAAACCAAGCTAGCAAAAACTAGGTGGGTGGAAGATGCTATATTGGATTGGCTGAGAGAAGAACCTGGACTTGGTCCAACAGCACTCCATGGGAAGCTTTTTGAGAAGTACAAGATAGAAATTCCTTACATGAGAATTTTCAATGCTAGGGAAAAGGCTCTTGACAGAATTAATGGTCAATGGAATGACAGTTTTCAGCTGCTTTACACTTTCAAAGATGAAGTGGAGATGGCAAGTCCAGGGACTGTTGTAGAGATTGACAAGCATACATTTCCATTCAAAATAAAAGGAAAGTCATTTGAGAAGGAGTGCTTCAGAAGGGCTTTTGTTTGTTTCAAGGCTTGCTGGCAGGGGTTTCTAGATGGTTGCAGGCCCTATTTGGCTGTAGATGCTACACATTTGACTGGAAGATGGAGAGGACAGCTAGTAGCAGCTTCTGTAGTTGATGGACACAACTAGCTATTCCCAGTTGCATTTGGTGTGGTGGAGGCAGAGTCTGAGGAAAGTTGGGTTTGGTTTCTGCAGCAGTTGCGCAACATTATAGGCACACCCCCAGGTTTAGCTATACACACAGATGCTTGCAAGGGTTTAGAGAGTGCAGTAGAAATTGTATTCCCTGGAGTGGAGCATAGGGAATGTATGCGACACCTAGCGCATAATTTCAAAAAGAAGTTCAAAGGTAAAGTTTATGATGAGAACTTATGGCCAGCATCATACACATGTAGCAAAAGGAAGCATGAACACCATTTGAGAGTGTTGTATGCACAAAATCCTCTTGTGAAGGAGTACACGGATGCACATCATGGCAAGGTGTGGTCAAGAAGCAACTTCAACGAAATCTGCAAAGTAGATTATGTGACTAGTAACCTTGCAGAATGCTTCAATTCAAAGTTCAAGTCAGTGAAAGGGCTCTTGTTGTGCCAAGCATTTGACAAGATGAGGCAGATGATCATGATAAAGATGGCTCTTCGCAAAAGAATTGCAGAAACACAATATGTTGGTCATCAAATGATCCCATCACTGATTAAGGCATTGCACTTGAAGGCAAGAGGACTGAAGATGAAATGTATTTGATCTGGTACATATGAGGGAGAGGTTACCTATACTGACACTAAAAATAGGGTATGCAGGTATCCTGTGAACCTAAGTACTAGAGAATGTACTTGTAGGCAATGGCAGATCTGTGGGAAGCCATGCATACATGCCCGACATCTGATGACCATTATCGGGGGTGCAGATGGTGAAGTTGATCAATATTGCTCTGAGTATTTCTCTATTGCCAAATTTATGGCTGCTTATGCTGACAATGTGCCTGCACTCTTGGGGAAAGATCAATGGAACATAGTAGATCCAGGGTTCAAACTCCATGCTCCTGTCATTACTAGACCACCAGGAAGACCAAGGAACCAGAGGATTAGAGCAGGCGAGGAGGGTCGTCTACCAAACAAGTGTGCTTGCAAAAAATGTGGAGTTCTGGGGCATATTGCTAGGCTTTGTACCAATGCAGTGGATGCATCATTTGGAGAGGAGGAAAGATGGACAGCAGCCAATGCTGAGGAGAATGCAACAACAATGGAGACTGAAGATGCAGAGGAGAATGCAGTAGCAATGGAGACTGAAGATGCAGTGGAGAATGCAGCAGCAATTGAAGCAATGGAGAATGCAGCAGCAAATGAAGCATCTTGGTATGTGTTTGCATTTGTAGAATGCAGCTACCCTTTTGTTTGCATTTGTTCTCTTTTTTGCCTATGGCTTATAATTTTATTTACCAGCTCTAGGGAGAAAAGGCCAAGAGATGAAGAAGCAGAATATTTTGAAACCATGGCCTTTGATGGTTTTGAAGCTATAAGAGAGGAAGAGGAGGGGGTAATTTTTCCAATTGTGCCTTTAAAGATTACTGAACCCATAGATGACCGTCAAATCTTCGTCAAGTGCTCGGCGAGTGGAACTACTCCATCAGCACCTCCACCGCGAAAACCCCAAGTAAAGATCAAAAGGAACAAGAGTCTGAAAGAAAAGAGCATCTCAACTAGGGAAACCAGGAGCAAGACGGTGAAGCCAGCTGCAAACACAAGGAGGAAGTCGAAAAATTTGAATTAAGTTGTTGGGAAATGTTTGTGTTGTCAATTTGAGGGCGAGTCGATCGCTTAAAACTTGGTAGATTTGTATTAAGATGTTGGCATCTTCAAACTTGCTAGATTTGAGCTACTGTGAAAACTTATCAGTTGTAATAATGTTGCTTCTACTTTGAGTCAGAATTCAAATTTCTATCAAAATTTGAATTTAAATCAAGATTTGAATTTGGGCCAAAATTTGGATTCGAGCCAAAGTTGAAGTTGAACATTGGAGGTTCATTGCTCTGTTTGGTGTATTTGATCGAGCATTTCAAGTCCAATATTCATAGGTGAACAGTCCGAATTAGAAATGTGCTAGAAACGAGCTCGAAAGCTAGGGTAAACAGCCCTACTTGAAATCAAGTTTTTTTTGACCTTGTCTAAATGAGGCATATATATTTTTATTAACACTTGTTCCATATATATAGGGTAAAAACGAAGTTTCACTATTTATTGATTAATATTCATATTACTACATTTTTTTTGAAAAAATATGCTTTTAATTCAAAACCGTCAAATAACACGTTTTAGATATGAAAATGAAAAGGTAAGTTCAGATCCTTCTTATTCACTCCAAAATGAAGCTATGGAGATTTTTCTGATTTTTTTTGAATTATTGTGATTTTTTTTCAAACCCTAAACCCTCTCTCCCTATTCTACAAACTCTGAACATGTTCATAGATGATAGCTCATTTGTGTGAAGCCTTGTTCATGAAAATGACCTACACCAAGTTTATATTTTTTTCACATAACCTTGTCACATGTGACGGCTATGTGCGCAAGAAGTACAACATTTTGATTTTTTTTGAATTTTTTAAAAACATTTAAACTTCATTTCGACAGATCACTTCAAAAAATGATTTTTTTCAAAAAAACGCCCCTATACCGAGTTTATATTTTTTTATGGTAACTAGGTCTCATGAATGGACGAACTACATTTTTTTTATATTTTTGCAATTTTTTCTAATTTAGTTATGGCCATTTGAAATCTGGTCAAACCCTAATAATCCTGTTGACTCGCTCATAACCCCGCAGAAATGCTCCAAACCCTAGCGTCGAACGTCCGCCATCGGATCCTACCAAGCGCCAAACACCACCCGTCAGATGTGGGGGCAGGCATGCGCGATCCACGTGACCCATCCTGATTGGCTACTGCACTCCCTTTATAATCTGCCCCACTTTACATATGAAATTGTATTTTTCGCACATGACCACCACATTTCAGTGTCATGAGTTGGTTCAAATATTCAAACTGCAAAATACAATGTGGCAAATCGTCAATATAGCTTCCTCTTCTCCTCTTCTCCATCTAACAGACAAAGGCATCGAGCAGATCTCGAGCAGTTCCTCTGTTTCTTTCCTCATCTTCTCGTTCTTCTTCCTCTCGAGCAATTCCTCTGTTTCTTCCTCTCCGGCGATATGTCAACCTCCTCGTCAACCCCCCGTTCCACGTGGCCGGTGTATGGTCCAGTGCCGATGACTCGACGCACTGACTGCACACGGACTGCGCCACTGAAGCGATTGACTTCGAAGGAGGAGAAGAATGGGAACTTTGGGCGCGACTTCGTCAAATGCGAGAGCAAGCCGGAGGGGCAGGTTAGATCTGAGTTTTCCTCGCATCCTTTATCTCTAATTTCTCAAAAAAATCTGTTAGATTTGGGATTTAGGTTACGTGATTTCATTTTCAGATCGGGAAGAAATGCCACCATTTTGAGTGGATGGATGATTACATCCAGAGGCTTCAAGGGTTGGGCTTGCTGGATTCGAGGGGGAATGCAATCCGCGAGTTCAATCTGCCCCATGATAGTGCCGCTCCGGCAGCAGCAGCACGTCCGGAACACCCGACGGTGGCAGATGTCAAACTGAAGACGGAATTGAAGAAGATGGACAAGAACTTCAAGCTGCTGATTGAGTTGAAGAAGCAATCCAATCTGATAGCTTTAGGCATACTTTCCCTAGGAATTTTTTACTTGTTGGCCATCTCTCGTTAGAGATGTTTGCCTAATGTTGTTGCCATTTAGCAATCCATGTCTGTTTATCTCAAATGCAACTCTGTTTAGTGCAACTGTCGATCTCTGATTGTATGCAGTTTACTGTTATGTTTCGACACTTTCAGTTTCGGCAGAAGACAACTACCAGTTCAGTGATAGGATTATTTTGTTAGCTAATAACCTCGAGTGTTGGATCAAGGGATGTACATCAAGTTCATCTCTTCTCTCTCGCACTTGAGCATCACAAGGGATATACATCAAGTTCATCTCTTCTCTCTCGCACTTTCCAAACTTTTGTCCTCGAGTTCGTCAGTTCTGCTAGAAAAAAAACCTACTTCACGGGCCGAAAGAGAATCAAGCTGCAATAGGCCCACAAAGGGTAAATGAGGCCCAGAAACAAGCGATGTTTCTTTTTTTGTTTAGGAATGATTGCTTTGTTCTTTTTTGTTTCTGATTGATTTTTTCAAGCAGCTGATTTTTTTTTTGATTTGATTTCTCTTCAACATATGTGCTTTTGTTTTGCTTGCTCACAACCTGGCTTAGTTTGGCAGTGAAGTAATTTTAGAATCAAAGTATTTGCAAACCGCAGTATTATTATGCCTAGCGAACCAATACTTCAGTATTGGAAAAAGAGGTCCAACTCTCTTTTTTATATACTTCAAAAATGGTGTAGTTTTCTACATATTAAAGTATATAAAACTACAATTTTGACTAAAGCCAAACATCTCAAAGTATTTGATACTTCAATTTTTCTGGAAACCAAAGTATTCTTGGAATACCAAAAAAAATACAGAGCTCCTGAACCAAAGCCGTGTACAATATGTTCTTATTTTTAGAAGGCATCTATAAACACATCATTTTTAGTTAGTTTGGTTAATTTTGCCCACATCAATTAGCCGTGTCTAAACTTGGGACAAACAAAATACAAACATAACAAGACATTAATATAACACACATAACTTAACTTAGATAGGGTTGCTAGGGCAGCATAAGTTCTTACATATAACACGACACACCAATTGCTAGGGCAACATAAGTTCTTACATAGATAATAATAATTAACCTTACATGCATAGATAGGGTAGATAGGTCGGGCAACACACACACCAAACTCACACTACATAGTAGATAGGGTAGCTAGGGCAACACCGCCATGTCTTCACTGTCGTCTTCACCTTAACCGCCGGCTTCACCGTCTTCTTTGCCGCCGTCTTCAGTACTGCTCCTCCTCAAGGCCGTTGTCGCTGAGGTAGTACGGGAGGCTGTGCATGCGGTTGCGAGCGGGGAAGACGCTCTTGAAGTCGGTGAAGATGTTATAGGTGGTGAATGCGATGAACTCGCACCCACACCAATACACCTTGCCGAGCAGGTAGTAGGCATCGAACCTGTTGGTGAAGTGGACGACGAGCCCTACCACTGGAGCATTGGCGTGGGGACGCTGCTCCACGAGGTTAAACATGGGAGGTGAGCCCGCCGGGAGGTGGTGGAAGCCCGCACGGAGGAACCCCCGTGCAAGCTTAGTGCTACCCCTCCAGCGTGAGAACGACCACAAGCAGAGCGATGCCTCGACGACGACGTTGGCGGGGTACCGCCGTTCCGGCACGGTGGGCGGCTCTTGGAACATCGGCCCATTGTACTGCATCTTGAACGCTTTGCTGAGTGGAACGGCTTTGGCTTTTGGGGGAAGAATAGAAGTGGGAGGCGCAGATGGATCTGTAGAAGAAGAGGCAATGGAGGGTAGTTTAAATAGCCGAGGGAGACGAAGTGGGTACACGCACAAACGGCGTAGATCGTGACTCAGTGCGTGCGTGAACCGATGCGATCATCAATGTGTGAACGTGAATCGAAGCGAGCGTGCTTTGCGTGCTCTGCGTTGGCGGCTGACTGTCTCCCCCTTCTGCGTGCTCTGCGTTGGTAGCTGCCTGCCTCCCACAACTGAATCGAGCAGTAGCCGTGCGGCGTGAACCGATGCCTCGACATATGGACGCGAGCGTGCGTGCAGCCTGCCCCTTCTGCCACCGGCACGTATGCCTGCGACGCGTGAAACGACGCTGCAGAGCGACTGAATCCACCGGCAACCGTGCGGCACGGATCGATGCGTGCAGTCGGCGTGCATGCATGCGTTTAGGTCTAGGTCACTAGATGCGTGCGTGGCGGTGTTCGCATGCATAGCAGGCTACATCGATGCCAAAGCCGGGCATGCATAGCAGGCTGCATCCATCGATAGCAGGCTTTTTTAATTTATTACCAACAAACTAACGGGCCCGTCCTATGAACACAAACACGGCCCAACCAGCGAAGCCACAACCACAGTCAACAGAGTCCAACGTGGCCCCACAAGTCAGTTAACGACCAAGACGGCAAACGTCTGTTATGAACATTTGTGAGAGTTTCAGCTAAGGGAGTGGGGAAAAGTGAGCAAAAGTATGAAGCGTGGGGAAAACTGAGCACAACTAAGGAATTGGGGGCACAGATGGAATAAGCCCTTATTTCAAACCTATATTGACATCAAGTGTAATTTACTCGTCATCGGAAACAACGCGTAAAATACAGGCATAATGGAACCTTGGGCCCGAGGTCTCTAAGTAAAACCGGCGGGTTACGCGTGTAATTTGAGAGACCAGTGTATATTTTACGAGCACTGCTATATGGACGACATTACCAGACGATACATGCACGACGTGCGTATTATGCCATCCATGGGCAAGGCTGAAACAACAGCTAACGGCTGGATTAGCAATCGTCCGAGTGTCGTTCAGCATTTTTATCGTGTGTGAAGTACTTCCGATATTTTACTAGTCGAAATCGACCAACCAAGCGCCTTTGCCCGAGACCATCTGCTTTTATTTACAAGCGTCAGTTTTACAAGCGGTTCTGGTTGGAAAACGACAATCCAATCACGGCCTAATATCATGAGTTGGTCGGAAGATCATATGGTTTCACGTCTAACCTACCCGACTTGTCGTATAGGCTATGAATGAAACATCAGACAATGAACTTCTTAAGCACGGAAACAACAGAAGAGGATGATCTTCTTAACAAGCAAATCACTGGCATTAGATCGACATGCAAAACAATACGAAGCATTATTCTAAGGAGGCACGGTGAACAGCTCGTGATGCCTCATGCCACAACATTCCAAGCCCAACTTTGCAATCAAACACAAGGCCTGGCATTACATAGACAATATTCAGAACAAACTCTTAACACAGGAATATCTCAGCAGAGTAACTATATACTTCTAAACTGAACACAGGAATAGGAAAAAACACTCGACGCTGCTCACAGCAAGGGTGTCCCACTCAAAAATATCAAATGCATGTCTTCTGGCTAACATCAATGAGTAAATTTTGACAAAGTTTTCCAATTCCAATATATTAAACTAACGTCTTCTTGCTAACATCAACGATTAAACTTTGACAAGCTTTTCCCATTCAAAATATGTAGTGCCTATGATCGTGGAGTCCTGTCGTAACTTCTTGTACTTGTTTGGGCACTTTTTGCCCAGGGCACTCCACGTGTTGTTAAATTGCCAATGCTCTCTGCAGACTAGTCATGTCACCAGTGTCTAATAATACTCTGTAAAGCTTCTCGGTCATTCCTTCTGTAATGTAGAGCAAACAGTGACTGCTTCTTTCTGCAAAGTGGAATGACCAACTGGACCCAGTAATGCAGCAGTTTTCCTTGGAAACATTGGCTCCTTTTGTGCAGTTCAACTAAAATCGAAGTCGGAATAAAACTGAGCTTTAATTTTGATATCCCTGTAATCAACAATAGGTATAAGGGAAACAATTACTGAGAAATAACTGTTGATGACTTGTACTCCCAGAAGAAAAGCATCTACTGATCTACTTTATCTTAATGGGAAACAAAGCAAGAGAGTAGCAATTCTCCATCAGTGTGATTCATTCATATTGACTGAGACATTATCGTAACAATGCCTTGTTTGAACATGTATAAAGAATGACAAAGCAGAAAAGTACCATTCCTAAAACAATGCAACTGATTCATTTTAACAGAGACATTATCTTAACAATACCTTGCTTAGACCTGTAGAAAGAACTACAAAGCAGGATAGTACCATTCATAACAAGTGTTGCAGTTTTGAACTAAGATTTAGTAGTTAATTAATTCTGAGAGTGGCATTGCTTAATTTTACCAGCGGCATTAGATTAACGAAAAGCATAAACAGTTCCAGGGGAGAGTGGGTACAACAACAGTATGTGCTTCCATCTACTTATAAAGGGGGTGATGCAGAGTTTGTTGTAACAAAGCAACAAGCATCATGTCTGGGTTGGTCCCATTTTTGTTCACTACTTAATGGGAAAAGACAGCAATACAATAGCTTCAATTCAACATTTATTTAAAAAAGTACCAATACAAGTAGCACAACATCTCAAAGCACACTGCACAATCATGTGGATGAAGGCATGTACTGACCTTTCATGAGACCACCATGATAAAATACGAATCTGCCAACACGAATAGGAAATCCAATCTCGTTTTGCGCAGTTGCACTGAAATCAAGCAAAGTGTTTCGCGTAGCAAAGCAAAATGTCGCAATACAACAAGTTGAATAGATATCCCTGTTTAAACAGAGGAAAAAAAGGAATCAATTACTGGCTAATAAAGGAGGATGAAACATGCGGCCACAAAAATTGTAATCCCGCCAATCCCTAACAACTGTTGCAGTTTTGAAATAAGATTCAGTAGTTTATTCTGAGAGTGGCATCAATTACTGGCTTCTCAAGGGGGTGATTTTGTTCACTACTTAATGGGAAAAGACAGCAATACAATAGCTTCAATTCAGCATTTATTTAAAACAGTACCAAAACAAGTAGCACAACATCTCAAAGCACACTGCAAATCATGTGGATGAGACCAAGATTTGAAAAAACTCGCCACGAAGACTGGAAACAAATATCGATCTCCTTTTGTGCAGTTCCACCAAAATTAAGCAAAGTCACCGATGTGACATTCAAGTTGAACTGCACAAAACACTCTTAAAACATAAGTGTTTCGAGTAGCGAAGCAAAATGTCGCAATAGCAACAAGTTGAATTGATACCCCTGTTTTAACAGAGGAAAAAAAGGAAACAATTACTTGCCGATAAAGGAGGATGAAACAAACGGTGACAGAAAGAAGCATCTTACTTATCTTGGATGGAAAACAAAGTAGGATAGTAGCATTTCTAAAACGGTTGCATTGATTCATATTAACAGAGACATTCTCTTGAAACAAAACTCGTTAAAAAATGTAATTTACTTTTAGCAGTGGCATTGCTTCAATTTTCCGGCGGCATTCTTAGATTAACAACAACAAAATAGATGTATGGGACATGCCAGCACCATGTGCGTCCACACGTATAAATTGGTGGTGCAGAGTATGTAGCCAAGCAGCATATATGCGTTGGTCCCATATTTGTTCTCTTTGAACCTTTTTCCTATGTGAGGGCAGCAAATCTAGTCCTGCACAAACTACCTGACCCCCCAGTTTCTTTCCCTTTTCAACAAAGAGATCACTTCCTTACAGATGTGTGTACTGGGTTACCCCCTTTTTGTCTTTTTGACCAACAAAGCGGCTGGATAGCCAGTCTATACTACTTTCCACCCCTCCTTTCCTCATTGAGCCACGTCCTAGATTCTTGCTCCAGCCCACCGCACCCTTCTTTCCTCTTTGAACCAAGACCTAGATTTGACTACAGATCGAAAAAGATCCACAAGCAGCTAGAGCAACAACGGTTTCAAAGGAACTAATACCTTAGGGTCGTCAAGATGTGGCAACGCGTGCGGCGGGAGACCGGATCTGCCCACACTATGTACGGCAGCGAGAAAAAAGGGGTCGGTGGCCCTCCCGCAAAGGCGCTGGGTGAAAGAGAACATCGCAGCCGGTAGTGGATTGCCTCCCTCGCCGAAGGCGATAGAGTGAACGCTGCACCCCCTCCCCTTCCCGGTGCGACGGGATACGGACGCCTCCTTCACCAGCTATGAGGTGGGAGAGAGAGACAAGAGGCCAACGCAGTCTTGTTTAGATCTGGTGAAGAGAGGGTGAGAGACTGTGAATATAGCAAACCCTAGCAAATGAACGCTGAGCCTCCAGCGTGTATACATATATGTAGTGCGGCGAGACAAGCGCTGAGGCTCCAGCTTATATATATACTACTGTAGTACGAACTGAGCTCCGGTGCCTTCACTGCACCTGCTTTTGGCTGTATGACAGGTGAGCCAGCCACATTTTGGGCCCACCTGTCATAAACCCAAAGGTAGGTGCACTAAGTCAATGAAGCTGCGTCCATATAGTACTCTCGTGTATACGACTAATATATAGTGGAGTGGTTTTCTTATTGTCTCCATAACAATCATTTTAAATTGTGTAAGTACGAAATGAAACTCTTTATTTAATATACAGTGAAGAAAACTACTACTACTACTTCCGATGAACTAACAATCCACGCCCACGCGTCCTGGTCGCACTTCCTGTCCTTCACGTGTGGTACACTACCCTCCCTTAAGTGAACAACCACACATGCGCCTAATTATCGGAAATGTGTGAGAGTGTGTAAAAATAAAGAATTTTAATTTCAATTATCAGAAAGGTTTGAGGGTATTACAAAGTTTGGCTTCAGTCAAATCTAATATGCGGAGTAAATAAAAATGGAGGGCTACTACGTCCATCCGGGTTTTTAGTCCACACCAGTTTTTAAATCAAAGTTAATAGCTGGACAAATAAAATTACAGGGGAGCTGGAGACAAACTTGTGAGAAGGCTTAGTAATCAATACAAAACTTATGCTCTTAGTACCAACGTCGATCCTTCTTCGAGGAAACATTTGGTTCATAGCCAGTTGTGTGATAAAATTGCACCAGCGTGAAAGACGACTGCGTCTCCAATGCAACCAAGGTGAACTGACGAAGGATATCATCTTTGTGCGTAACAAGCAAAGAGCACTGATGGAAGACAACTTGTTTTTCATTTAAAATTGATCATCTTCACCAGCCGACGCAACCATGAGGCGCAACCATGAGCATCGATAGGTCATCATGGTGATGCATCATCCATTTGGCATCAAGTTTGGGTGAGGCACCTATGAAGTTCGACAAATCCTCACTGTGGTCTGTTTCTTCTTAGTAATCAAGCTCGAGGAAGGAAGAACCACATGGCAGAGGACAGTGAGGCGGAACAACAATGGCCATCCAATTTTGTGCAGTTCCACTAAAATTGAGGAAGACATGCCCGGGTATGGAGATACGCATTGCTGTTTCCAAAAATATAAAAAAGGGATATAGTGTTGTTACTTTTTTTACAAGATTAGCAACGACATCTCAATTGTCAATAAGAATTAATGAAAAGTACACCAACAAATAGAAGCATCATAATTATCTTGATGGGAACTGAACCAGGATACCCGACAAAAAAAGCATTTCTTCATTTAACCAGTGATAGTACTACCACCATATGGACAATGACCGCACAACCACCATGTACTTTTTGTCAAAACAACATGTATACCTCCACCGAGGCATAAATCAGGACAACTTTTTGAGTGGCATTTCCTCTATAATAGTACTAGTAGGTGATGTTGGACAAGCCGAAGAACCCTATCTACTATGCATGGGGAGCTGGGGAGTAGTCGCATAGAAGAAAACCCGCACGCAGCGACCTAGGGAGCTAGGCCAGTACAAGAAGTTATACCTCATGTGGGCGAGATGTCGTTTAGGCCGGCGGGAGGGATCTGCCCACACGACGGCAGCGAACAAGGGCGCGGAGGATCTTCATCCGCGCCAGCGCCAGCTCCGAGAGGATGGTGCGCATCGGCTTCCTCCGACGCCGACGACGACAACGTCAACGCTGCAGCTCCTCACCTCCCACAGCGGACGGGATTCGGCCGGATCTGTGACCACCGGTGAGGAGAGAGATGGAGTGGACACTGTCATCTAGTTTTGATATGGAGAGGGTGAGAGAGCGAGACACGAGAAACTCTATCAAACAAGAGGCTATAATGGAGTAAAAAAAATCTCTCCATAGCAGTGGTTTTAAATAGAATACGCGCGTTCCCCAAAAAAAGAAAGGAAAACTGGCGGACGATTTTCTAACGTACCAAGAAAGAAAACTCGATCAAAAACATGCCCCCGCTTCCAGGTCACGAGAGTCGTCGCGCACACACACATAGACATAGACATGCATATCCGTGTTTACGTAAAATTCCATTTCCATCTCCATCTCCAATCATATTTGTCCAACTGCACATTATTTACGTTGTTAATTACATATGCAGCAATATTAACGTACATCATCTTTTGTTTGCGGACGTCCAGACCGCTGCCACGGCCGGTCCTGACCAACCCGAACCCTCTTCATCACCTGCGCGTGCTTCCCGCCCGAAACGGTTAGTTCCGCATTCATGCCCGGCCAGAGCGGACGCGACCTCTCACTGGCGCCGGCATTGAAGCGGCACGCCGGCCGAGAGAGCGTCGCCCGCGCCACTTCCGGGTGCACGCGGCTGCTCCGCATTCAAAGATCACAATAGCTGGCTACAGCATGCATGTAAAAAGTTCTTGGGAGTCCGTGCTACAGCTAGCTGTCCTCCCCCAACTCTTCAATCTCTTCCAGTAGTGCTAGTACTCCATGGCGCGACCCATCGACAAGCAGGCGGGAAAGTTATCGTATACTCAGTTTGTGGTGAGTGGCATGCCGAGCGACCTTGTGGGGTTGAGCCGTGGAGGAGGGTGAGACACGAACATGACAGGCGTGATTTAAACGTTGGTTTTGCTCGATGGCGCGATCGAACGAAACGAAAGTTGGTTTCTCTCCATTTCCATTTTTTCTCCGGAAAAACGGAAACTTTCCACTCCATTTTCATTCCTATTTCAAGGTTGCCCCGTTACAACATTCCATCAAATACAAAGGAAAACTAACACGCATGCTGATGCAACTCAATGATTCACATATGATAGCCAATATTTACTTCACAACTAAAGAAAAAAGTTGTGAGAGCGTCTACGAAAGAAAAACTACTGATGGGGTCACTAAAACTTAAACCCTAAACCCTAAACGTGATTTAATTTCCTGGCCAGGTAGAACCTGTCGAAGGAAAGACGGCTGGCACCCTCGGATCATACGATGCTTTTGTGCAGTTCCACTAAAATCGACATGAGCATCCCTGATGGCAAAGATATTGAAGAAGTGTGATTAGAATAATAGTACTGGCACTAGTTCATGAGACATAAACTCATCACAAGTAGAAGCCGGTAGAAGTAGAGAAAGATCGACATGGAGATGGAGCTACAGCAGTGGAGCAAGCCGGCTCCAAAAGAAAGATGGACTACCTGGGACGTCGGCCTGTAGCTAGAAGGGCGGTTGGGACGTGGCATCGGCCCATACCGCGGTGACCCCCAATTGGGACGCACCGACTGTGGGTTTTCTCCCTCGCCGATGTCGACTGCGTCTACGCAGAACATTGTTCCCTTCCCCAGCTGCGGGATCAGGCCCGATGTTCTATGCTTGTGAAGAGAGCAACCTAAGCAAGCAGGCTTGTAGCTTAGGCTCCTACTAGTGTACATATAGTGGTTTTCTTTTTCTCTCCATATCAACCATTTTATATTGCGCGCGTACGTGTCATTCAAGAGTGAAATGATGGTTGCTTCTTCCGACTAACTTACTGTGTGATTTGACTGCTCCTTAGTGGCCCCTACACGTACTCCCCCTACGTGTATGCAACAGTCACACGTACACATGGACGCAAAAACGCACGCGACGCCCTAATGCATGCATGTCCGAGCACACGAAGGAACACACATGGTCACACTCAAGTGCTCAACCTACATGTACCTGCACACACATACTCAGTCAGGGTGAGCTAGTGACCGTATAAACATCGTAATATATATATATTGAGCGCAATGAGCGTATTATGAAGTCCACTGACCGTATTTTTACAAATATGCAGTGATAGACAGTGTATTTATCTCGTTTGAAATTAAGCTATATTAACCGAAAAGGAGGCAGTATGGACTAGCATTACTTTGCTGTGTCCCGTCAACTTGCCAAACGAGGAGAAGGTTGCAGGATGGGAGAAGCTTGCACGCAGTGGCTCACAGGACAAGGAGAAACTTTTGACTAATGCAAGCACTCCCTCGCTCAGGCGGTGGACGTGCAACAGTTAATTCGCTGTCAGATTTCCAGAAGCATACACTATACTACTAGTGCTATTATTGTTTGACTTCCCGAATAGGCGAACAGCCAAGCGCAAAGTTTACTAGTAGTACTAGTACTAATAATATAGTCTATAAAGGTATGTACTATACTAGTACTAGGAACCGGATGGAGGAGCATCTGCACTCTTATTATAATTTTAAAATGTGATAAAGAATTCTTCAACACATTTGGTTCTCTTCGAGGGTTCTCGCATGTGATAATGTAAGTTGATTGCATGGAACACTCGCCACAACTCTCGCTTAATTCTGGCTCATATCCTGTTACAAATAGTAGCGCTCGGTAATATTTCCTCTTTTTTTGTTATTCAGCATGTAAACAGGTCAGCAAACCTTGCGGCGCATCTTCGTGTGAACCATGCTTGCTGCACTTTGAATGTGGCCAAGAGCTGGCTTGATGAAACACCTCGCTTCCTACTTCTTTTTTTGCGGGGTACCTCACTTCCTAGTGACCAGTGTCTTGGCTGATCGTCCTAAGAATGCTTATATATGAATATGGACTAGCACTACTTTTTGGTGTGTCCCGTCAACTCGCAGAACGAGGAGAAGCTTGCAGGACAAGGTGAAGCTCGCTTACGCCTTTTGACTACTGCAACCTACCCTCGGTGGACATGCATCAGTCCATTCGGTGTCAGATTGTCAGAGGCATACACTGTAGTACCCAACATGCGGAGTACCATCATTGTTCGACTTCACGAAGAGGCGAAGAGCCAATGTAGTAGTACGAGTATTACTACTACTAGAACCGCATGGTGGAGCGTCTGTACTCTTATTTTTTTATCTCTGATAAAGTACACGTTTATTCCGGAGAAGGGAGGAAAACGGCAGCCCAACATGTAATGAATGATATCGATCAACCAACCATGCTCGAATATATCTTGGCCTCCGTGCGAGCCCGTCTGTGTGTTCTCGCTCCTCGTCTCTCTCAAGGAATGGCGGGTTGGCTCTTTGCCGTCAATTGAGATTGGTTTGCTCACACTCCTGTCCCACATGTCAGTGATATGCCAAGAGGAGGTGCATTGATCAACTGGCCATACGCGTACTTGGTTTTGCACCTTCATAGTACTCCTCCCTCTGTCATAGTTTACAGGGCGCACTTCATTATGATGCATTTATCTCAATGCACTTCCACCACCAGAGAGACTTTAGACGCATTTGGTTTAATGCTCAATTAATTAGGGCGTGGTAACCGCAATCAAGTCCACAATTTTCTATCCATGTACTCCCTCCTTTCCGGTTTATAGGGCTTATCTCAAAATTTTAGTTTTTCCATTTTATAAGGCTTAATTTGGTTGTTTTCCATCACATGTTCAGATTCCAAGGTGCATTAAATCATTGCATGCAAGTATTAAGATAAAATTGACCAATGCATGTACTTTATGCATGCATGCATTGCAATTAATGCATTGATAAACATAATTTTTTGAGGATAACAAGAGCATTAATTAGGTGCTTTTGCAAAACTACAAAAAGTATTCCACCACTCGCCATCTACCTTGATTGGTGAGATTTTTGAATTGAGCACTATAAACCGGAAAGGAGGGAGTACTACTACGGAGTGGAGTAAGTGCATGCATGTGTGTACCTGGGGTGGAAGCACTGCATGCATGTGTTTACGCATTATTCCCTCTAGTAATAGATGTCGTGCTATAACTACCAATGCTATTTTTTAGGCCGACCGCTAGTCGCCTTGGTCCCATAGATTTTTTTTTCTGAAGCGCGCTCTATAAACAGTGACGGATGGAGTAGTATGAGCGGATTCAAAGTAGAGCGTATTGATGCTTGCTTCTTCCGAGCAAGTTACAGTGGGAAAGGTGGGGCTTATGATTTGACTGCTCATTACTCACTATTAATGCGGCGCAACGACTGGGCTGAGTCTCCCATGCGGTTGTGCACTACCCCCTCGGTTCTTAAATATACTCCGGAGTATTTGTCTTTCTAGAGATTTCAACGAGTGACTACTCAAATGTTTGTCTTTTTAGAGATTTCAAATGGACTGGCACATACGGATGTATATAGACATATTTTAGAGTGTAGATTCACTCATTTTGCTCCGTATGTAGTCACTTGTTGAAATCTCGAGAAAGACAAATAGAATATTTAGGAACGGAGGGAGTACACATACAAAGCAAAATGAGTGAATCTACACTCTAAAATATGCCCGTTTGAAATTTGTAAAAAGACAAATATTTAGGAACGAAGGAGTATAATTATGTGCATGGCACATGGACCCGGATGATGAAGAGGCTTCTGGCAATGCTATAAAGCTTCCATCATTTGTTTACAGAATTGACGTACTATACAAATAATTTTCCAGCGACATGAAATTGTACAATGGTGTGAGCTTTCAGCTTTTCTTTCGCGTGTCTTGCCATCGATGCTCTTTCGGAAACAATAAAAAACTAACTTCCTTGCTAATGCATGTCAATTATTAGCAGATCAGATCTAATAATTACATCACAACTGAAGACAGAGTTGTGAGAAGGTGTTAAATTAAAATTGATCCATGCTTTCATTGGCAGCAACGTCCCCCCAGCTCTGTCTAAATCAACAAGGCATGTTGGGAAAAAAGTAGCTATCTGGAGCATGCAACATTCCGATCATTTTCTGCAGTTCCACTAAAATAGAGCTGAGCGTCCCTATTCCAAAGATATTAAGTGTGATTACAATAATAGAGGACTGTTGATGAAACAATAAACACACAAATAGAAGCCGGTCACCTTTGCAGTCTCTCTTAAGACTAACTAGTTGGAGAAGATTAGGCTCGGAGTTGGATGAGGAGGATAGAGCAAAACCAATCTCCCTTTGTGCAGTCGCACTGAAATGTAGAGACGTTGCCCATGTAACATTTTAGTACAACTGCACAAAACACTCTTAAGAAAAAAGTGATTTGTGCAGTTCACCAAAAGGTCGCAATAGCAACGAGGTGAAATGGATAGCCCTATTTGCAAAAAAGAGGTAGAAAGGAAACAATTACTGGCCAATAACAGTTGATGACACATGCGACGACAAAAAAGAAGCATATTCCTTGTCCTAAGGGAAGATAACAACACGGTTGTGTTTGTCTAAAACGGTGTGAGGACGAGAATGCAATATGGAAAGTACGCCGGACGAGCTACATTTTGGGCAAAGAACTATGGAAGATCCACATGCAGCGACGTGGGAAGACGGGCAGTGGAGCAAGGCCGGAGGGGATACCTGGAGGTCGTCGGGATGTAACTAGGTGAGCGGCGGCGGGTGGAATCTGCGAGCAGGTGGCGAAGGCCCTGCCGCGCTGGAGCTTGGCCAGAGAGAATGGCGTGTACCGCAGATCGGGACGTGCTGCCTCGGCGCCGACGAACGGAGAAGCGATGCACTTCCTCCCTTTCCCCCAGCGGACGGGATGCGGCCGGATCAGTGACCAACGGTGAGAGAGAGAGGCCACCGCAGCCTTGTGTGAGATACTCTGAAGAGCGACAAACCAGGCAGGCAGGCTCCATTGTATATAGTGAGCGGACTACCTTTTTCTCCATAAAAATCGTTTAATATTCTGTATACGTGCCATTGAGCGCTATAACTTTATTTAAAAATAACGCGGCAACGCGTCAACTCGAACTTTGTTTCATGCACGCGTGGTACACGACCTCCCTAGGTAAACAACCGCTACAGGCGTTCAAATTAGCACATGGGCTGCCATTTCGTAAAGAAATGAGCTGCACCGTGTACCCGCGCGGGTGTGGCTGGGTACAAAGCATGAGTATGTGCACGGTGCACCTATTCTCTTCTTGTATACGTACAGCACCTATGTGGGGTTGTGTGAGAGAGATACAAACCTGGAGAGATATACTGTGTGGGTTCTTGAGAGTTTTTTTTGGGGGGGGAGGTCAATCAAAAAATGTAACATGTGCAATGTGTGTGAAATAGAGTCCTGGATATAACATATATATATAGGGGGCAATCCACGAGAAGAGAGTGGAGGTATCATCGGCTTGTGGTGTCCATAGAATCGAAGAGAGGGATGATGTGTGTGTGTGCGCGCGCGCAATTGATAAAGAGTGATATCGAATTTGTGTGTGCCCACGTCAAAGATATAGAGTGGCTGGCCTACTGGAACGTGAGAGGGGACATGTGCAGTTTGTCTCTGTGGCATGGATACCTACCTGCAGCGCTCGACTATCGATGTGTGGTGGGGGAAGAGGGAGGCCCAATTAATTATAGAGGTATAATGGCTGGTATATGTGTGGAGGAGGAGAGAGGCCTACCTCATTTATTAAGGAGATCGATCTGCCTCATGTATTAAGGGACATCGATCGACATCCATGAATATGTGCAGGAGAGGAATAAGGTTGGGTGAGAGACAGAGCTAGAGTGTTGGAGGGGGTGGTAGTGGAGTTGCTTCTAACAAATGGTGGGATAGGCTTGCTAGACAAACGGAGGGCACGCCCGCAATATCAATAAGAGAGGAGATGGCTGCTTGTTGTCTGTGCACGTGCGTGTGAGAGACGGGTCAGGAGGCATGCACGAATGATGAGGGGGGACGATGTGGCTGTGGTAAGAAGACGTAACTACATAGGAAGATCAATCGCTCTTTGTTAGAGAAAGGAGAGACATAACTTGTGAGGTACGTCGATCGATGGGGGGGTAGTTAAAGTCGATCTAGGTATATGTTGGGAGATCGATCGGTATACATGCATGTGTGTGTTAGAAGCAAATGAGGCACGAGGAGAAGGATAGAGAGAGAGGGATGCATCTAGGAGGTGGTACGAGAGGCATACTATATCGAGGGGGAAGGAGTGTGCGAGTACGAGAACGATGAAAAGAGTGGTGGGAGTGAGGCATGGACGGTGACAAGAGAAGAGGGGAAGCTTGTGTTTGTGCTAGGCACACCTGGCTAGAGAGGCATATCGATCGATGTGTGCCGTAAAGAAGGAGCTGGGGGGCCTACACACACCGTGGGTGAACGACCTAAAGTGAAAAGACGAATTTGCGCGATGGAGCTAGAGAATGCTGAGGGAGGGTGAGAGGGATGCGGGCGTGTGCATGCACAAGAGAAAGTTAGCGCTAGCTACAAAGATAAGAGGGTTGTGTGGGTGTAAAAGACGAATAGAGATCATATATACTTCATTATAAAAAGCGAATTCGGATATTTGAAGAATTTATCATAGTGTTTCTAAACCGACGCATGTGTGAATATATATAACGGTGATACACATGGTGTGGTTATGAACATGTTATACTACATTTAATATATTTTATCTCTACTCTTATAAAAAACGGAGTTGTTGATGATGGTGTGCCTGCCATCCTGCATTATAGGCCGTCCGATTTATATCTGGCGGATAGCAAGGAAACTATGATGGTTGAAGTTGGCAACAATCATGATTGTAGATTCTTATTGAAATAGAGAAACGAATTCAAATTTAGTTCGAATTGCAGCGGTAGTATAGACATTTGGAATGCACTAAAATGTTGGTATGAGTAGGTTACATGCATTATACAGCAAGCGAAAAAATTTAATCGGACATAACATGGATTCATACTCCCTCCTTCCATCTATATAGGGCGTAATGAGATTTTTAAGACCGCCTTTGACTATTGACAAGATTAATAGTACATGACATGCACAATGTGAAAATTATATCATTGAAAGAACCTTTCACAGACGAATTTAACGGTGTGCTTTGTGTAAGTTGCATGTCATATATCATTGCTCTAATATTTGGTCAAAGTTAGCATCGAAAAACGCATTAGGCCCTATATAGATGGAAGGAGGGAGTAGCTTTGAATAGCATTTGTATAGTAAAACGGGGCAAGACTCTCTCTTTGTGTGGTGTGAATAGTTTTATTTTTTTCGTTTTCTTTTTGGTTGAGGGAAGTGCGAATTGATTTGGTACGTACAAGTACAATATTACTACACGTTAGGCTTGTCCCTAAAATTCAACCCGCGTCTTGTTATATCCCGAAAATTCAGATATCGTGCTCCCAAAACTGGCGCCTTCACAACCCGCGCCTTGCTATCCCGAAATGACAACGCGCGCGAAAACTCCCTCCAGCTGCCAAATCCCGACACGCGAAATCCCTCTTCTAACCCTGAGCCGAAAGGGCCGCTAGTTCAAATCGGTGGGGGGTACTTTTGTAACACACCCTACATTTTGGACAAGCGCATCCCCAAGTCATGCTTCACCCCCTCCCATCGCCCCCTTTCTGCCATTCGAAATCTCAGGCCACCATAACCTCTCCGCTCCAGCCGCGAAACCCCACCCTCCTCCATCCGCCACGTCACCGCTGCCCAGCCGGAGCCTCTTCCCCGACGACGTCGTCCACTGCAACAGCTCGGCGTCCCTCGTCCACCTCCTCGGATGAGGATCCGTCGTCCATCTCGCCATCCCGCCGATTCAGCCGCCCCGTCCTCCACCTCCAAGGAGCTGCTCCGACGATCGCCTCGTCTATCGCGGCTGCTCCATCCCCATAGCGCCACCTTAACCTGCTCCACCGGAACCGCGGCATCCTCACCGACTCCTCGGACGAAGCCGAGGCCTACTCGGCGCCACCAAAGAGGTTGTACACTCATCCCATCGCACCTTCTCCTTAACTCGACCTCCCGGCGCCGATGGTGCTCCATTCTGCAACCCCATGGAGCGGCTACCTTGAAGCCGGCGCCGCGGGCGACATCTCCACGGCGGCTCTCCCCCAGTGTGAGGCCCCTTCGGCGGTGGCGACCATACCAGCCGGATCTGCTGCTGCTGCTCCGGCTCTCGCTCGCTCGCTCGTGCTGCTGTTGCTGCTCCGGCTCTCGCTCGATCGCTCGCTCACCCAGCCGCTGCTGCTGCTCTCCCCCTCGCTCGTGCTACTGCTGCTGCTTCGATTAAGCCACACTTCAGTCAACTAAATCGACTTTTGGCTCAGTCGATTTTCAGGGGTTGGGGAGCTCGCCTGAGTTAAGGAAGAACCACCCGCAGCGGGGATGGGGGCTCGCCGGAGAGGTACCCCAATATCTATCTTAGAGTTCAGTGTGGGGGGGCGGGGGGCCTAGAGGGCTGGCCGGGCCGGCGGTGGCGAGTTGTTTCGGGGCGGTGAGGCGGTGCTGGGGCCGGCGGTTCGGCCGGTGGTGGCTGGCGGCTCAGGGGGGTGCAGGTTGAAGATGAACTGCACTGCAGGCCCTCCCTAAACTACATGTCAAGTGCCTCTCTTGCGTTCAGTTTCTATAGTAGTATTCAGATTCCACAGTAAATTTCAGTTTCGACAGTTAAGTTCAGAGTCAACAGTTTTTACCTCATCTGTTGTAGTCAGGGGTTTTTTGGTGATGTTAATTTTACATCCATTTTACATCATCTATTGAAGATGCTATTAGAATCCCACTTTAGATTGACGATGTCTGTCTTGTGTTGCTTCAGCCTTGACGTCTTACAGCTCACTGGAGCTGCTCCAATGACAGAACGATCCATCACAATAGAGCAGTGCCCCGGACGCCGTCTACAGATTCCTCAAATCTTCCTCCACACCTCCGACAGCCACCTCTGCCTCAACTGCTTCAGCGACCAACCCAATGATGCTGGGGTCGACACGGCTACGGCAAAGAGGTTGTACACTTGTTGCATCACTTATTACTATACATTCACGTCGATCCATTAGGGCTATTTTGGTTCAACGGAAAAACGTCGATCCACTGGTTGTTACCATCACTCTAAATTTCTGCATGCTCTCCTTACATAATCTCACCATATTTTTTCGTATGCATGTCAGATATTGTACACAGTCATGCTAAACATGTAGAGAAAAAGAGAAGAGTTTTGCGCGGCAATACAATGTCATGCAGACATCCCTCCATGGTGGGTTCAATGGCAAACCCTCCCCACCCCTCTCCAGATTGTAATCCAGAGGAAGATATCTGTTCTGAGGCGGATTCAGACGCCGCTGACCACTCCTATTTACCCCCCAAGGTGTTTGCTCTACCTTGGCATGATGATGTTAGTCATATCATGCATATGTTGCCTTGCAGTGCCTACTTTTGACATCATATATGTCATCTGCTTAGTTTAGACATGTTCTGTAATGCCACCTGTTTAGTTTCTATATCATATATGGGAATTATGCAGTCTCATGTCTTTTAGCCAGCCATAATATATGTGAAATGTGCAATGCCATCCTGTTTAACCAGGCATCATATATTTGAATGATATCTTGCCCATCCTTTTCTTCATTACATTTCCATTTGTCGACAATGTTTGTACATTAAACTACTCTTCCTGTGAATCAGCCATTTGGGTGGGAGATGGAAAAATCTGGAGTGAAAACAAGGCCTTCAGAGCAGACAGTGCTACCTGTCGAAGCAGATCTCTTGTTGGGTCCCGATAGCTCCTCAGAGATGGATTCAGAGACAGATGACCAGTCCTATTCCCCCACTGAGGTGTATGCTCTAACTTGGCACGGTTATACTGCTCATATCATGCATACGGTGTCTTGCATTGCATAGTTTAGACATCATATACACAATATTCAACACCATGTTCTTAGTTCAGACATCATATCGAATGCCCTCTGTTTAGCATATAAATCACATATGTGAATTAAATGATGCGATCCTGATTACTTAGATAACATGTAGGTGAATTATGTCATGCGATCCTGTTTAGTTATTCATCATATCTTTGAATTATGTTATGCTATGCTATCCAGTTTAGATAGACATCATATATGTGAAATTATGTCATGCTATCCGTTTTAGTTAAACAATATACATGTCAACTATTTCATGCCCTCTTTTTTCCACACTATCTATTGCATCTGTCTCTCATACAATGTCTGTACATTCAACTATGTTTCCTGTTTATCAGCCATTTGAATTGGAGCGGGTGATGCCAGTATCTAGCGGACTAAAAACACGGTCTTCAAATAAAACAGTGCTACCTCTTGGTGGAGATAGCACCCCGGTTGTACATGCACAAGAACCAGCCCTACCACACATAACCCAAACTCTCGCAGATTGTACCCCTACTGCGATGGACAGAGAACCAGCTTCACCCAATCTAACCCCAACCCCAGCCGATAGTAACCCAGTTCCTGTTGACACAGCACCATCTCCACCACAGAGCTCCCAAACAAGAGCAGTTAGTAAGGCAGCTCCAGTGCCCAAAGGGCCAGTACTATCACGGCGAACCCCAACTCCACCAGTTAGTACGCCTATTCCTGTGGAGGAAGCACAACCAGCTAGTCGTAGTTTAGCATCTATCGCATTTGATGTTGTTAAATCGTATGTGCGTATCTTCCCATCTTGGAAATATTATACTGAAGATGAAGGAAAATGCCAGTTGCAGGTGTTTGTCCAGGAGTTATGTGTAAGTAATGTTATTCATGGCAATTACTTTGCTTCGTCCCATACATCCTACCTCCATGATGGTTATAATACAGCAAATTTTCCCATTTTTCTCTATAGAGAAGGACCGATTTGGAAACTCAGGATGAGGTAACCTGTGCTAATACCTCTGCTATCTTCAAGAATGCTTGGTGGCAGTATCGGAATTACCTGAAGAAAACGTACTTCACCGGCAAAGAAACTCATCAAATTCCCTTACGTTCTCCTGAGACACATTTACTGGACGATGACTGGGAACGCCTTGTTCTGTACTGGTCCCGAACCAAGAATGTGGTAAGGTCTATGAGCTCATTTTCTATTTTTAAGTATTATATTCTTGCGTCTTACTGTACTCTGTTCATGTAGAACAAGTGCCTAAACCTGAAGAACAACTGTTCTAATTTAAGATTCCATTGCTATCATAGTTCAAAAAAGCGCTAGGCGTTAATTGTGCGTTTTGCCACCGCCTTGCGCTTTACTGACCAAAGCGCATGCTTATGCGCAGTTATGCACAGATTAAGCGTAGTTATGCGCAATGCGTTTTGCCAACGCCTAGAGCCTAGGCGCGCTTAAGCGCTCGCTTAGGCGCGCCTTTTTTAACTATGATTGCTTTGCTCTTGTATCACTGTATTTACTCATACAAACTTATTTTTAAATTGAAGGATCCAATCGAAACTCCAATGGCACAGCAGGTATGTTCACGCATGTTTCTTTAACAGGTTTGCTCTTATCAATAGCTCTGTTGATTTCAATTTCAATTGTGTATACAGTTGACTTTCATATCATGCACATTACTAGCATCACAACAGAGCCAATAGTGTTGTTGTACATGTAGACCCGTGGTACCCATCTGAAATCTTGTTGTGCCGTGTAGTTTCCCACGCTTTGTATTCTTTCACTGCTGCTTTGTCTTGAACTGATATGATTTGAACCGTGTCTCTATTTTGATTTGGCAAGACAATGCAGTGACCATAGGACATAGATATATGTTTGTTTGATGCTTTTATTATGTACTAGTACTTGGCAATAGAAGACTTGGTAGTTTAATCCTGTCCACCTTACTAATGAACTGGTTCACCGAAATGAGTTTCATATACTAGTACATGCTAAACTTGTTATGTGTCTGCTTGTTTCTTCTTTTAGAATGCTGACAGAATATTGGGGAAGAGTGCCTTATTAAGCAATGGTAAAGGAAGTAATGCAGATAAGGTTCAGGATAGTGACACATCCTTGTTGGTCTCCAACAAAGCTGATAAAACAGCTAAGGAAGACTATCTTGAAGACAGCGAGACAACCCCAAAGTCCTGTCTTGGTTTAGTGTTCGAGTTACTGGCCACTACCGCTTGCACAAGCTATTCAAACTCACTGTCTGAATCAGTTCGGTTTCTTGAGTCTCAACTACAAGCTGAAAGACATCGATCAGCTGTGCTGCGACAAGAAGCGGAAGGACTGCGGAAGTCCCTGGAGCATTCAGATGCATACTTTCTGGTGCAACAGCAAGCGTTGGAGGATTTTAGCGCCAAACAGGACAAAGCTAATCAGCTTGCTAAGCTTATTGCCAGCATGGTGGATACCCAGGATAACGTTTCTTGAGCTCTTCTGAAGTTGTTTCAGTTATGCTCTTGTTTTGCTGCCGCGTTTATTTGCACTGGTGGCCAATTTTGACGGCCAGTGTATGTAATGTGCTGCTTTGTTCCCTATATTTGCACTGGTGGCGAACTTTGATGCCCAGTGGATGTAATATGTGTAATAGCGGTAATAGGCTAGCGTTAATTGCTTGCTTATTTATTTCCTTATTGTCTTGTTTAGTTGTTTGCTTGTAGTCACTGCAGTTCTTTTTCTGTGTTTTTCTAGTGGCCATAATAGCCTATTTTTGGTAACTAGGCCAAAATAATCATGGCAACACACGGACTGTTGTAACCATGGGCCTCCTGCAGGCCGTATGATCGATGGGCCTTCTTCCGGCCGTAGGATCCATTGGCCTTCTATACGGGCCATAGAATCCATTGGCCTTCTATACGGGCCTTAGGATTCATGGGCCTTCTACGGGCCATAGGGTCCATGGGCCTTCTATGGGCCATAGGGTCCATGGGCCTTCTACGGGCCGTACTATCCATGGGCCTCATACGGGCCGTAGGATCCATGCGCCTTCTACGGGGTGTATCATCATTTCGCCAATCATGGGTCGTATTATTCGTGGACCATAACGGGCCGTTAATAGGCCGTATTTGATAACTCTATGAAAACAGCCCAACGGGTTTTTTTTACAAGAAAACGGCCCAACGTATTAACGGTCCGCAAACGGGCCGACTGTAACAACGGGCTGAATTTGGCCCACAAGCAGAAAATGACAGTACCGTATGTAACCGAATGCTGCAAATGACCCCAAGAATCAATGGGCCCTAAGGAGGCCGAAAGATAACTTGGGCTGGAAACGGCCCAATGGAATAACGGGCCGTTAATGGGTATAAAGTGATACACTGTTCATTACAGGCCAGTTTCACCACGGGCCGTTAATGGGCCAAGAGTTACAAAGGGCCTCATATGGGCCGAAAGAAGTCATGGGCCACAAATGGGTCGAAGTTAAAACGGGCTGGAATCATATTGGACGGCCCAGATGATGCTACTGGGCCTAATTCGGATAGGTCGTAACGGGCCCTGGGTTAGCGGGCTGTAAATGGGCTATATGCGAACAGGCCGTTAACAGGCTTTCCGTGGGCCGGCCCGCCACCTTTTGACCAAGTCAAACGGGCCAGCCTTTTCACAGGAATGGGCCTCTGTTGGGCCGTGCCACGTGTCGCCGTATCATAGACGCCTTCGGTCCAGTGAGCGGATGACATCTGTCCCAACGGTGAGCCGACACGTGTTTCCTCCAGCCAATGATGATTTTACACGTGGAAAATCCCCATTGGTCGGGGCTGTTAACGGGTTATCGGATCCAAAAACGGACCCGATAGCTTAACCGCGTTCCGTTACGGTGGATGCCACGTGTCGGTCACCCTTGACGAAAGCACTTCTGTGACGCACGATTTATCGTCATGGAAGTGGACACTTCCATGATGATAATTTTGGTAATGTCATGGAATACTTCTACGACAGCACAGGTATGACTATCTTAATTCTGTCATAAAATCGTCATGGATGTACATGCATGACAAAAAACGTGACCTACTGTGACAAACACGTATCATCACGGAAGTGTATTTTTTTGTAGTGTCTTCTTTGCGTGGAAGGCAAGCTTTGATATTCGGATGTGTAGATTTCCTTCTCTGTAACCAACTTCGTGTAACCCTAACCCCTTCTAGTGTCTATATAAACCGGAGGGTTTAGTCTGTAGGACAACAACAATCATAATCATAGGCTAGCTTCTAGGGTTTAGCCTCTACGATCTCGTGGTAGATCAACTCTTGTAATACTCATATCATCAAGATCAATCAAGCAGGAAGTAGGGTATTACCTCCATCGAGAGGGCACGAACCTGGGTAAAACATCGTGTCCCCTGCCTCCTGTTACCATTAGCCTTAGACGCACAGTTCGGGACCCCCTACCCGAGATCCGCCGGTTTTGACACTAACAACGACACTGACTCGGACCCCAACGATAGTGATGATGACTATGTTGCTGAAGCTGGAGCAGATATCATGGAGTCTTCGACCGATCAATTTTTCTAGTAGGCCACCATAACAGTAGCAGTATTCCCCCATGTATATAGCATAGTCCATGCACTTATGTAACGATAGTTAGACCGTTCTACGCGCTTGTTTGAGTTGATTGAAGTGATATTGTTTGAGTTTGTCTCATGTGCATATTGGGTAGTGTTTTCTCTTTAGACCTCATTCTACTCTTTATTCTCATCCTTTCTAAACCCTCAGATGCCTCCGAGACGCGACAATGGATTTCCTTTCCCACCAGAGCTCACTCAGTTGATCCAGCAGCAGAATGCATTGATGCAAATTCTAGTCCAGAATCAGAATCAGGGGAACAACAACAACAACAACAACCCACCACCAACACCACCTGTTGATCACTTAGCCCATTTCTTGAGGCTTAATCCACCGATGTTCTCTAGTAGCACCGAGCCGATAGTGGCAGATGATTGGCTCCGCAAGATTGGAAGGGAGTTGACCACTGCAGGATGCACAGATGCGGAGAGAGTGCGCTTTGCCGCACATCAGCTTGATGGACCCGCAGCATCATGGTGGGAGAATTTAATAGCCACTTACCCCATCGACACTGTCACATGGGATCAGTTTCAGCAGGCTTTCTGTACTGCCCATGTTTCAGCAGGAGCTATGGCCATGAAGAAGCGTGAGTTTCACAACTTGCGCCAAGGAGGACGTACAGTTGGCCAGTATGTGGACGATTTTAGTAAGCTAGCACGTTATGCCCCAGATGACGTTGCTATGGATGCAGCTAAGTAGGAGAAATTTCTGGAAGGACTGAATGATGAGCTGAGCATGCAGTTCATGGTGGCAACCTTCAACAACTACCAGGAGTTGGTAGATAGAGCTCTCATGATTGAAGGGAAGCAGCAGCAGGTTGACAGCCGCAAGAGGAAATATGGACAAGGGAAGTACAATTTTGGAGCTCAGCAGAAGCCTCGTTTTACCCCGAACTCGGGAGGACCTTTTCAGCATACTCATGGAGGCCATAATAATGGAGGGAGCTCGCACAACCTTAATGGCCCCAGGAATGGGAATGGTAATGAAGGAAGCAACGGCCAGAACCGTACCAACCCATCAACCCCAGCCAAGAAGGACCTGAGCCACGTCACTTGCTACATGTGCCAGAAGACCGGACATTATGCCAATGAATGTCCTGAAGCTAAGAATGGAAATGGCAATGGAAGCTCTGGAAAGAAGCCGAACCCTTTTAACAAGGGACAGGTGAACCACGTTAACGTGGAGGAGGTTGAAGCCCAGCCAGATGCAGTAATAGGTAAGTTTTTGGTCAAGTCATTTACTACAATCGTTCTTTTTTATACTGGTGCATCGCATTCATACATATCAAGGGGATTTGTGGATAAGTATAAACTGCCCACCAAAGTTCTTAGAACACATATGTTAGTAAGCTCACCAGGAGGGGAGTATATGGCCAGTCAAGGATGTTTTCAGATGCCATTGACCATTGGTAGGCATGTTTTCCCCTCGGATTTGATAATTTTGGAGTCACAAGGTTTGGATGTGATTCTGGGTATGGATTGGCTATCGATGTATGGAGGAAACATCGATTGCGCCAGTAAGTCGATTTTGCTCACCACCCCAGAAGGAAGAAGGTCAAGTATGTATCACGGCATGAGCAGAAGAGGACTCAAGTGAATTCCTTATCAGGAGTTGTACAAGAGGAAGTACCATTGGTGAAGGATTTCCCTGATGTATTTCCACAGGAGTTGCTAGGCATGCCACCGGATAGAGACATTGAGTTTTTTATTGAGCTTTTGCCAGGCACAGGGCCAATATCTAAGAGACCGTACAGGATGCCCGCAAAGGATTTGGAGGAAATCAAGAAGCATATTAAGGAGTTACTGGATAAAGGCTATATTCGTCCAAGTTCATCACCTTGGGGATCGCCAGTGCTTCTAGTGGAGAAGAATGATGGATCGTTGAGGATGGTTGTTGATTATTGAGGATTGAATGAAGTAACAATCAAGAACAAGTACCTTGTTCGGAAGCTCTCCCGTCCCTTAAACTCCGCTCGAGAGCTGGTTTCAAGTCACTCCGCTCCCCCACTGCAGCTCCCTCCACTCCAGGAGTTGCAGTGGGGAAGCGGAGAGGATCCGAACAGAGCCTAAAACATCAAGTTCTCCGAAACTATTCACCATTTTAAGCTGCAAGCCTGCAGCACGAAGTTGGTCACTGAATTATTCTTGATTCATTGGAACTGTTTAAGCAAATAGGTGTAGTTTGAATATTGGAATAAAAAATTTAACCTTAAAAATTAAAACGACAAGTTTTCTTAAATGGTGTGTCAGTTTTATCTGACATATGAACAGACTGGTCTAGAATTATACATGATTTACTGGTGCAGTTTGAATTTAGATCCACAGTTTGAACTTAATACTAAAACAACGAAATTCTATTAAATCGTGTTGACCATTCTAAATCCGTTGTGCAGTACTATCTTCTGGATGAATGGGGAATAAAAAAATCCCCACTAGTTCATGGCTACACATCCCGATGCCAAATTTCCAAGAGAAACAACAGTTTGGGCATACTCTATGGCCATATTATCTAGGAGACCGGATTTTCTGGCGTTGCCTAATGTTTGTGAAGATGAAAATTGTTCCTGAATTTCACAAAATGTTCATTAATTTAGAAAAAAATTGCTATTTTTTAAAAAATTCCCACAAATCTAAATTTTTTTGTGAATGATTTTCCTAAATTACCACAATTTTAACGAATTTGGAAAATGATTTGTTGCTTTATTTAAATTTTTATTTTGAAATGTTCCATTAAAAAAATCATGATTTGAGAAAACTATCAGGAATTTTAAAATGTGTTCATGGTTTTTAAAATGTATCTGAATTTTAGAAAAAAAACTAAGAAAATAAAAACCAATCACGAACTGAAAAAGATTTCATGAATTTCAAAAAAATTAAAAAATATTTATTGAATTTGAAAATTTTCTAAAAATCATGAGTTTGTAAAAATGTCCAATTTTTTTTAAATGTGACTTTACAAATATTCATAGTTTTGGAAAATGTTCCCAAATTTAAAGTGTCTTGTTGATTTAAAAAAATCGCAAATTGTAATGTGGAACAAGAAAGTAGAAGACGAAAAATAAATAAATAAACAGAAAATAAAAACTGGTAGAAGAAACAGAAAAGGTGAAAAAGAAAAATAAATTGAATAAGGTTATATAACCTTCTTAATGGCGGGAGAAAGAACAAAAAGAATGATAGTGAGTCGCCCTATATAGCAGCTAGGGTGCGTGTTTGGTCAACATTCTCCACGTTACGCAAGGAATATGGTTTTCCTTGCCGCCCGTCTTAAAAACTCCCTTTGATACCCTTTGTGTAGTAGTGACTACTGACTAGTGAGTATTATTGATCCATGCATTAGTATTTACGGTAAGATCATCTTAATATATTTTTTCTTGGTATACATATTTTCCTTCAGCTGACAAATACTCACCATTAAGGTACATGTATGTCCCTGGGAAGAAAACTCAAGCCTAAGAAATGTTTTTTCCATAAAAAATGGAACAGATGCACATGTGTATATTTCAAAAGTTCTCTCGCTAGATGGTCATGCACAAAGCGCTTAAGGTGTGCTGATCTAATGTAGGTGACCGTGAACGAAAACCATAAAATTTGACGCACCAATAATTTTGTTAACAAAGTATTATCAATGGATCTTCAAAACAACGCCTAAAAATCTTCAGGTGATCGATCTGGTGAACTCTTATTACATTAGTTGGATATTGATATATTTTATTACTATGTTAGGAAAACACAAAACATTAAAAATTTACAATATTGTGTAATTATTACAATAATAAAAACATATACAAAAAAATCTACATTGATTATCCCAGGTCTTGAAAATGAGGAGTTAGGTAATATCATGTCTTTTTTATGCCCTTGTGTAGTCGTGTTTATGCAATTAATGATGATTTATATAAAATGGTGATTAACTATGGAATTCCTATGATAAAACCAGGTACCTCATTGTGGTTAATGATGTATGGACGGTAGCAACATGGGACACAATCAGACCCAAGTTGCCAGACAATAAAAATGGTAGCATGGTCATTGTGACCACTCGGATAGAGACTGTAGCCGAAGCATGCCATGCTAGTGTCGATGTTGGTCACATTGATGAGATGAAACCCCTTAATTTAGTTGTTCCTCGGGAGAGCATTTGGCTCAGAGAACGACACTTTGCACAATGATCTGAGAGGTGAAATGGACAAAGTCTTTAAAAAGTGTGGTGGGCTACCAATGGCCATTATTAGCATTGCCAACCTTTTAGTGAGCCACAAATCACCGGAGAGCAAAGATATGTGGGAAAGAATATGCAAGTCAATTGGTTCTCAAATGGAGAACCACCCTACCCTTGAGGGCATGAGGAAAGAGTATGCAAGTCAATTGGTTCTCAAATGGAGAACCACTTGCACTATTATCTCAAGGGTTGCATAATGTACCTTGGTATTTCCCCAGAGGACTATGTAATCACCAAGAAGGGGCTCTTGAAGAGATGGATCACAGAAGGACTAGTTGCCGAGATCCAAGGTTTAACCTTAATGGAGGTTGCAGAAGCCTACCATAACGAGTTGTTGAGTAGGTACATGATTGATCGGGCCGGTAATATTTTCAGCTGGTGGGACGGGATGGTGGAGACGTGTCAGGTACATGACATGGTCCTTGAGGTCATGGTGTCTAAATCCCTGGAGGCCAACTTTGTTAGCCTAGTAGGTGGTTCGTATGAAGGGATGTCGTATGGTAGCATTCGCCGCCTATCCATCCATGGTGGAGAGCTAGTATCCGAAGGCTCTTGCTCCAACGAAATTGCAGCATCACATGGTAGGAAGAATGACATCGAGGGGATGAAGATGGAGCATGTCCGATCACTGAGCATGTTTGGCCCTGAAGATAACATGAAGATGCTTGATCATCTAGGTGAGTTAAGTCTGCTCAGGGTACTTGACCTGGAAGACTGCACGGCCATAAAAAACAAGCATTTGAGACAACTAGTCCTTCTCAAGTTCTTGAATTTGAAAGGAACAAGTATTAGTGAGATGCCTCCGGAAGTCGGTGATCTAGAAATTTTGGAGACCCTTCATGTACGTCAGACGCACCTTGAAGATCTACCGGAAACTGTGACAAAGCTAGAGAAACTGGAACACCTCCAATTCAACAAGAAGGATGCCATATTTTATACGTCTTTTTTTCGATAAAGGGTAGATTTTATTAGCTCATAAAGAAGCATCAAGAAGATACAAACCAAAAGAGCACACACCCGGCCTCTGCATAACTAAGATGCACACAGCCAACACAAACGCACACACACACAAAAACACGGCAGCGAATAGCAAAGTCATATACGTCTTGGAGAGCAAGTAAGGGCTTGGGTAGGATGAAGGCACTACAGATGGTGAATGTTGTAGTTTTTGCAAGTGATGCTGATGTTGCCGAAGAGCTCGGTAACCTACAACAAGTGAGAGAGTTACGTATGGATGTGGACTGCAGTCCCCTTGATTTGAATGTTAGGAAAAATCTGGTCGTATCCCTGGGCAAGATATATTGCCTCAGGTGGCTCAACGTTACCGACCCTCTTGGGGACCCACAATATTTGGACTTCATACATGAAATCGACCCCCCGCCGCGGCTCCTTAGATATCTTAGGATGGGCTCCGGCATTAGCAAATTGCTCGACTGTGTCGGTTCACTGAATTATCTTACCGAGCTCTTCCTTGCTTGGACATACTTGGTTGGTGACCAACTGTTTGGCCCAGTATGTAAGCTGCCAAATCTGTTGGGCATACATCTGGAGGCGTACTACTACGTTGCTCTAGAGCTGGTTGCACAAACTGCCCACAACTTTCCAGCACTCAAGAACCTGTACCGGAACTTCGATATTGACTTTATGCAAGTTCTCAGATTTGAGGAAAAATCAATGTCAAAGCTCGAGAAACTCCAGGTGAGATTTCTACACAAAGAGTCTAAGATGCTCGAAGGCATGGAGCATTTGACAAGCCTTAAAGATGTGGTTCTCGAAGGTAACAAAGACAACCCTGCATTGCACCATGCAGTGGAGCAATTAAAGACGATGAATGAGAACCGCCAAAAATCCGATCAGATCAAGGTTGTGGTTAAATACGGCGTCGTGCAGTGGCCCAGTGTGTAGTAAGATGTGGTGATCGCTTTGTTTTGTCACTCTGCTTGATTACATGAGTTTGGTTTGATTCACTTTTTTTCAGTATATCTGTTTCACAAGTGTTCTTTTTTGAGGGTTTTTCTTCAGATCTCTTTACTACTTTCCTGTAAGTTGTCGTTGCCAACTGGTTATCGCCACCGTTGTGGTGTTGTTTGCTTCTTGGCCTGTAAAGCTAGCTTGGGGTCCTCAGCAGCTTAAGACTTGAGTTTGTTAAACAAGAATTATTATGATTATGTATTAAAGCCGAAGACTGTGGCAATCTAGAGTGTTGTTGTTTTCTTGGTCACTTATTTACCTTTCCAACAATTGTATATTTCTTAAATTCAGTTCCCTATCGATTTCTCCTTCATCTGTTTGATTCACAGGCCATCAGAGTTCATTGGTTTAATTCCTGTTATTGTTCTTAGTACTGTATTGCATTAGCTTATGGTCCATGAATAGGATCCCACTCAACTTAACAAGACTCGTATTGAAAATAAGCTGAAACTAAGGAAACAAACAATCCAGATGCTGCCCTTGTAACTTTGTAAGAACAATTCAAGCTTGTCTGAGCAGACGACAAGGAAAGCAATTGTGAGAAGAAAAAAGTGCAGCAAACTAATTCAAGGAAAACTAGACCCAAGAACTAGGACAAAAGAGGGAGATAAGTCGAGCGTATCAGGCCAGCAACATCACCTTCTAGCACGCCGTAGCTTCTGCAACCAGAAAGCTAAACAGGCCATTAGCCTGCCTCCGACGACACTCCGGACGAAATAACTGTTACAATATGAACGAATGTTCATTGCCTGTCATGGTAAATATTCAAGGGCAAGCGCTGAACTGATACAGGGTTATGGCCCATATTCAAGGGCAAGTATTGATCAGGGTACCTTAGGTTAATAATAAAACCACATAGAGAAAGCAAATACTGCCGGCCTGCCTGACCATGATTTCAATAACTTCTATTTACAGAAAAAAAATCCCACTTGGCACTCTTCATATCTGTAACAAATCTTCCGTCCCGAATACAGCGGAACAGGGGAAGTGTTCATTCGGCTTCCCTTGTTCTGTCCACGCTGAATAATGACAGTCTATCTTTGCAGATACGCATGCCTCTGTTTTTGTAACGCCTCTGGTCCTCGCTGAATCCTACAGTACATTCATATTGCTCCCTCTGTTTTCGCAGATTCTTCCTACATATGCTACGTAATTCCTTGCCCAGTTTGACAATTACGATTACGACCATGCTTCAGTGTGAAGTTTACCGACCCTTTCCAGTTAGCACGCATGTGCAAAGCGACTGGCAATGAGGCACGCTTGAGAGTTGAGACTCGTGTTTTTGTTTCGTAGTGGAGAATTCGGCGATGCGCGACGGTCGAGCTGGGAGGATCGCTCGCTCGTACAGCAACACGCCAACACCGTCGCCATCCCTCTGTTCGTGGGGAAGATACGGGGCGACGGAAAGACGGCTGGGGAAGGTGCGCGAGGGAGTTCTGGGCGGCGCGGCGCCGTCGCTCGCTCCGTCGTCCGTCGCGACGTCTCCCGTCCAGCGTTTTGAATGGTTTTTCCTATTTGATGCATTCCGCGTCAAAACGTGGGCGCACCGCACACGCGATCGAATAGATCGACCAAGACGGTGTAGCTTCTAGAAGCGAGGTAGAGTAGAGTTTTCACGTACGAATTTGCCGGACTCGAGGCTTTTGTAGATGATGAAGGTGTCTTGTGTCTCCAGATTATGGTTCTTTGAAAAATTTCCTGAGATTAAGACAATGCAATTCATCAGAAAACACATGTACATACTTACAAATGTAGGTTATTAGATCTAAAGATAACGAAGAGATGATATTCAATGTTTCTGGCATAGCTTGGTGCCTTGGTTTCGTTTTTTTTGGGGATGAGGGGGAGTGTCTTTGTTTGTTCAACGTGCACATACGGGAGGAAGCGGCAGGACTTGTTGTTCGGGCAGTCTAGTTTTGTTTTTGTTTGGTGCCAGTGTCCCAGTGAAGGAAGTAGGGCTTGCTGTTCCAACAACCGTAATAGTAGCGGAGATTGTAATTGATCTGTTGCCGCTTTTTTTACTTTGCACTTTGATCTGTTGCCCTCTTTCAGGTGGTTCCCACATAAAATGAATAGAATATCACTCACCTACAGACTGACCATCCACACCTCTCGCCCTCAATAACGCTAGAGGATGGCGGTCGGAAGCGGCGCCTGCCATTCCCGGCCACCCCTACTCTACCCCTCCCTCCCGATCGATCTGCGCCATGGTCGCCGCCCCGCAACTGCCAGTTCATGGCCACGCAGGCGTTGGACGAGCACCAGAGCATACACCGGCGAGAGTGCACGCTACCTCCGCTTGCAGTGCTCCAGCGACTGGAGGGAGTGGCGACGACCGTAAGCAATTGATAACAGGGACAAGAGCTCGGGGTGGTGGCAGACAGTGAGCCGCACGGGGCGGGGAACAGCGTGCCCACGTCACCCATGAGAGTTAGCACGCCGGTAGCGCGGCCGTCGACAAACTGGAGGATAGCAGCAATGAGAGGGGGAGGTGGCCATCACCAGGGCGACGACGACGGTGAACAGGTTCATCCCCTCCCGATTTGATTTCAGTTGGCTGAAATACCTGGTCAAACTAGCACAAAGGGGTATTATGGTCCACTGTTTTATTTATATATTGTGTCGGTCATTTCAAGTAGTGTGAAAAAATGGTAAAAGATGAAAGTGCAAAGTAAAAGGTGGCGACATATCAATTACAATGTAAGATGTGACAAATTATCAAAGTAAAAAAGTAAGTAATGGCTAAAAAATGCTGAGACAAAGTCGAGATCGTGACCTCGAATTCGAGAATAGCCACGCGGCCTGCCAGAGCGGGCTAGCCAATATTTCGGGCCGGTTCAGCAACTCAATTCCCCTGACCATCCAAACAATGGTTATTCAAATATCCAAACAACGGCATTCCGGTTGCGCAATGCTAATATCAATTTCTAGGCCTTAATATCAACACTAAACGGTGCGGCAAATAATCAACAAACGGGCAAAACCTATTCAACATGTAACACGGCAGCGGTAGATAATCGGAGCAACTAATTAACAGGTACCTCTGGAGGGCCTCTGCGTCAATTTTGGTGGATTGGACAACATGCAAGCGCCCCAAGTAGTGCACTCAGCCGGTCACACATTGGACGCACCCGAGGGAGCACGTTTTTTTTTTTTTGCATGCATTTTTATGCTTTGGGGTTTACGAATTTTGCTTGGTTTTTATGAAAAAACACAGGTTTTTGTTTTCTCCGCATGAAGCACATCATGTGAGTGCACACAAATAGTTCTTTATGAAAAGTGAACAACACAGTTGTGCACAGCGTGCAACATGAACTGTGCCTATTTAAAAGTGATAATCATAGTTATGTTGGGCGTGAAAGAACTATGCTTCTCGAAAAGTAGAAAGCACAGTTGCGCTCCCGTGTAAAGCACAAACTATGCTCCCGAAAAGTGAAAAACACAGCTATGCACCGTGTGAAGTACAATTGTGTTGTACTTTTTGAAAAGTAAAAAGTGGAGCAAAATGTGCTTCCGTGTGAAGCACAATTGTGCTTTCGGTTTCCCCATTTTTTGGTTTCTGATTTTCTATTTATTTTTTCAGTTTTCTATTTATTTGAAGAAAAAAATTCGTACAAACCTATTTACATGGGAGCTAGTTTTGATGATCTCGACACGCAAACGCGACGATGAAAATAGTTCGTGATTTGGATGCACCGTTGAATAGATAAAACATTTTGAGAAAATGAATCACCAAAAAAAAAGCACAAAACTCTTCTGTTGCAACATGTGTCACAATGTGGTGTGTCACTTGTCATCCTTAGAGGAAGTGAGGGTGACCTTTGCAAAGGATACCTCTTAACTAGTGATTTGGAATAATCAACAAACACACACCCTCCTGCTCACACACACTATTTGTACAGGCCTAGCGTGTCTCTTTTGTTTTTTCCCACCCCTTGGGGAAGACTCTCTCGACGATGCTTCTGGCCGGCCCATATAGAAGCGAGACATGCGTTCTTTTCCGGTTTTCTGAACCTTCTAGAAGGTTCATGAACCAGTTTTTTTTTGGCAAGATTTTTTAAAAAATTGTTCACAAATTCCTACACTTTTTAGGAATTTAAAAATGTTCTCATTTTCAACATTTTGTTCACAAAAGTTAAACAAATCATGTTTTTAAAATTGATTTGGAAATTTTCAAAAAAAATTCGGGAACTTCAGAAAATGCTCACAATTTGTAATTTTTTTGACGAATGTGAAAATTGTTCATGTTTCCAAAATTTGTTCTGAATTTTATAGAAATTTCTAGGAATTTTAAAAAAATTGTAATTTTATTTTTTGTTTAGGAATTTAACCTATGTTTGGGAATTTAAAATAGTGTTCTAGCTTGCCAAAATTTCTTCTGAAATTTGATATTATTCACGGTTTTTGCCAATTAGAAAAATGTTCGAGTTTTGAAATAATTGTTCGCAATTTTAAAAAATGTTCCCATTTTCAATGTTTGCTCCTGTTTTTTCTAAATATATTTGCGTTTGCAATTTCTTTCCTCTTTTTGCAACAAAATGTTTTCATAATTTTGAAACCAATTCTCCTTTGCAATTTCTTTCCTTTTTGCAAGAAGATGTTTGAGAATCCCGAATGATGTTCATGCTTCCATGAAATGTTTGAAGATTTGAAATCATGTTCACAATTTTGGAAATGCTATCATTTCACAAAATATTTACTTTTAAAAATAGAAATCATGTTCAAAATTCGAAAATGCTTAAATCAGTTGCAGCTTATAGTTCATATGCACCAGGTTGCAATTGTATACACAAATTCCCAGGAATTATAGTGGCCAGCGACCTGGTTCCTCAGCGAGACTTTAGTTTTTGGTATTTTTTTAGCAAATGTTAAGTTTTATCGTTGTCGTTTGTTTCTTTTAATGTCGTGCTGCACATTTCGCACGAGAGTTGGTTGGCCACAGCAGCTAGCATAACGGACGCAACACCAAGAGGTCATGGGTTCCAATTCCGTGCTAGCATGTACATTTTTCGCGTTTTTCATCTCTCGAAAGCCAGATGGGCCGGCCCAAGTTTGGTAGGGCGGTGCGAAACGTTGACTCTTCGACGCAAGGAGCATCATATAGGAGCTCCGGTTCCGAATTTGCATCTGACGGAGCAGTCCCGGTCCAAACTAAATCGAACCCTCTTTTCGTCACATCTACGCCTGTACCACCAAATCCACCAGCTTCAGCCCAAACCCAATGGAAAAGCCGAACTGAAAACCCCAGCTTCAGCCCAAACCATCTTGGGGCTTTTGTTTAGCCCCATCGTGCTCGTGTCCGCTCTCTGTAAAATCCTTTTACTATGGGAGATCCTTAAAAAAAGGGCGATCCTCGTTTGCAAAGTAAGAGAAATACATGAATTTATAAGAGATCCTTAGTTGCCAAAGCTTCTAAAAGGCAACTATTTTGAACCATATCGACTAATAGAAAAACGTGTATGATCTACGATGCATGGTCATTGTGTGTTATGCTCTAGTGACTTAATATGCTTGCAAAACTATACACCCTAGGTGGTTAATATCCATTTCTTCATAGGACCCATGGGTGGGAGGTTGAAATCTCCGCACGGTGTGCAGTTGCAGCCGTCGGGAACACAGTAGGACACCCAGTCACACTTGGTGTCTTTTTTGCATTTCGCCCTCCCCCTCTTGTTATACCAGTAGCGTGGGACTACATAATGTTTTCAATGGTGGGATAACAAATGGCCGACAACCAGTAGAAAACAGGGTTTTCGTCCAAGCTCAATGTACACATTAGTCGCGGTTGCCCTACGAACCGGGACTAATGTGAGCATTAGTCCCGGTTACATTACAAACCGGGACTAATGTGAGCATTAGTCCCGGTTCGAGTGGCTAGGGCGTCGGGAAGGCATTAGTCCCGGTTTGAGACACGAACCGGGACTAAATGGTGCGATGCCCTTTAGTCCTGATTCGTGTCTCAAACCGGGACTAAAGGGGTTCAAACTCTACCCCCCCCCCACCCCGTGTATCGCCATTTCAGTTTTGTAAAAAACAAAAAAATGATTAAAACTTCGAAAATTAAAATCCTTCAAAATGTAGTTATGTTACTACATCTACTAGTTAGGAAAATTTAAAAAGTTAAATTTGAACATGTTTTGCAAAAAAGTGTTATGAAAAAGTAAAATGGTCATATCGTTTGCATATGATGTCGAAAAAAACACATAACATATCAAAAAAATCAGCATGAAAATCCGCTTCCGATTTCGACGGCCATAGGGGGTTTTGCAAATTTTAGAATCCTCAAATTCTTAAAGGAAAAAAGTTATGCTCAAATTTCAGTTTTTTTGAATTTCGTTAAATCTGGTCAAACTGTGGTCAAACTATGGTCCAACTACTTATTCAAGAAATGTTAGTGTTACTAAATAATTATTTTAGTTTTTTCTGAATTTTGGTCAAACTATGGTCAAATCTGATCAAACTGTGGTCAAACTACTTATTCAAGAAATATTAGTGTTACTAAATAACTATTTTTTAGAATAATAGTTTAAACTCAGACGGTACTTAATGCTCAAATTCAACTCCTAAGGGTTAATAGGACTGACAGCTTAGTATTGTCAGGAAAACAACAAGTGCAAACTTGGAAACTAGGGGGAATAGAACTCGAAAGTTAAGCGTGCTTAGACTGAAGTAGTGAAAGGATGGGTGACCGGCTGGAAAGTTAGACGATTTGGAATGAGTGGTTCATAATTGAGCAATGATGAGGGGTGATTAGAGATTAAATTGTCAAATAATTCAGAAATTTGAAAACCAGGAAAAAAATTGAAAAAAAATCAAAAAAAATTCAGAAAAACAAAATTTCAAAAAAAAATCTTTTAGTCCCTGTTGGTGTTACCAACCGGTACTAAAGGTGGAGCTTCAGACAGCGGCCACGTGAAGCTCCTTTAGTCCTGGTTCGTAAGCAAACCGGGACTAAAGGTTTTGTGTTTTAGTCCAGACCCTGAAACCGGGACTAAAGGCCCTCTGGAACCGGGACTAAAGGCCCGTTTCCTACTAGTGAACGTTTCCAATTTGCCATGTCTGAAAAGCATCTCCCAAGAAAAACACCCATTATTGTTACTATAATTTGCTACGATGGATCCCTAGAGCAAGTTGTTGCATGAATGGACTATACCTGATGATATCATAATGAAAGCAAGGGTTAGCAGTAGCGTAAGGGCTGCCCTCATCTTTGTAATGTTGTGGTGCTGATATGAAATGTCGATGGTTGTCTTGGTAGGTTGTGATGGAGAAATTATGCAACAGCAACCATTATATAATGGATGAGATATGAATGACTGCTAATGTAATGGAGGAATTCATTAAAAATAAAATGATGACAAATTGATGGCAATTAAATGCATTAATGTGTCTCCAGATACACATATACCAATAATTAAGTTCATGAATTAGTGTATAGCGAGGAAGTGCAAGTTTGGACCTAGATCCCAGACTAGACAGTTTTGCACTAAACAATATGAAAAGAACAAGAGTAGGCCTACCCTTTGCACTAAGAAATTTAACATGCCTTTATTGAGAGGAAAGACATGTCATCTAGTTCCTGCAATTTTTCTTACCTTGTTTTTTCTATCAAGTGTTCCAAACAGGAGTTATTTACCCAAAACTATCACACTTGGGGCTAGGGTAACAACTTGGTACCATAATGAAGGCGGGGAACAAAAAAAACACCGGAAATACGCCTAATGCGTACGCGGAGCACTGACGCTCAAATTTGGTCACGAAAACAGCGAAACCGATAGGTGAGGCCCGCCTGTCAGAGCTGATGTGGCAAAGACCAAGCACAAAACAAGCTTTGACTAGCTGAGGTGGCAAATGAGATGCGGACCCTGCATGTTTGTGACTATATGATCATCTTCGTACCTTCTATGCGACATTACATCGAGCAACTTGTGGGCGGCAGGACTGCAGCGACTATGCCCACACCGACGAGCACGATGGAGGTGGTGTGTGTGGGGGAGGGGGGGGGGGGGGGCTGAGGCCTCGTAGGCCAACGCCGCTCGCGTCGGTGTGTACGCCTGAGCTCCCAGTGCCCGTGCGAGCTGAGAGATCCATGGCCACCATGGCCGTGGCAGCCAAGCACGAGCACAAGCACGCACACACACCTACACGGCATGAGCACGTAGACACCTACAAGCGTGCTCCACTCCACGAGCACACACACACCTACATGCGCCCAACCACCACTCCCGCGAGACCTGGCAGCAGCTTGTCTTGCACTGACATTGGTCGTCGGACATGGCTGACCTCGGCTGCAGGGACGCGCCCGAGCTCTCCTTCGAGCGCCAACCCCCGCCCAGACAAAAGGATGCCCATGGATCCGCCGGCGATGGCGGCAACGACGTGAGGTCGCCCGCACCCAGAGCGAGCTCACAGTCGAGATGCTTGTTGTCGGTAGTCCCCCCCCCCCTCCCCTATCCGCGACGGGGCTCCATGGTTGCCTGCAGTCAGTGTCCTGCCACCGGCGGTGCGCCCTTAAGACAGAGCTCCAGGAGATGGCGTCGATGGGAGAGAGAGATGGGAGGAGGAAGAAGGAGAAGGGTGATGACACGTGGGACCCACGCCTCCTCTACCAGCTCATTTGCCACCACAATTGGTTAATCTATTTTTTTACATTTAGTCCTTGCCACGTCAGCACGATAAGTGGGCCCAACTTGTCAGTTTTGCTGTTTGCGTGAGCTTATCAGACAATCAGTGCTGTGTGTTACAAGTTAGGCATAGTTTCGGTGGGTTTTTATGTCGTGGCTAGAATCTGGTACTAAGTTGTTACCCTAGCCTCATGTGTGCTCAGTGACGGATCCAATGGGGGTGCCGTGGGTGCCTGATACGTCCATTTTGCATCATGCTTTTATATCAATATTTATTGCATTATGGGCTGTTATTACACATTATATATCAATACTTATGGCTATTCTCTCTTATTTTATAAAGTTTACCATGAAGAGGGGGAATGCCGGCAACTGGAATTCTGGCTGGAAAAGGAGCAAACATTGGAAACATATTCTGCACTGCTCCAAATGACCTGAAACTCTACGAAACTTACTTTTGGATTTAATAAGAATTATTGAGCGGAAGAAACATCTCAGGGGGCCCACACCCTGGCCAGGAGGGTGGGGGGCGCGCCCACCCCTACAGGGCGCGCCCCCTGTCTCCTGGGCCCACTGGTGGACCTCTGGTGTCCATCTTCTGCTATATAAAGGCTTTTACCCTGGAAAAAATCATGGGAAAGCTTACGGGATGAAACTCCGCCGTCACGAGGTGGAACCTTGGCGGAACCAATCTAGAGCTCCGGCAGAGCTGTTCTGCCGGGGACACTTCCCTCCGGGAGGGGGAAAATCATCACCATCGTCATCACCAACGATCCTCTCATCGGGAGGGGGTCAATCTCCATCAACATCTTCACCAGCACTATCTCCTCTCAAACCCTAGTACATCTCTTGTATCCAATCTTATATCCAAAACCACAAATTGGTACATGTGGGTTGCTAGTTGTGTTGATTACTGCTTGTAGTTGATACTTATTGGTTTACTTGGTGGAAGATCATATGTTCAAATCCTTAATTCATATTATTACACCTTTGATTATGAACATGAATATGCTTTGTGAGTAGTTACGTTTGTTCCTGAAGGCATGGGTGAAGTCTTGCTATTAGTAGTCATGTGAATTTGGTATTCGTTCGATATTTTCATGAGATGTATGTTGTCTCTCCTCTAGTGGTGTTATGTGAACGTCGACTACATGACACTTCACCATTATTTGGTCCTAGAGGAAGGCATTGGGAAGTAATAAGTAGATGATGGGTTGCTAGGGTGGCAGAAGCTTAAACTCTAGTTTATGCGTTGCTTCGTAAGGGGCTGATTTGGATCCATATGTTTAATGTTGTGGTTAGGTTTACCTTAATACTTTTGTTGTAGTTGTGGATGCTTGCAATAGGGGTTAATCATAAGTGGGATGCTTGTCCAAGTAAGGGCAGTATCCAAGCACCGGTCTACCCACATATCAAATTATCAAAGTACCAAACGCGAATCATATGAGTGTGATGAAACTAGCTTGACGATAATTCCCATGTGTCCTCGGGAGCGCTTTTCTCATTATAAGAAATTGTCCAGGCTTGTCCTTTGCTAAAAAAATGATTGGGCCACCTTGCTGCACCTTATTTACTTTTATCGCTTGTTACTCGTTACAATTTATCTTATCACAAAACTATCTATTACCTACAATTTCAGTGCTTGCAGAGAAAACCTTACTGAAAACCACTTATCATTTCCTTCTGCTCCTCGTTGGGTTCGACACTCTTACTTATCGAAAGGACTATGATAGATCCCCTACACTTGTGGGTCATCAAGACTCTTTTCTGGCGCCGTTGCCGGGGAGTGTAGCGCTTTTGGTGAGTGGAACTTGGTAAGGAAACATTTATATAGTGTGCTGAAATTTTCTGTTACTTGTTACTATGGAAACTTATCCTTTGAGGGCTTGTTTGGGGCATCTTCGCCCCGACCAGTAGAGCAAAGAGTTGCTACTCAACCTACTGAACCTACTGAAAATGTTCACTTTGAAATTCCTTCAGGTATGATAGAGAAACTGCTAGCTAATCCATTTGCAGGAGATGGAACATTGCATCCCAATTTACACCTTATCTTTGTGGATGAAGTTTGTGGATTATTTAAGATGCATTGACATGGTACAGGCTATGTGATGATACGGGATTTTGGAATTATAAACGATTGAAGTTGGAATTTCACCAGAAGTTCTATCCTATGCATCTTGTTCATCGTGATCGTAATTACATATGTAATTTCTGGCCTCGCGAACGAGAAAGCATCGCTCAAGATTGGGGGAGACTCAAGTCAATGTTATATTCATGCCCCAATCATGAGCTCTCAAGAGAAATGATTATTCAAAAAATTTATGTTCGGCTTTCTCTCAATGATCGCACCATGCTCGATACTTACTGTGTTGGTTCTTATATGCTGAAGACTATTGAATTCAAATGGGACTTATTGGAAAGAATTAAACGCAACTGTGAAGATTGGGGTTCCGACGATGGTAAGGAGTCAGGTATGGCACCTAAGTTTGATTGTGTTAAATGTTTTATGGATACCGATGCTTTTCGTGGATTTAGCGCTAAATATGGACTTGACTCTGAGATAGTAGCTTCTTTTTGTGAATCTTTTGCTACTCACATTGATCTCCCTAAGGAGAAGTGGTTTAAATATAATCCTCCCATTGAAGTAAAAGTAGTTGCACCTATTACAGTTGAAGAAAAGAGTATCACTTATAATGATCCTATTGTTCCTACTACTTATGTTGAGAAACCACCTTTTCCTGTTAGGATAATGGATCATGCTAAAACTTCGACTGTTGTTCGTAAGAGTAATACTAGAACTTATACACCTCCTGAGCAAATTAAAGTTGAACCTAGTATTGCTATGGTTAAAGATCTCTTGGATGATGATATAGATGGGCATGTTATTTATTTCTGTGATGAAGCTGCTAATATTGCAAAACCAGATGCTAAGATACATAGACCTGTTGTAGGCATGCCTGTTATTTCTATTAAAATAGGAGATCATTGTTATCATGGCTTATGTGATATGAGTGCTAGTGCTAGTGCAATACCCTATGATTTATATAAAGAAATTATGCATGACATTGCACTCGTTGAATTGGAAGGTATTGATGTTACTATCAAGCTTGCCAATAGAGATATTATTAAACCTTTTGGGATTGTTAGAGATGTTGAAGTCTTGTGTGGGAAGGTTAAATACCTTGCTGATTTTCTCGTTCTTGGTTCTCCATAAGATGACTTTTGTCCCATTATATTTGGTAGACCCTTCTTGAACACTGTTAAAGCTAAGATTGATTGCGAAAAGGATGTTGTTACGATTGGCTTGGATGATATGACTCATGAGTTTAATTTTGCTAAATTTCATAGACAACCCTGTGATAAAGAATTACCCAGTAAAGATGAAATAATTTGTCTTGCTTCTATTGCCGTGCCTCCTACCGATCCGTTAGAACAATATTTGCTAGACCATAAAAATGATATGTTTATGAAAGAAAGAAGGGAAATAGATGAGGTGTTCCTTAAACAGGAACCTATTCTGAAACATCACCTTCCCGTTGAAATTCTAGGGGATCCCCCTCCACCCAAGGGTGATCCCGTGTTTGAGCTAAAACCATTACCTGATAATCTTAAGTATGCTTATCTTGATGAAATGAAAATATATCCTGTTATTATTAGTGCTAACCTTTCAGAGCAAGAAGAGGAAAGATTATTGAAAACTCTGAAGAAGCACCGTGCTGCTATTGGATATACTCTGGATGATCTCAAGGGCATTAGTCCCACATTATGTCAACACAAAATTAAAGTGGAAAAAGATGCCAAACCAGTCAGAGATCCTCAACGACGATTGAATCACAAGATGAAAGAAGTGGTAAGAAAGGAGATACTAAAGCTCCTTGAAGCAGGTATAATTTATCCAGTTGCTGATAGTGAATGGGTAAGCCCTGTCCATTGTATGCCTAAAAAGGGAGGTATTACTGTTGTTACTAATGATAAAGATGAACTGATTCCGGAAAGAATTATTCCGGGTTATAGGATGGTAATTGATTTCCGTAAATTAAATAAAGCTACTAAGAAAGATCATTACCCTTTACCTTTTATTGATCAAATGCTAGAAAGACTATCCAAACATACACATTTCTGCTTTCTAGATGGTTATTCTGGTTTGTTTCAAATACCTGTGTCAGCGGAAGATCAATCAAAAACTACTTTTACTTGCCCTTTCGGTACTTTTGCTTATAGACGTATGCCTTTTGGTTTATGTAATGCACCTGCTACCTTTCAAAGATGTATGATGGCTATATTCTCTGACTTTTGTGAAAAGATTTGTGAGGTATTCATGGATGACTTCTCCGTTTATGGATCCTCTTTTGATGATTGCTTGAGCAACCTTGATTGAATTTCGCGGAGATGCGAAGACACTAGTCTCATCTTGAATTGGGAAAAGTGCCACTTTATGGTTAATGAAGGCATTGTCTTGGGGCACAAAATCTCCGAGAGAGGTATTGAAGTTGATAAAGCTAAAGTTGATGCTATTGAAAAGATGCCATGTCTCAAGGACATAAAATGTATAAGAAGTTTCCTTGGTCATGTCGGTTTTTATAGGAGGTTCATTAAGGACTTTTCTAAAATCTCTAGGCCTCTGACTAATTTATTGCAAAAAGATATTCCTTTTGTCTTTGATGATGATTGTGTAGAAGAATTTAAAATACTTAAGAAAGCTTTGATCACTTCACCTATTGTTCAGCCACCTGATTGGAATTTACCTTTTGAAATTATGTGTGATGCTAGTGATTATGCTGTAGGTGTTGTTCCAGGGCAAAGAGTTGATAAGAAATTGAATGTTATCCAGTATGCTAGTAAGACTCTTGATGCTGCCTAGAGAAATTATGCTACTACTGAAAAAGAATTCTTAGCAGTTGTGTTTGCATGTGATAAGTTTAAACCTTATATTGTTGATTCCAAAGTTACTATTCACACTGATCATGCTGCTATTAAATACCTTATGGAAAAGAAAGATGCTAAGCCTAGACTCATTAGATTGGTCCTCTTGCTAGAAGAATTTGATTTGCATATTATTGATAGAAAGGGAGCTGAAAACCCCGTTGCAGACAACTTGTCTAGGTTAGAGAATGTTCTTGATGACCCACTGACTATTGATGATAGCTTTCCTGATGAACAATTAGTGGTCATTAATGCTTCTCATACTACTCCTTGGTATGCTGATTATGCTAATTACATTGTTGCTAAATATATACCACCTAGTTTCACATACCAGCAAAAGAAAAAGTTCTTTTATGATTTAAGACATTACTTTTGGGATGACCCACACCTTTATAAATAAGGAGTAGATGGTGTTATTAGACGTTGTGTACCTGAGCATAAACAGGAACAGATCCTACGCAAGTGTCACTCTGAATCATATGGAGGACACCACGCTGGAGATAGAACTGCACATAAGGTATTGCAATCCGGTTTTTATTGGCCTACTCTCTTCAAAGATGCCCGTAAGTTTGTTTTGTCTTGTGATGAATGTCAAAGAATTGATAATATTAGTAGACGTCAAGAAATGCCTATGAATTATTCTCTTGTTATTGAACCGTTTGACGTTTGGGGCTTTGATTATATGGGACCTTTTCCTGCCTCTAATGGATATACACATATTTTAGTTGTTGTTGATTACGTTACTAAGTGAGTAGAAGCTATTCCAACTAGTAGTGCTGATCATAACACTTCTATTAAAATGCTTAAAGAAGTTATTTTTCCGAGGTTTGGAGTCCCTAGATATCTTATGACTGATGGTGGTTCACATTTTATTCATGGTGCTTTCCGTAAGATGCTTGCTAAGTACGATGTTAATCATAGAATCGCATCTCCTTATCACCCGCAGTCTAGTGGTCAAGTAGAGTTGAGCAATAGAGAGCTCAAATTAATTTTGCAAAAGGAGGTTAATAGATCTAGAAAGAATTGATCCAAGAAACTTGATGATGCATACAAAAATCCTATGGGTATGCCTCCGTATAAGATGGTTTATGAAAAAGCTTGTCATTTACCACTAGAACTTGAACATACATCATATTGGGCTATCAAAGAGCTGAACTATGACTTCAAACTTGCCGGTGAGAAGAGGTTGTTTGGCATTAGCTCACTAGATGAATGGAGAACCCAAGCCTATGAGAATGCCAAACTATTTAAAGAAAAAGTCAAACGCTGGCATGACAAAAGAATACAAAAGCGTGAGTTTAACGTAGGTGATTATGTGTTATTATTCAACTCTCGTTTAAGATTTTTTGCAAGAAAACTTCTCTCTAAATGGTAAGGTCCTTACGTTGTCGAGGAAGTCTACCATTCGGGTGCCATAAAAATCAACAACTTTGAAGGCACAAGTCCGAGGGTGGTGAACGGTCAAAGAATTAAACATTATATTTCAGGTAATCCTATCAATGTTGAAACTAATATTATTGAAACCGTAACCCCGGAGGAATACATAAGGGACACTTTCTAGAACGTTCCAGACTCCGAAAAGGAATAGGTATGTGGTACGGTAAGTAAACCGACTCCAAAACTATTCTAAAGGCAATTTTTATCAGTTTTGGAATATTTAAGAATTTTAGGAAGAAAGAAGTAGTCCGAGAAGGACACGAGGCCTCCACGAGAGTGGGGGGCACGCCCACCCTTACTGGGCGCCCCCCCCCCCCCCCCCCCCCCCCGTCTGGTGGACACCTCGTGTGCCTCCCGAACTTTGTTTCTTGCACATTACGTATTTTGGTCGGTAAAAATTCATTATATAATCTCCCGGAAGTTTTTACCACCGTATCACGCAAATATCCTCTGTTTTCATTCCGAGCTGTTTTCTGTTACAGATCTAGAGCATCATGGCATCTCCAAGCGCTCCCAAGGACAAGTTTTTCGAGAGGGTTATCAACCCCTATCTCGCGGAGGTGCTGCAACACCCTCAAGCCATTGAGATGCGTGAGGGGGTGCTGCACATCCGTGATATGGAGGGACCAAGGCGTACCGGAAGCATGGAGACAAAGCTCGAAGCCGTGGAGCAGCAAGTCTTCAAGTGCCAAGGGATGGTGGAGCGTGGACTCAACGCCAACCAGATGATGATCACGGAGTTCACCAACAACCACAAGCTAGATGCCAAATTCATTGGGGAAACCATCTTCAAGCTTCAAGAGAATATCGAGCACCTCCAAGCCCAGATCTATGACCTGCAAAACCAGAACTGTGAGTATGAATATAGATTCAAAAGGATGAGTTTGGCTGCAGATTTAAGGATCTTGGAGACTCGATCATCCTTCTATGATGGTGAGCCTATGCCTTGGAAGATGGACGACAAGCCTGCATCATCAACAACTCCTACTTCACCACCTCCGAGGACATAATCACATAAGTATGGGCACTCCCCTTAGCAACTGCCAAGCTTGGGGGACGTGCCCCAGTATCGTATCACCATCACACTCCTATCTTTACCGTTTTATTTAGTTCGATCCTTTTAGTAGTATCTTGATCTAGTAGATTGAAGTTTTGATATCAAGTAGTTTTGAGTTTTGCTTTGTGATCTCTTTATGTAATCGAGTCTGTGAGTTATCTATAATAAAGATTAGTGTTGAGTCAAGGGCTTTGCTAGTTTGCTATGATCTTGAGAAAAATAGAAAGAATAAAAAGAATAAAAGAGTTCGTATTGATCTTATGGATAGTAATGACTTCACACATAGAAAGTATGAGGCTTAAAAGTTGTTGAGAGTTGATAAGCATAGTTTTGGTCATCGTTGCAATTAATAGGAAGTAATAAGGAAAGAGAGGTTTCACATATAAATATACTATAATTGACATCTTTTATGATTGTGAGCACTCATTAAAATATGACATGCTAAAGAGTTGATGTTGGACAAGGTAGACAACGTAATGGTTTATGTTTTCTCACATCTCAGTTAAAGTATATTGTCATTGACCTTCCAAACATGTTGAGCTTGCCTTTCCCCCTCATGCTAGCCAAATTCTTAGCACCAAGTAGAGATACTACTTGTGCTTCCAAATATCCTTAAACCCAGTTTTGCCATGAGAGTCCACCATATCTACCTATGGATTGAGTAAGACCCTTCAAGTAAGTTGTCATCGGTGCAAGCAATAAAAATTGCTCTCTGAATATGCATGAATTATTAGTGCGGAGAAAATAAGCTTTATACAATCTTGTTATGGAAGCAATAAAAGCGACGGACTACATAATAAAGGTCCATACACAAGTGGCAATACAAAGTGACGTTCTTTCATACTAAGATTTTGTGTATCCAACCCTAAAAGCGCATGACAACCTCTGCTTCCCTCTGCGAAGGGCCTATCTTTTACTTTATGTTCCTACTTTATGTTTTTACTTTATGCTTGAGTCAAGGTGATCTTCACCTTTCCCTTTTTCATTTTATCCTTTGGCAAGCTCCTCGTATTTGAAAGATCATGATATATATATATCCAATTGGATGTTCGTTAGCATGGACTATTATTGTTGACATCACCTAAAGGTGAATACGTTGGGAGGCAATTGTTGGAAATATGCCCTAGAGGCAAAAATAAAAGATTATTATTATATTTCCTTGTTCATGATAATCATCTGTTATTCATGCTATAATTGTGTTATCCGGAAATCGTAATACATGTGTGAATACATAGACCACAGCATGTCCCTAGTAAGCCTCTAGTTGACTAGCTCATTGATCAACCGATAGTCATGGTTTCCTGGCTATGGACATTGGATGTCGTTGATGACGGGATCACATCGTTAGGAGAATGATGTGATGGACAAGACCCAATCCTAAGCATAGCACAAGATCGTGTAGTTTGTTTGCTAGAGCTTTTCCAATGTCAAGTATCTTTTCCTTAGACCATGAGATCGTGTAACTCCCGGACACCATAGGAGTGCTTTGGGTTTACCAAACATCACAACGTAACTGGGTGACTATAAAGGTATACTACGGGTATCTCCGAAAGTATCTGTTGGGTTGACACGGATCGAGACTGGGATTTGTCACTCCGTATGACGGAGAGGTATCTCTGGGCCCACTCGGTAATGCATCATCATAATGAGCTCAAAGTGACCAAGTGTTTGGTCACGGGATCATGCATTACGGTACGAGTAAAGTGACTTGCCGGTAACGAGATTAAACGAGGTATTGGGATACCGACGATCGAATCTCGGGCAAGTAACGTACCGATTGACAAAGGGAATTGTATACGGGGTTGTTTGAATCCTCGACATTGTGGTTCATCTGATGAGATCATCGAGGAGCATGTGTGAGCCAACATGGGTATCCAGATCCCGCTGTTGGTTATTGACCGGAGAGTCGTCTCGGTCATGTCTACGTGTCTCCCGAACCCGTAGGGTCTACACACTTAAGGTTCGGTGACGCTAGGGTTGTTGAGATATGAGTATGCAGTAACCCAAAAGTTGTTCGGAGTACCGGATGAGATCCCGAATGTCACAAGGAGTTCCGGAATGGTCCGGAGGTGAAGAATTATATATAGGAAGTGCAGTTTCGGCCATCGGGAAAGTTTCGGGGGTCACCGGTATTGTACCGGGACCACCGGAAGGGTCCCGGGGGTCCACCGGGTGGGGCCACCTATCCCGGAGGGCCCCGTGGGCTGAAGTGGGAAGGGGAACCAGCCCCTGGTGGGCTGGTGCACCCCCCCCCCCCCGCCCCCCTGCGCCTAGGGTTGGAAACCCTAGGGTGGGGGGCGCCTCCACTTGCCTTGGGGGGCAAGCCTCCCCCTTGGCCGCCGCCCCCTGGAGATCTCATCTCCCAGGGCCGGCGCCCCCCTTAGGGGGCCTATATAAACGGGGGGAGGGAGGGCAGCCGCACCCATGCCATAGGCGCCTCCCTCTCCCCTTGCTACACCTCTCCCTCTCGCAGAGCTTGGCGAAGCCCTGCCGAGATCGCTGCTGCATCCACCACCACGCTGTCGTGCTGCTGGATCTCCATCAACCTCTCCTTCCCCTTGCTGGATCAAGAAGGAGGAGACGTCTTCCCCAACTGTACGTGTGTTGAACGCAGAGGTGCTGTCCGTTTAGCACTAGGATCATCGGTGATTTGGATCACGTCGAGTACGACTCCCTCAACCCCGTTCTCTTGAACGCTTCCGCTCTCGATCTACAAGGTATGTAGATGCACTCCTCTCTCTCGTTGCTAGATGAACTCATAGATTGATCTTGGTGAAAGCGTAGAAAATTTTATTTTCTGCAACGTTCCCCAACAGTGGCATCATGAGCTAGGTCTATGCGTAGTTCTCTTTGCACGAGTAGAACACAATTTGTTGTGGGCGTAGATGTTGTCAACTTTCTTGCCGCTACTAGTCTTATTTTGCTTCAGCGGTATTGTGGGATGAAGCGGCCCGGACCGACCTTACACGTACGCTTACGTGAGACAGGTTCCACCGACTCACATGCACTAGTTGCATAAGGTGGCTAGCGGGTGTCTGTCTCTCCCACTTTAGTTGGAGCGGATTCGATGAAAAGAGTCCTTACGAAGGGTAAATAGAAGTTGACAAATCACGTTGTGGCTTATACGTAGGTAAGAAAACGTGCTTGCTAGAACCCTATTGCAGACACGTAAAACATGCAACAACAATTAGAGGACGTCTAACTTGTTTTTGTAGCAATTGCTTTGTGATGTGATATGGCCAAAAGTTGTGATGAATGATGTATATGTGATGTATGACATCATGTTCTTGTAATAGGAATCACGACTTGCATGTCGATGAGTATGACAACCGGCAGGAGCCATAGGAGTTGTCTTAATTATTGTATGACCTGTGTGTCATTGATTCAACGCCATGTAATTACTTTACTTTATTGCTAAACCGTTAGCCATAGTAGTAGAAGTAATAGTTGGCGAGCAACCCCATGGAGACACGATGATGGAGATCATGGTGTCATGCCGGTGACAAGATGATCATAGAGCCCCAAGATGGAGATCAAAGGAGCTACATGATATTGGCCATATCATGTCACTATTATTTGATTGCATATGATGTTTATCATGTTTATGCATCTTGTTTACTTAGAACGATGGTAGTAAATAAGATGATCGTTCATAATAATTTCAAGAAAGTATTCCTCCTAACTGTGAAAGTTCGTTGTTTCGAAGCACCACGTGATGATCGGGTGTGATAGATTCTAATGTTCACATACAACGGGTGTAAGACAGATCTACACATGCAAAACACTTAGGTTAACTTGATGAGCCTAGCATGTACAGACATGGCCTCGGAACACAGAGACCGAAAGGTCAAACATGAGTCATATGGAAGATACGATCAACATGGAGATGTTCACTGATGATGACTAGTCCGTCTCACGTGATGATCGGACACGGCCTAGTCGACTCGGATCATGTATCACTTAGATGACTAGAGGGATGTCTAATCTGAGTGGGAGTTCATTAAATAATTTGATTAGATGAACTTAATTATCATGAACTTAGTCTAAAAACCTTTGCATAAATGTCTTGTAGATCAAATGGCCAACGCTCATGTCAACATGAACTTCAATGCGTTCCTAGAGAAAACCAAGCTGAAAGATGATGGCAGCAACTATACGGACTGGGTCCGGAACCTGAGGATCATCCTCATAGCTGCCAAGAAAGCATATGTCCTAGAAGGACCGCTAGGTGAAGCACCCATCCCAGAGAACCAAGACGTTATGAACGCTTGGCAGTCACGTGCTGATGATTACTCCCTCGTTCAGTGTGGCATGCTTTACAGCTTAGAACCGGGGCTCCAAAAGCGTTTTGAGCGACACGGAGCATATGAGATGTTCGAGGAGCTGAAAATGGTTTTCCAAGCTCATGCCCGGGTCGAGAGATATGAAGTCTCCGACAAGTTCTATAGTTGTAAGATGGAGGAAAACAGTTCTGTCAGTGAGCACATACTCAAAATGTTTGGGTTGCACAACCGTCTGTCCCGGCTAGACATTAACCTCCCGGACGAGGCAGTCATTGACAGAATCCTTCAGTCGCTCCCACCGAGCTACAAGAGCTTTGTGATGAACTACGATATGTAGGGGATGGTGAAAACTATTTCTGAATTATTTTCAATGCTGAAGTCAGCAGAGGTAGAAATCAAGAAGGAACATCAAGTGTTGATGGTCAATAAAACCACTAAGTTCAAGAAGGGCAAGGGTAAGAAGAACTTCAAGAAGGATGGCAAGGATGTTGCCGCGCCCGGTAAGCTAGTTGCCGGGAAGAAGTCAAAGAATGGACCCAAGCCTGAGACTGAGTGCTTTTATTGCAAAGGGAAGGGTCACTGGAAGCGGAACTGCCCCAAATACTTAGCAGACAAGAAGGCCGGCAACACTAAAGGTATATGTGATATACATGTAATTGATGTGTACCTTACCAGTGCTCGTAGTAGCTCCTGGGTATTTGATACCGGTGCCGTTGCTCATATTTGTAACTCAAAGCAGGAGCTGCAGAATAAGCGGAGACTGGCCAAGGACGAGGTGACGATGCGCGTCGGGAATGGTTCCAAGGTCGATGTGATCGCCATCGGCACGCTACCTCGACATTTACCTACGGGATTAGTTTTAAACCTCAATAATTGTTATTTAGTGCCAAGTTTGAGCATGAACATTATATCAGGATCTCGTTTAATACGAGATGGCTACTCATTTAAATCCGAGAATAATGGTTGTTCTATTTATATGAGAGATATGTTTTATGGTCATGCCCCGATGGTCAATGGTTTATTCTTAATGAATCTCGAACGTGATGTTACACATATTCATAGTGTGAATACCAAGAGATGTAAAGTTGATAACGATAGTCCCACATACTTGTGGCACTGCTGCCTTGGTCACATTGGTGTCAAGCGCATGAAGAAGCTCCATGCCGATGGACTTTTAGAGTCTCTCGATTATGAATCATTTGACACATGCGAACCATGCCTTATGGGCAAAATGACCAAGACTCCGTTCTCCGGAACAATGGAGCGAGCAACCAACTTATTGGAAATCATACATACTGATGTGTGCGGTCCAATGAGCGTTGAGGCTCGCGGAGGATATCGTTATGTTCTCACTCTCACTGATGACTTAAGTAGATATGGGTATGTCTACTTGATGAAACACAAGTCTGAGACCTTTGAAAAGTTCAAGGAATTTCAGAATGAGGTAGAGAATCAACGTGACCGAAAAATAAAGTTCTTACGATCAGATCGTGGAGGAGAATATTTAAGTCAAGAATTTGGTACACACTTAAGGAAATGTGGAATCGTTTCACAACTCACGCCGCCTGGAACACCTCAGCGTAACGGTGTGTCCGAACATCGTAATCGCACTCTATTGGATATGCTGCGATCTATGATGTCTCTTACTGATTTACCGCTATTATTTTGGGGATACACTCTAGAGACAGCTACATTCACTTTAAATAGGGCACCGTCTAAATCCGTTGAGACGACACCGTATGAATTATGGTTTGGGAAGAAACCTAAGCTGTCATTTCTAAAAGTTTGGGGATGCGATGCTTATGTCAAGAAACTTCAACCTGAAAAGCTCGAACCCAAGTCGGAAAAATGCGTCTTCATAGGATACCCTAAGGAAACCATTGGGTATACCTTCTACCTTAGATCCGAAGGCAAGATCTTTGTTGCCAAGAACGGATCCTTCCTGGAGAAAGAGTTTCTCTCGAAAGGAGTAAGTGGGAGGAAAGTAGAACTCGATGAAGTACTACCTCTTGAACCGGAAAGTAGTACAGCTCAGGAAAATGTTCCTGTGGTGCCTACACCGACTGGAGAGGAAATTAATGATGATGATCAAGGTACTTCAGAACAAGTTGCTACTGAACTTCGTAGGTCCACAAGGACACGTTCCACACCAGAGTGGTATGGCAACCCTGTCCTGGAAATCATGTTGTTAGACAACGGTGAACCTTCGAACTATGAAGAAGTGATAACGGGCCCAGATTCCAACAAATAGCTTGAAGCCATGCAATCCGAGATAGGATCCATGTATGAAAACAAAGTATGGACTTTGACAGACTTAACCAATGATCGGCGAGCGATAGAAAACAAATGGATCTTTAAGAAGAAGACGGACGCGGATGGTAATGTTACCATCTATAAAGCTCGACTTGTCGCTAAGGGTTATCGGCAAGTTCAAGGGGTTGACTACGATGAGACTTTCTCTCCCGTAGCGAAGCTGAAGTCCGTCCGAATCATGTTAGCAATTGCCGCATACTATGATTATGAGATATGGCAGATGGACGTCAAAATGGCATTCCTTAATGGCTACCTTAAGGAAGAACTGTATATGATGCAGCTGAAATGTTTTCTCGACCCTAAGAATGCTAACAAGGTATGCAAGCTCCAGCGATCCATTTATGGGCTGGTGCAAGCATCTCGGAGTTGGAACATTCACTTTGATGAGACGATCAAAGCGTTTGGGTTTATGCAGACTTATGGAGAAGCCTGCGTTTACAAGAAAGTGAGTGGGAGCTCTGTAGCATTTCTCATATTATATGTAGATGACATACTTTTGATGGGTAATGATATAGAACTTTTGGATAGCATTAAGGCATACTTGAATAAGAGTTTTTCAATGAAGGACCTTGGAGAAGCTGCTTATATATTAGGCATCAAGATCTATAGAGATAGATCGAGACGCCTCATAGGTCTTCCACAAAGCACATACCTTGATAAGATATTGAAGAAGTTCAATATGGATCAGTCTAAGAAGGGGTTCTTGCCTGTGTTGCAAGGTGTGAAATTGAGCTCAGCTCAATGTTCGACCACGGCAGAAGATATAGAAGAGATGAGTGTCATCCCCTATGCCTCAGCCATAGGGTCTATTACGTATGCCATGCTGTGTACCAGACCTGATGTAAACCTTGCCGTGAGTTTGGTAGGATGGTACAAAGTAATCCCAGCAAGGAACACTGGACAGTGGTCAAGAATATCCTGAAGTACCTGAAAAGGACTAAGGACATGTTTCTCATTTATGGATGTGACGAAGAGCTCGTCGTAAAGGGTTACATCGACGCTAGCTTCGACACAGATCTGGATGACTCTAAGTCACAAACCGGATACGTGTATATGTTGAATGGTGGAGCAGTAAGCTGGTGCAGTTGCAAGCAAAGCGTCGTGGCGGAATCTACATGTGAAGCGGAATACATGGCAGCCTCGAAGGCAGCGCATGAAGCAATTTGGGTGAAGGAGTTCATCACGGACCTAGGAGTCATACCCAATGCGTCGGGGCGGATCAAACTCTTGTGTGACAACACTGGGGCTATTGCACTTGCCAAGGAGCCCAGGTTTCACAAGAAGACCAGGCACATCAAGCGTCGCTTCAACTCCATTCGTGAAAATGTTCAAGATGGAGACATAGAAATTTGCAAAGTGCATACGGATCTGAATGTCGCAGATCCGTTGACTAAACCTCTTCCGCGAGCAAAACATGATCAACACCAGAACTCTATGGGTGTTCGATTCATCACAATGTAACTAGATTATTGACTCTAGTGCAAGTGGGAGACTATTGGAAATATGCCCTAGAGGCAATAATAAAATATTATTATTATATTTCCTTGTTCATGATAATCGTCTGTTATTCATGCTATAATTGTGTTATCCGGAAATCGTAATACATCTGTGAATACATAGACCACAACATGTCCCTAGTAAGCCTCTAGTTGACTAGCTCGTTGATCAACTGATAGTCATGCTTTCCTGGCTATGGACATTGGATGTCGTTGATGACGGGATCACATCATTAGGAGAATGATGTGATGAACAAGACCCAATCCTAATCATAGCACAAGATCGTGTAGTTCGTTTGCTAGAGCTTTTCCAATGTCAAGTATCTTTTCCTTAGACCATGAGATCGTGTAACTCCCGGACACCGTAGGAGTGCTTTGGGTTTACCAAACGTCACAACGTAACTGGGTGACTATAAAGGTATACTACGGGTATCTCCGAAAGTATATGTTGGGTTGACACGGATCGAGACTGGGATTTGTCACTCCGTATGACGGAGAGGTATCTCTAGGCCCACTCGGTAATGCATAATCATAATGAGCTCAAAGTGACCAAGTGTTTGGTCACGGGATCATGCATTACGGTACGAGTAAAGTAACTTGCCAGTAACGAGATTGAACGAGGTATTGGGATACCGACGATCGAATCTCGGGCAAGTAACGTACCGATTGACAAAGGGAATTGTATACGGGCTTGCTTGAATCCTCGACATCGTGGTTCATCCGATGAGATCATCGAGGAGCATGTGGGAGACAACATGGGTATCCAGATCCCGCTGTTGGTTATTGACCGGAGAGTCGTCTCGGTCATGTCTACGTGTCTCCCGAACCCGTAGGGTCTACACACTTAAGGTTCTGTGACGCTAGGGTTGTAGAGATATGAGTATGCAGTAACCCGAAAGTTGTTCGGAGTCCCGAATGAGAACCCGGACGTCACGAGGAGTTCCGGAATGGTCTGGAGGTGAAGAATTATATATAGGAAGTGCAGTTTCGGCCATCGGGAAAGTTTCGAGGGTCACCGGTATTGTACCGGGACCACCGGAAGGGTCTCGGGGGTCCACCGGGTGGGGCCACCTATCCCGGAGGGCCCCGTGGGCTGAAGTGGGGAGGGGAACCAGCCCCTGGTGGGCTGGTGCGCCCCCTCCCCCCCCCCCCTTGCCCCCCTGCGCCTAGGGTTGGAAACCCTAGGGTGGGGGCGCCTCCACTTGCCTTGGGGAGCAAGCCTCCCCCTTGGCCGCCGCCCCCCTGGAGATCTCATCTCCCAGGGCCGGCGCCCCCCCTTAGGGGGCCTATATAAAGGGGGGGAGGGAGGGCAGCCGCACCCATGCCATAGGCGCCTCCCTCTCCCCTTGCTACACCTCTCCCTCTCGCAGACGCTTGGCGAAGCCCTGCCGAGATCGCTGCCGCATCCACCACCACGCCGTCGTGCTGCTAGATCTCCATCAACCTCTCCTTCCCCTTACTGGATCAAGAAGGAGGAGACGTCTTCCCCAACCGTACGTGTGTTGAACGCGGAGGTGCTGTCCCTTCAGCACTAGGATCATCGGTGATTTGGATCATGTCGAGTACGACTCCCTCAACCCCGTTCTCTTGAATGCTTCCGCTCTTGATCTACAAGGGTATGTAGATGCACTCCTCTCTCTCGTTGCTAGATGAACTCATAGATTGATCTTGGTGAAAGCGTAGAATATTTTTATTTTCTGCAACGTTCCCCAACAGCAACACAATAAGCCCCTATCTTTCTCAGTGTCCGGCTGAAACTCCATAACCACAAGTATTGCGTGAGTGTTAGGAATTGTAGAAGATTATATGATAGTTGAGTATGTGGACTTACTGAAAAGCTCTATTCTTGACTCTTTGTGATGTTACGATAAATTGCAATTGCTTCAATGACTGAGATTATAGTTAGTTAGCTTTCAATGAAATTTCTGAACCATACTTGACATTGTGAATTGATTGTTACTTGAGCATAAGAATTCATATGACAAAATCTATATATGTTGATGTTATAAGAATGATCATGATGCCCTCATGTCCGTATTTTTCGTTTTATCGACACCTCTATCTCTAAACATGTGGACATATTTTTCGATTTTCGGCTTCCGCTTGAGGACAAGCGAGGTCTAAGCTTGGGGGAGTTGATACGTCCATTTTGCATCATGCTTTTATCTCAATATTTATTGCATTTTGGGTTGTTATTACACATTATATATCAATACTTATGGCTATTGTCTCTTATTTTATAAGGTTTACCATGAAGAGGGCGAATACCGGCAGCTGGAATTCTGGCTGGAAAAGGAGCAAACATTGGAAACCTATTCTGCACTGCTTCAAATGACCTGAAACTCCACGAAACTTATTTTTGGATTTAATAAGAATTATTGAGCGGAAGAAACACCTCAGGGGGCCCACACCCTCCCCAGGAGGGTGGGGGCGCGGGCGCGCCCCCCTGTCTCCTGGGCCCCCTGGTGGCCCTCCGGTGTCCATCTTCTGCTATATGAAGGCATTTACCCTGGAAAAAATCGTGGGCAAGCTTACGGGACGAAACTCCGCCGCCACGAGGCAGAACCTTGGCGGAACCAATCTAGAGCTCCGGCAGAGCTGTTCTGCCGGGGAAACTTCCCTCCGGGAGGGGGAAATCATCACCATCGTCATCACCAACAATCCTCTCATCAGGAGGGGGTCAATCTCCATCGACATCTTCACCAGCACCATCTCCTCTCAAGCCCTAGTTCATCTCTTGTATCCAATCTTGTATCCAAAACCACAATTTGGTACCTGTGGGTTGCTAGTTGTGTTGATTACTCCTTGTAATTGATACTTATTGGTTTACTTGGTGGAAGATCATATGTTCAGATCCTTAATGCATATTATTACACCTCTGATTATGAACATGAATATGCTTTGTGAGTAGTTACGTTTGTTCCGGAGGATATGGGTGAAGTCTTGCTATTAGTAGTCATGTGAATTTGGTATTTGTTCGATATTTTGATGAGATGTATGTTGTCTCTCCTCTAGTGGTGTTATGTGAACGTCGACTACATGACACTTCACCATTATTTGGGCCTAGAGGAAGGCATTTGGAAGTAATAAGTAGATGATGGGTTGCTAGAGTGACAGAAGTTTAAACCCTAGTTTATGCGTTGCTTCGTAAGGGGCTGATTTGGATTCATATGTTTAATGCTGATACTTTTGTTGTAGTTGCGGATGCTTGCAATAGGGGTTAATCATAAGTGGGATGCTTGTCCATGTAAGGGCAGTACCCAAGCACCGGTCCACCCACATATCAAATTATCAAAGTACCGAACGCGAATCATATGAGTGTGATGAAACTAGCTTGACGATAATTCCCATGTGTCCTCGGGAGCGCTTTTCTCATTATAAGAAATTGTACAGGCTTGTACTTTGCTACAAAAAGGATTGGGCTACCTTGCTGCACCTTATTTACTTTTATTGCTTGTTACTCGTTACAATTTATCTTATCACAAAACTATCTATTACCTACAATTTCAGTGCTTGCAGAGAAAACCTTACTGAAAACCGCTTATCATTTCCTTCTGCTCCTCGTTGGGTTCGACACTCTTACTTATCGAAAAGACTACGATAGATCCCCTACACTTGTGGGTCATCAGTGCCCTGGCACTCCGTAAAAAAGTGCAAATCTGTTTTTATTTAGTATATGTAGTACTAGTTTTCTAATTTTAAGTGTATTATAGGACTAAAAAATGCTAAACTAACATTTTTTATGGTTATACATAGAAATTTTCATTGTCAGTGTAAGGTTGGCACCTCCACGAGTCAAGGTCTAGGACCGCAACTCCGTGCGGTGATTTTGGATAAATAACTCTTCAAACAGGGCCTTAATGTTACACTAGTTTTTCTACCTTTTCCAATTATACTATTACACTTATGGTGTTGGTATGGGAGTTGGTGTAGTATTTGGGGATGTAGAGGAACGCCTTTGGCAGTACGGTCGAGCCCTTGCCCTAGTGCTCACAACCTCGCGCATCTACTTCCCCTGCTATTCACGGCTCCGAACTACTCCCTCCGTCCCAAAATATGTGAGTTGAGTCACTTATTTTGGGACAGAATGGGTATTTCAGACGAAGAGATCTCAGCACAAAGTACATGGAACCGGTCCATTTGAAGAAACAACATAGTACGAACCAAACCCCTTTCATTCGTCGAAACCATTAGTTAGAGGGTACCCCTGGCAAAGGTCACTCTCATCTTCTCAAATAGTTACAAGTGGCGCACTGGTTGTACGACACTTCTCACAGTTGGGAGGTTTTGCGCTTTTTTCATAGATTTGATCTTCAAACCAATTTCACTCTTGAATAGTCCGTCCAAAGCATGAACCGTTTTCACCTTGACTCTAGATCCCATGTTAATAGGTATGATGACTTTTTTACCAAAAACCCAGAAATAAAAATGGAAATGTAAAAAAACCAAGAACCAGGAATTAAATGAAAACCCAAAAATACGGAATGAAAAAAACCAGAAACCTTAAAAAAACTCGAAACCTGAAGAAAATAATAGAAGCGCAATTCTGGTTGTTCACTTTTTGGAGGAAGTGCACTTATGCTTTTTGCTTTTTGGGAAGCACATATGTATTTCACTCAGAAACGTGACTCATGGAAGCACAACCGCGCTCTTAACTTTTCGGGAAGCACAGTGCTTTGGAAACAACATGGTTGTGCTCTTCACTTTCCTGGAACCACACATGTGCTTCACAGAAAAGCACGATTGGGCTTCACCGCGAAGCACAAATATGTTTTTTGAAGCTCAGCACAAATGTGTTTTTTCACACGATTTGCTTCAGGCGAGGAACTTTTTGGAAAGAAAATGAAAAACCTAGAGAAAAACAAAGCAAAATCCAAAAATCCAAAAAACACAAGAAAATAAAACCCGAGAACGCGTGTAAAAAGCATGATCCTGTTGGTGCACCAGCGCATGACACGTGCCAATGCAGAGCACACCATGTGGCATGCCATGGCGCTTCCCATGGTGCCCGCTTTGGCTGCCCCCGAAGGCGTAGTTACCCCCTTAGAGCGTCTACAGCCGTGATGGGCTAATCTGAACACACACAACCCCCCAAACGCCTGTGGACGCGCCCGATCAATGCATTACACACATTGTTCGGCTACTCCATAACTACTAACACTAGTAAAAAACAGGGCATACGTTCGGGCCAGATAAGCCCATTAGAGCATTACTAGTAGTACCCCTAAACCCTCAAACCCTAAAAAGTAACCGCTTTTTTACGGGTTGCAACAAAAAAATGCAAAGACTAGAACCCCTAAACTCTCAAACCCTCAAAAAAAGTAAGGGTCCAACCCTCAAACCCAATTTCAAACCGTAGAAGTGAGGGTTGGAGGGGGGCGCTCGACCCCAGCCCGCACTCCCTTCCCCCGTCGCGCGGGAGGGAAGTTTCCCCTCCCCAACCTCCCGCTTCCTCCCTCCCACGCCGCCGGCCGTCGCCCGCCCCAAATCCGGCCGGCCCCCCACCTCCCCTCGACGCCGCCGCCGTTCCCCGCCGCCTCCCGCCCCGCGGCCCGGCCCCCGGACGCCCCGCCCCGCCCGCCCCGCCGCCTCCCGGCCCGGCGTCTCGCCCCCCGGCCTCCTGCCCTGCCGCCTCCCGCCCCCGGTCGCGCCTCGGCCCCCGCCCTCCAGTCGCCTCCCGCCCCCAGCCGCCTCCCGCCCCCCGGCCGCGCCCCGCCCCCCGCCCGCCCGCCTCAGCCGTCGGGCCCCGGCCCCCGGCCCCCAGTCGCCTCCCGCCCCCAGCCGCCTCCCGCCTCAGGCCTCCTCGAGCCGCCGCGCCAGAGGCCAGGCAGGCCAGAGGCAGCCGCGCCGCTGCCCCGAGCTCCCTGCAGGTATGCTTTCCTTTCTTTCTTTTTGTTTTATTTTTTCCTTTTTGATTCATTGTTGGCACTCACAATTTATTGCTTGTTGTATTGTGTAGATGGAGGTGAACAACAACGACATGGACTCGTTGTCCGATTCGTTGGGTTGGTCGTCATCCGACGATGGACATCGATGAGTTGTTGCAAGACGATGACGTCGAGATGATGAGCCTCCTCATCGACGTGCAATCCTTTGAAAACCGCGTGAAGCTGACGGATCAGAGGAGAGGGTCGAAGATGGGGCGAGTCACCATCTTCCGGAACCGCGCTCTCGGACACGAACATTTGATGGAAGACTACTTCTCCGAGGTACCTACGTACCCTCCTCGTCTTTTCCGCAGAAGGTACCAAATGCGGCGTAGTTTGTTTGTGAAGATTGTCACCGATTGTGAGGCCGCCTCATATTACTTTAAACGTCGTAGATCCGCCGCTGGTATCATGGGGTTTAGTGCATATCAAAAGATATCGGCGGCAATGTGGGTACTCGCTTACGGCATACCCGCAGATTATACCAACGAGTATCTTCGCATTGGGCAAGATACAACCACGGAGTCAGTCCGTAGGTTTGCCAAGTTGGTCATCCGGTTGTATGGTGAGCAGTATCTTCGGGCACCAAACGAGGAAGATACAAAGAGATTAATGGAAATGAATGAAAAAAGGGGATGGCCGGGGATGCTAGGTAGTCTTGATTGCATGCATTGGAGGTGGAAAAATTGCCCAAAGGCATGGCACGGAATGTATTGCGGTAAAAGCCGTGATGCTACCATTGTGCTTGAGGCCGTAGCATCTCAGGACACATGGATTTGGCATGCATTTTTTGGGTTGCCGGGAACACTCAATGATATCAATATCCTCAATAGATCTCCTTTGTTCAAAAGATTAATTTCTGGGGATGCTCCAGCTTGCAACTACAAAATCATGGACAATGAGTACTCAATGGGATACTATCTCACCGATGGCATCTATCCCGAATGGGCAACTCTTGTGAAGTCCATCAAGGAGAAAAATGGGGTGCCCTTGACAAGAAAAGAAGCTCATTTTACCAAGGCACAAGAGGCAGCCCGCAAGGATATTGAGAGAGCTTTCGGTGTTTTGCAAGCAAGGTTTGCCATATTTCGTGGTCCAGCCCGGTTTTGGGACAAAAAAACCTTGATGAACATCATGAAATGTTGTGTGATTCTACACAACATGATCCTAGAGGATGAGAGAGGGTTAAACCTCCCCTGTTTCTATGACAATGTTGGTACCCGTGGTCGGCTCCGGGATGATCTAGTAGAGCACCACTGGCAGTTGGATGGGCGGCGCATTGGCCCATGATGTATCTTTGTTTTACTTTTCTATGTCCTATTTGATTTGAACAATTAGTGTAATTTGCTCAAACATTGTTGTAATAATTTGAATGATTATTGTTTTATTCGGTGTTGTAATAATAACTAGAATGATTATTGTTTTATGTCAATTGTGATGGAATTTGTGATATGCCATATGATGAAATGTGATGAAATGTGTGCTATATGAAATGAGAGTTTTAAAGGTTGGGGTTGAGGCAAAGACTAGAACCCTCAAATCCAACCCTTAAAGCAGTTTACGGGTTGGGTTTGAGGGTTCTAGTCTTTGCCCCTGTTTTTCAACCCTTAAAAGTGTCAAAAACTGGCACTTCTCAACCCTTAAACTGCTATAAGGGTTTGAGGGTTTGAGGGTTCTACTAGTAATGCTCTTAGTCCCGGTTCAGTCACGAACCGGTACCCATGGGGGCATTAGTCCCGGTCCGTGTCTCAAACCGGGACTAAAGGCATTAGTCCGGGTTCAAATGAGCCCTTTAGTCCCGGTTTGAGACAATGCCTTTAGTCCCGTTTTGAGACACGAACCGGGACTAAAGGGTGGTGTAAGGGCCCATTTTCAAACTCTACACCCACCCACCCACCCCCTGGATCGCCTTTTCAGTTTTGTAAAAAGAAAAAGAAAATGATAAAAACTTCAAAAATTAAAATCCTTTGATATGTAGTTATGTTACTACATCTATTAGTTAGGAAAATTAAAAAACTTAAATTTGGACATGTTTTGCAAAAAAGTGTTATGAAAATGTAAAACGGCCATATCTTTTGCATACGATGTCGAAAAAACCCGCATAATATATCAAAAAAATCAGCACAAAAATGCGCATCCGATTTTGACGGCCTATGGCCTGTTTGCAATTATTTAGAATCCTCAAATTCTTAAAGGAAAAAAGTTATGCTCAAATTTCTTTTTTTTGAATTTTCGTTAAATCTGATCAAACTATGGTCAAACTACTTATACAATAAGTATTAGTGTTACTACATAATTATTCAAGAATATTAGTGTTACTAAATAATTATTTCAGTTTTTTTGAATTTTGGTCAAATCTGTTCAAACTGTGGTCAAACTGTGCTCAAACTATAGTCAAACTATGGTCAAACTTATTATTCAAGAAATATTAGTGTTACTAAATAATTATTCAAGAATATTAGTGTTACTAAATAATTATTTTTAGTTTTTTTGAATTTGTTCAAATCTGGTCAAACTGTGGTCAAACTATAGTCAAACTATTGTCAAACTTATTATTCAAGAAATATTAGTGTTACTAAATAATTATTGTTTTTTAGAATAATAGTTTCAAACTCAAACAGTGAAATGTGTGACTTCATGCTCAAGCTAAACTCCTGAGGGTTAATAGGATTGACATCTTACTATTGTCACGAAAACAGCAAGTGCAGACTTGAAAACGAGGAGGAATAGAACCTGGAGGTTAAGCATGCTCAGGCTGGAGTAGTGAGAGGACGGGTGACCGGCCAGGAAGTTAGATGATTTGGGATGATGAGGGGTGATTAGAGATTAGAGGTTAAATTGGGCAGTGATGAGGGGTGATTAGAGATTAAATTTAAAAATCCTGGAAAAAAATAAAAAAAATCGTAAAAATACCTTTAGTCCTAGTGTTACCAACTGGGACTAAAGGTGGAGCTCCAGATAGCGGCCACGTGTAGGGGCTTTAGTCCCGGTACTAGAACCGGGACTAAAGGCCCTCACGAACCGGTACGAGTGGGGCTTTTTCTACTAGTGTAAGCATGCCATCGGACTACCAAAGCATGGCATGTTTGGCTATGGTGGAGATCATCCACGGCCGCCCTTGCCCTTCCTGACGCCCTTGCCATCCTTCTCGTGGAGGTACCACTCAAAGACGCAGTAGGAATCGAGCCGGGTCTGCTCATCGCCGGAGTTGTCCTTCTTCTCCTCCTTTGATGGCAGTGTGGCCATGGCACAGACCGACCGAATTTCCTCTCTAGCGAGGGAGCACGTGTTCCTCCTCTGTCATTTCTTCACAATGCGTGCGCAGATGGCTTTCTCCGCTGCGACTGCCTGCACGGCCGCATCAGCCTCGTCCGTGGGTGCCATTTCCACCGTGATACGGGCCTCGGCGGCCCTTGTCCTCTCCTTCCCACGATGGACACACCTGGCCCGGTGTGACTCATAGTTCGCTCGATCGGTGATGGGGAAGGAGTGGTTTTCAGGGTGTCGGGACGACCGCGATGATCTAGCCCCAGAGGACATAAGCACCCGACGCTATGGAGTCGCGCCAGACAGATCCTACCATCGGCGGGAGATGTCCTCTGAGTGATGGAGTGCAATGAGGACCGCCATTGCCTCCTCCAACCTGCACGGGGTGACGCCCTAGTCGATGGATCCGGGCTGGTCGGAGCCAGATATGCTTCCTGCCATGCCGGAGATAGCCAGAGATTGCCAGAGATGAGCTTGGGTGACGAAAGGAGTGGAGGGGAGTGGAGTGTGAAGTATATAGGGTTTGGTCCGCCGAGCGGATGAGGAGGAATATATGTGGGGTCGGGTGAGCCAGCGTGGGATGTGCTCGATGTGGCGGGCGCACCCGGGCGCCCCATATTTGAGCTAGATATGAGGGTGCCCACCAGCCCGTCTTTTGAGGCCCGATTGAGGCACCCGTCTTGGTCGAAATTTCGTGACCGCTCAATGACCTGGCAGCTCACCAGGGAATATGATGCGGGTTTGGGGCGACCGGTTGTAGATGCTCTTAGTATTAAGTCTAAATTTCTCCCAAAATTCAACCGCAACCCCCCATATTTCAACTGCCACTATACAAGTTTCAACTTTCAATTGCCATAAGTAATTTTTTCACGGTGTATATTGTATATACAAAGATAGCATACGTAGTACGTACGAGATGGCATACGTACACGAGGCCTAGGGTATCTTCTTGAACATGTGTATGTTGTGGGCTGCCGAAGGCTGACCCCTTGGGTGGAGCATATAAGTAAAACTCCTCGCCTATTCATGAGCTTACTAGAGATCACCACAATCTCATAGACTGTGACCAGCATTTGGGCTTATATAGGTGTGTTCTTTTAAAGATCACTTTGTAGGATAGCATCTTGCTTACAGAAGCTTTGGAATACATTAAGACAATGGTCATCCTACCATACAGTTGTAGGGGAACGTAGCATGCAATTTCAAAAAAATTCCTACGGTCACGCAAGATCTATCTAGGAGATGCATAGAAGGGCGAGGGGGAGAGTGTGTCCACGTACCCTCGTAGACCGAAAGCGGAAGCATTTTCTTAACGCGGTTGATGTAGTTGAACGTCTTCTCGTTCCAACCGATCGAGTACCGAACGTACGGCACATCCGAGTTCTGCACACGTTCAGCGCGATGACGTCCCTCGAGCTCTTGATCCAGTAGAGGGTCGAGGAAGTAGATGAGTTCCGTCAGCACGACGGCGTGGTGATGGTGATGTGATCCACACAGGGCTTCGCCTAAGCACCGCGAGAATATGACCGGAGGCGTAAACTGTGGAGGTGGTCACTGCACACGGCTAGGAACAATTGATGTGTCTTTGGGGTGCTTCCTTCTTGTTTTGATTTTATAGGATGAACAATGTCAAACTTGCTACCTATATATGTATGTATGGATGAAACCATTGTATGCTTGTTGTTGTGTTTGTTGGCTATGTATATGTGTTGGATGAAACCATTTGCTATGTATATGTGTTGGATGATCATATGCATATGGCAGGGATATGATTTGGTATGTATATGTGTTGGTATACTTGTCGAAAGTATTTTCATATGTGTGTGTATGTGTGTGTGTGTGTGTGAAATTCTATCAAATTGAATAAATTTAAGAAAAAACAGAAAAAACAAGGGCTATATAGACTCTTTGCCGTCCGCTGGGCCGTCTGCCAGTGGACGGCAAACATGCCACGTGTCAGCTACCTGTGTAACCTGGGGGCAGTAGGCTGGCTATTTGGATGCTTTGCCGTCATCCAGCGCACGACAAAGAACATTGAATATTTGTCGTCAGCTGGCTACCAAATAGGCCAGCCCCCTAGGTGCTACCACGTGGCATGCTATGTGGTCCGCTGGCTGACGGCAAATAATCAATGTTCTTTTGTCGTCCACTGGTAGACGACAAATACGCAAAGGTCTTTGTCGTCCGCTGGCGGACGGCAAAGCACGCCGTTAACCCCTTAACGGACCTAAGCTGACACGTGTGCCGTCCAGGCTCTTTGCCATCCGCTGGCCGATGGCAAAGACCTTTGCATCTTTGCCGTCAGCCAGCAGACGGCAAAGAAGCCTTTGTTCTAGCCTGTTCAGCCGGACGTGTTGCCGTCTGCAGGCTGACGGCAAAGGTCTTTGCCGTGCGCCATGCATGCCTTTGCCGTCTGCCATGGCTGGCGGCAAAGTTCCTGATTCCTGTAGTGACACATGTATCAAGTTTCCGATTAATACAATTCTAGCATGAATAATAGACATTTATCATGATATAAAGAAATATAAAATGACAACTTTATTTTTGCCTCTAGGGCATATTTCCTTCATCTGGTGTTGCCATAGTTATAATAAACTCAAAATGCACCCTCAAATTTCTTGCCCTGGCCTATATATACATTGAAATTCCTGAAATTACTATTTGGTCTTACCAAACCACCAAAGATATAAATAGGTCACCTAGCGAGACATTAAAAATTTATAGAATTTTGAAGATATGCCAGCTGATGAACATGCTATATTACCACACCATATCCCTCAACACATTTTATAAGACATGTCTTAAACACGTTAAACGTAAATAGAACCAGCTATTTAGGTTTCATCAAGACACATTTTACTTAGAAAAGGTAGAAAAGGAAGTGGAACATTAAAGCCCTATCTTGAACACCTGTTAGGAAAAACAATGTCACATAGATTAAAGGAGTTAGATCCATGTCTTTCATATCAATCAAGGCAATTTAAATTTTGTGTGCAAAAGGTAGGCCTTTTCCTATTGTTTAGTGCAAAACTACCTAGCCTGAGAACTAGGATCTAGGTCTAAACTTGCACTTCCTTGCTATACTACAATTCATTAACTAGATTTTTGGTATATGTGTATCTAGAGAAAATTTAATGCATTTAATTGCCATTAATTTGTCACCATTTTATTACTCAATGAATTTCTCAATTACATCAGCAACCATTCATATCTCATTCATTATATAATGATTGCCATTGCATAATTTCTCCATCACAATCTACCAAGACAACTATCACCAACTCGTATAAACACCACAACATTACCAAGATGAGGGCAACACTTACGCTACTCATGACCCTCACTTTCTTCATGCTACCATCAGGTATAGTGTATTCATGCAACAACTTGCTCTAGCGATCCATCATAGAAAATTATAGTAATAATGGGTGTTTTTCACACAGATGCTTTTCGGACATGGAAGATTGGAAAGGTTGCCAACCATTTATCATCCCACCATTGACAACATCATATGTAGTCCTGACACTTGCAGCAGCTCATGCAGTGACTGGTATAACCAAAGGGGTAGGGCAAAATGCAAAGAAGGTGCCATGTGTGACTGGGTGTCCTACTGTGTTCCCGACCTCTGCAACTACACACTATGCGGAGATTTCAACCTTCCACCCATGGGTCCTATGAAGAAAGTGGTATTAACCACATAGGGTGTGTAGCTTTTGCAAGCATGTGGTGTGTAAGTCACAGGAGCATAAACCCAATGACTGTACATCTAATCATACATGGTTTTTGTAAGTGGAATATGATTCGAAATAGTTGCATTTTCAAAGGTATCACAATGGAGATCCCTTATAAATTCATATATTTGCTTACTTTGAAAAGGAGGATCCCTTATTTTTCTTTAGGATCACCGATGGTAATCAGATCTTAGAGAGAGAGAGAGAGAGAGAGAGAGAGAGAGAGAGAGAGAGAGGGCACTAGCACGAGCAAGATGTGCCCAAACAAAAGCCGACATATGGTTTGGGCTGAAGTTGGAGGATTTGTTCGTCTAGGCTCAAATGAATCGAAAGAGAGCTTCGGTTAGTTTAGAAAGCTCCTCTCAGTGCTTCAGGCGCTGGGAGAGCCAACTGGCGCCCACGCGCTCCACAATCATGGGCCGACCCATCACACGCGACGTGGTCGCTCGCCAGGACGCATCCACCAGGTTCGCACGATCAATGGTTGACCGGTTGAACAGAATGCAAAATATAAAATAATGAATTCAAAAAATTTCATGAGTTCAAAAAAAGCTAAAGGATTTCTGAAAGTTTGTAAATTCAAAAAAGTTCACGTATTTTAGAAAAGTTCATCGATTTTGAAAACAAAATCATGAATTTGAAAGTTCATCACAGATTTGGAAAAAGTTCGTGGATTTAGATTTTTTTTTTCATAATTTTTAATTTTTTTGTGGATTCTAATATATTAATGCATTTAAAAAATATTCATGGATTTGAAAAATAATTCACTAATTTGGCGAAAGTTTTCAAATTTGCAAAAATATTACAAATTTATGTATTGACTTATTTTTTATTTTACTAGATTTTTCTCATATTTTAAGTGGACTTTATATTTTTAAATCAAATTTACAAATTGAAATTAAAGCAACAATTTTCTCAAATGGTATATTAACTTTAGCAAATTATTACCATCTTTTGACTGAATTGAAAAACTTTTATGTGTTCTTTGAATTTTGAACCCAAAATTTGAACTGGAAACTAAAACATTCTCTCGAACTGTATGTAAGTTTTAGCTCAGATTTTACCACATTGTTACGGATTACGCTTGATCTACTACACATTTTTTTCAATATTTCTGTGCTATTCAAATTTTTATTATGTTGCCGAAATAATAACGAAACAATTACAGTAAATCAAACATATTACATTGACCAATCTCATAAAACATGAACTGAAATGACATATAGTATGAGCGGAACTTGCTGTTTTAGTTTTAAGTTCAAATTTTTGGTCCAAAATTTAAACTGTACAAAATAGTTTAAAGATTCTAGTAAATCGGGCATAGTTTAGTGAGCAATCTGATATTATAGTTGATGCATGTCTTAAGTTCAGTCATATGGAAAGAGGAGACAACAAAAAAATCTGATGACCCTGATGACTAACAAAACTATGAGTAAAATTCAACTAAAAAACCATTAGTAAAAAAAAAGGCGATGACTGACAAAACTGAGGTGAAAAGCAGTTAATTAAAAAGGTGTGAAGTATTGTGAAGAGGTAGGTAATATCACCGGGGGTGCGGCTAATCGGCACCCCCGCATAGAAAAAATTCAAAAAAAATACTAGAAAAATTCAAAAAATTCCAAATTTTTTTGTGGTGGTAGATAATTTGACGCGTGAGGTGCGCCCCGAAATTCAACTCATTTGAGCATCTGAGCAGCTCTTGGTAAAAAAGACAAAATCAGGGTCTGTAAAAATGTGTACTGTTCACGCACTGTTTTGACCCCGATTTGTCTTTTTTGCCGAGAGCTGCTCAGATGTCCAAATAAGTTGAATTTTGGGGCGCACCTCACGCGTCAAATTATCTACCACCACAAAAAAATTTGGAATTTTTTGAATTTTTCTAGTATTATTTTGAATTTTTTGCTGAGAGGGAGCAGATGAGCCCGGGCACCGTTTTGAGTTTCTCATATCACCGGTAGTTATAGAACTTGCGTTTGATGTTCAGTTTGGTGCTAGAACTTTAAAAATACGGAATTGTAGTCACATAACTTGACTCAAGCGTGCACATGCGGTCACAAAATACCTTTGCGTGCATATCCGTGTATAGGCCCCACCTGTCTGTCACTCAGCAGATGCATTTTTGCAAAGAACACCCTTGTATATTTTATTCACGAAAAAGCCGATCACTATGACGCATTTTTATAAGAATACCCCTCGCGTTTTTTTATTTGCAAAAAAGCAGAGCACTGTACTGCAACAATTAATGCCTAAAATTCATGCGCGCAAGGTCTCAAACACGCGTCACGCTCTAGCAACATTAGTGAGTCTAGCCACTCCAACCATCAAGTTTGGATGTCTGCTATGGATGACAACATTATATCTACATGATGAGAAAAAATGTGCAGTTCAAATGGGCTGCAGATGGTATGGCCCATTTAAAAATATATAACTTAAATATCATACATGATTCAATATTCATATCAACAGTTTACATTTTATATTATGAATATTTGTTTAACATACAAACATTTTTTATAAATCATAAATATTAATTTATATATGGAAACATTTTTTAAATAATATATACTGTTTTTTGAAAGTAGGTTATTCATTTGTATGTACAATTTTTATAACACACAAATATTTTAATGATTATTTTTATTACAGAAATTATAATTTACATACTATCTACATATTTCTAAAAAGACGAACAGGTGCGAAATGGGCTGCACGAGGGCCTCTGTCCTATTAAATTCATATCCTTCACTAAAAAAATGAAATTTAAATGCATATCTCGCTAGTTATGGATTGTGGACATATGCAGGTGCATATTGGGGTCGTTTTTTGGGCTAGCCTCTGGTCGTGAGTTCAAGACTTGATAGCTACACTTATTTATGTTAATTTCCATTCTATAATATAATAACAGGTGGGACATGTACCAGTACATATAGACTTTTTATCCTCATCAGGCATTTGAATGCGATCCGTGTAGTGGCTAGACATGCTAATGTGGTAGTCCCGGGTATTGTGTTGAGTCCTTGGTGCGCCCCATGTTTTAGCGTTAATTTTCGCAGTACAATGTTTGACTTCCCTGCAGATAAAAAACATGAAGTGGTTTTGTGCAAAAAATATATCACGGTGGTCAGCTTTCCCATGAATAAAAAATTGCAAGGGTGTTTTGTGCAATAAAACCTCGGTCGAGCACGTCCAGTCAATGATAGATGGGGTCATACACACCAATACGCCTGTGTGTGTATCTTGTGACCCTATGTGCACGCTTGAGTCAAGTTGAGTGACTGCAATTCCGTATTTTCAAAGTTCTAACACCAAACTGAACATCGAGCGCAAGTTGTATGACTCCCGATGATATTACCTCTATTGTGAAAGGTTTTCTGGGTTCATAGTGCAATCTGAACAAGATCGAGATTTGAAATTGTAGATTGAAACCTAATAAATATTCGGTTGGTAAGGTACACTTTTCTTCCCATTGGGAAGTCAACTCATAAGCCGAGTCGTTCGAAATAAGACTATATTTTAGGTCGATGATGTGCGTTCTAGCTGGCCATGGCTGTTGGTGATGCAAGTTGCTTCAGAATATAATGCACTGGTGTCAGCCAACGGCTCGTCTTTTCTCCCTTTTCTATGTTCTCCCCATCTCCGATCCAGCCATATCCACCCTTCCAAAGAGTCCAGAGAATCGAGAGAGGGAGAATGGAGGCCGCAACGCAGCTTGTCTCCATCGTCGGGCAGTTTGTGGGCGAGGAGTACCAGCAGCTCCGCGGCGTCGGAGGGCAGGTGGCTGAGCTCAGCGACGAGCTGGACACCATGAACGCCATCCTCCGCATGCTGTCCGACGCCGAGGAGGGCGCCGTTGACCACTTCATCCGGGTGTGGATGAAGCAGGTCCGCGAGCTTGCCTACGACGCCGAGGACTGCGTGCACCTCTACATCCTCCGCATCCGGTGCCGGCCGAGAGACCGCTTCCTCGTCTGGTCCAAGCGCGTCCTCGCGACGCTCTTCCCTCGCCGTCGGTTGGCTCGTGAGATCCAGGAGCTCCGCGCCCGTGCCGTCGTGATCAGTGAGCGCCATGCGCGTTACGGCGTCAGCCGTGAGGCGCTACTGCGATGCACTACTTCTTCTATAGCCGCTCCTACCCCCGTGCTCCGCCATGCGCTCGGCCGGCCGGCAGCAAACGACCCTGACCATCTCGTCGGCATCACGGAGCAGGCTGATAAACTGTCCAACATGGTGAGGGCGGTGGGTGACAAGAATCTCAAGGTGTTCTCCATCGTTGGATTTGGTGGACTCGGGAAGACCACACTGGCGATAGAGGTGTGCCGGAAGCTGGAGGTGGAGTTCCCACACCAAGCGCAAGTGTCCGTGTCCCAGGCGTTCGGCGGCACCAAGGATCTCGAGGGATTGCTGAGGCGCATTCTTCGACAGATCGTGCAGGCGAAAGCAGAGAATGCACAAGGCATCAAGGAAGAGAACCCCCTTCATGGCGTCGACGACAAGGATGAAAGCGACCTCACCAGGATGCTCAAGGAGCTTCTCAAGGACAAGAGGTACTACATATAAACACACACAAGCTATATATCTACATATTACTTAGTTGTTTAATTTATCATTTTGTCTATTAAGTTTAACCTATCTCAAAGTTCTCACACAATAATCAATGAAAGAAAAGGGAAGTGTGTATAGCTTGTCATTTATGGGATCAAGATATAAGATAAAACCCGCAAATCATATGGACATAAACAAGTTACGGCTACCATATAAACATAAACCCGCAAATCATATAAACATAAACCCCACAAATCATACTAAAACCCGCAAGGCCGCAACAAGTGGCTAACCTCACAGCAAGTCGCGCTGGGTCTTGTGAAAAATTCTTCGCAAGCGTTAGTGGCACATACACAATACATGAAATTCTAGTGGCAGCCATGTAATATCAAAACTGGAGAGTGGCACATACCAAAATTTTCATTTAGTCTTTGGGTGGACACTTGCATGGCCATGGAGAAGAGAGTCAGGTATGTCTCCCAGAAGAGAAAGCCAAAAACTGAATTTATTATAGCATCTCTAATCATTGTAAGGTAATTGTTTGTCACGCGAGATTAGGATAATGTTGCATATAATAAATAAGAATGGATAATAATGCCATATGTACTGAACCAACCACCCTCATACAAGTGTCTTATGGTCAATAGACTTCAGCTAGGGGGGGGGGGGAGTATGGCCGGCCTCGCTAGAGGGAGTGAGGGTGAAATAGAACAGAAGGAAAGAGGATCAAGAGTTAGGGTTTCCCTGCTGAGGCTTATATAATGCCCATCTATCTGAGATGGGCCTAGATAGAAGACATCCACTAATAGTTTTGGTATGTGAGATGGGCCTCTTCTTTGGTCCGCTTGCAAATGTTTTCAAGGTAGGCCTATCTGCTCGCCTGCGTCGGAAAGATCTAGTTTTCGACACAGACTTTTCTGCCTTGACCTTTCCGAGATATAGGCGCAAGAAAACCCAACTCAAATAGCCTATTTTGTGGTAAGCAGAGGGTGAACAAACACACAACTCAAGCAATGCTGGCTTTGGCTGGAAGGTTAGCCTACCTAGTTGGGAATTTCGAAGAAGTGAATGAAAACAAAACTAAAAAGATAGGAAAACTGAAAAACAGAGGAAAAAATATAAAATATTGCAAACAATAGAAAATGTTGAGGACCTATAAAAAAGTTGGTACAAAATATAAAAAAATGTCCCGCATTTTAAAAAAATGTCTGCAAAATTTTAAATGTTTGCAAAGATGAAAAATTGTTCCCTAATTTCAAAAATGTTTATTAATTTATAACATGTTTGCTAATTTTTTAAAATTCTCCTGAATCTAAAAATGTTTATGTATGATTTTTCCTAAATTTCCACAAATGTTCACGAATTTGGGAAAATATTTGTCGCTTTATTTTGAATTTTAAATGTCCCCATTTTTGTTAGAGAGTTCAAGATTTGAGAAAATATTCACGAATTTGGAAGAAGTCCATGAATTTTAGAACGTGTTCATGATTTTTAAAATGTGTCTAGATTTTAGAAAAAAATCAAGAAACTAAAAAATAATGATGAATTCACAATGATTTCATGAATTTGAAAATGTTCATAAATTTCAAAAAATATAGATGAATTAAAAATAATTTATGGATTTAGAAAAGTTTCTGAAAATCATGAATTTATAAAAATGTTCAGCAGTTCTAAAAAATTGTGAATTTACAAATATTCATAGTTTCCAAAAAGAAATTCCCAAATTTAAAGCGTGTTATTGGTTTTTAAAATCACAAATTATAATGTGGAACACAAAATTAAAGGATAAAATGAAAAATAAACAGAAAATAAAAACTGGTAGAAGAAACAGAAAGGAGAAAAAAAATCAAATATGGTTCTATAACCTTCTTAAAAATGGCAGGAGAAAGAACAAAAAAAAAGAAAATAGTGAGCCACCTGTATACCTGCTAGGGTGCGTGTTTGGTCGACATTCTCCGTGTCACACAACGAATAGGGTTTGCCTTGCCGGCCGTCTTAGAAACTCCCTTTGATGCCTGTGTAGTACTCCGTCTGTCTAGTTTGTAGTATTGATCCATGCATTAGTATGTACGGTAAGATCATCATAATATATATTTTCTTGGTATACATATTTTCCTTCAGTCAACAAAACTTCATCATTAACGTACATGTATGTCCCTGGGAAGAAAACTCAAGCCTAAGGAATGTTTCCCTAGAAAACATACATATTCCGTAAAAAATGGAACACATTCCATAAAAGATGGTCATGCACAAAACTCTTAATGTGTGCTGATCTAACGTCGATGACCGGGTACAGAAATCATAAAATTTGACGCACCAATAATTTAGTTAACAGAGTATCATCATTGGGTCTTCAAAATTGCATGTAAAAATCTTCAGGCGATCGATCTGCTGAACTCTTATTACAATAGTTGGATATTGCTAGCTATATTTTATTACTATGGTAAGAAAATGCAAAACATGAAACATTTACAATATCACATTATTACAATAATAAAAACATATAGAAAAAATCTACATTGATTTTATCATGTCTTGAAAATGAGGAGCTAGGTAATATCATGTCTTTTTTATATGCCCTTTTGTAGTCGTGTCTTGAAAATTAGGAGTTAGGTAATATCATGTATTTTTATATGCCGTTGTGTAGTTGTGTTTATGCAATTAATCGTGATTTATTAAAAAGGCAATTAACTATGGAATTCCTATGATAAAACTAGGTACCTCATTGTTGTCGATGATATATGGACGGTAGCAACATGGGATACAATCAGACCGAAGTTGCCAGACAACAAAAATGGCAGCAGGGTCATTGTGACCACTCGGATAGAGAGTGTAGCCGAAGCATGCGGTGATGCTAGTGTTGATGGAGATCGCATTTATCAGATGAAACCCCTTGATTTTAATGACTCCAAGAAGTTGTTCCTCAGCAGAGCATTTGGTTCAGAGAACGACACTTTGCACAATGATCTGAGAGGTGAAATGGACAAAATCTTAAGAAAATGTGGTGGGCTACCAATGGCCATTATTAGTATTGCCAACCTCTTGGCGAGCTACAAATCACCGGAGAGCAAAGATATGTGGGAAAGAATATGCAAGTCAATTGGTTCTCAAATGGAGAACCACCCTACCCTTGAGGGCATGAGGAAAATAGTTACTCTCAGCTATAACCACTTGCACTATTATCTCAAGGGTTGCATAATGTACCTTAGTATTTTCCCAGAGGATTATGTAATCACCAAGAAGCGGCTCTTGAAGAGATGGATAGCTGAAGGACTAGTTGCTGAGATTCGAGGCTTGACCTTAATGGAGGCTGCAGAAGCCTATTATAATGAGTTATTGAGTAGGAACATGATTGTTCGGGCCGGTGATATTGTCAGCTGGTGGGATGGGACTGTGGAGACGTGTCAGGTACATGACATGGTCCTTGAGGTCATGGTGTCCAAATCCCTGGAGGCTAATTTTGTTAGCCTAGTAGGTGGCTCTTATGAAGGGATGTCCTACGGTAGCATTCGCCGCCTATCCATCCATGGTGGAGAGGTAGTATCCGAAGGCTCTTGCTCCACTGAAATTGCAACATCACATGGTAGGAAGAATGACATCGAAGGGATGAAGATGGAGCATGTCCGATCACTGAGCATGTTTGGCCCTAAAGATAACATGAAGATGCTTGATCGTCTAGGTGAGTTAAGTCTGCTCAGGGTACTTGACCTGGAAGACTGCACGGCCATAAAAAACAAGCATTTGAGACATGTTTGCCGGATGTACCTTCTCAAGTTCTTGAATTTGAAAGGAACAAGTATTAGTGAGATGCCTCCGGAAGTCGGTGACCTAGAAAATTTGGAGACCCTTGATGTACGTCAGACACACCTTGAAGATCTACCGGAAACGGTGACAAAGCTAGAGAAACTAGAACACCTCCAATTCAACAAGAAGGATGCCATATTTTATACGTCTTGGAGAGCAAGTAAGGGCCTGGGTAGGATGAAGGCATTACAGACGGTGAATGCAGTAGTTTTTGGAAGTGATGCTGATGTTGCCGAAGAGCTTGGTAACCTACAACAAGTGAGAGAGTTACGTATGGATGTGGACTGCGGTCCCCTTGATCTGAATGTTAGGAAAAATCTTGCTGTGTCCCTGGGCAAGATATATTCCCTCAGGTGGCTCAACATTACTGATCATCCTTGGGTCAACCGTACCGACCCTCTTGGGGACCCACAATATTTGGACTTCATACATGAAATCGACCCCCCGCCGCGGCTCCTCGGATATCTTAGGATCGGCTCCGGCATTAGCAAATTGCCCGACTGGGTCACTGAATTATCTTACCGAGCTTTTCCTTTCTTGGACATACTTGGTTGGTGACCAACTGTTTGGCCCAGTATGTAAGCTGCCAAATCTGCTGGGCATACACCTGGAGGCGTACTACTACGTTGCTCCAGAGCTGGTTGCACAAACTACCCACAACTTCCCAGCGCTCAAGAACCTATGCCTGAACTTTGATATTCATTTTATGGAGGTTCTCAGATTTGAGGAAAAATCAATGTCAAAGCTCGAGAAACTCCAGGTGAGATTTCTGGACAAAGATACTAAGATACTGGAAGGCATGGACAATTTGACAAGCCTTAAGGAGGTGGTGCTCGAAGGTAACAGAGACAACCCTGCATTGCACCGTGCAGTGCAGCAATTAAAGACAATGAATGAGAAGCGCCAAAAATCCGATCAGATCAAGGTTGTAGTTAAATACGGCGCCGTGCAGTGGCCCAGTGCGTAGTTAGATGTCGTGATCACGCTGTGTTTGTCACTCTGCTTGATTACAGGAGGTTGGTTTGGTTCACTTTGGTTCAGTTTCTGTTACACGAGTGTTGTTTCTCAAGGTTTTTCTCCAGATCTCTTTACTACTTTCCTGTAAGTTGTCCTTGCCAACTGGTTATCCCTACCGTTGTGGTGTTGTTTGCTTCTTGGCCTGTAAAGCTAGCTGGGGGTCCTCAGCAGCTTAAGACTTGAGTTTGTTAAACAAGAATTATTATGATTATGTAATAAAGCCGAAGATTGTGGCAATCTAGACTGCTGTTGTTTTCTTGCTCATTGATTTACCTTTCCAACAAATGTATATTTCTTAAATTCAGTTCCCCGTCGATTTCCCTGTCATCTGTTTGATAGAGGCAGTCAGTGTTCAATTGTTTAATTCTTGTTATTGTTCTTACGGCATTGCATTAGCTTGTGGTCAATGAATAGGATCCAACTCAACTTAACAAGACTCGTATTGAAAATAAGCTGAAACTAAGGAAATAAACAATCAAGATGCCGCCCTTGTAACTTTGTAAGTACAATTCAAGCTTGTCTGAGTAGACGACAAGGAAAGCAATTGTGAGAAGAAAAAAGTGCAGCAAACTAATTCCAAGGAAAACTAGACCCAAGAACAAAAATGATTGCATGCATCGTCTTGATGCAGAGGCCGGGGGTTATCCTCCTTTTCAAAAAAAAAAAGGACAAAAGAGGGAGATAAGTCGAGCGTACCAGGCCTGCAACAATACCATTTAGCACGCCGTAGCCTCTGCAACCAGAAGGCTAAACAGGCCATTAGCCTGCCGCGGACGACACTCCGGACGAAATAACTGTTACAATATGAACGAATAATCATTGGCTGTCGTGGTAAATATTCAAGGGCAACACACTCAACTGATACAGGGTTATGGCCAATACTCCTACAGTATTGATCAGGGTACCTTAGGTTAATAATAAAAGAGAGCAAGCAAATACTGCCGGCCTGCCTGACCATGGTTTCAATAATTTGTACAGAAAAAAAAAATCCCACTTGGCCCTCTTCATATCTGTAACCAAATCTTCCGTCCCGAATACAGCGAAACAGGGGAAGCGTTCGCCGTCCCTTGTTTTTCTAAAGCCTCTGATCCACGCTGAATCCGGCATTCCTATTGCTCCCTCCATACCCCGTGAATAACGGTGGAACCTGACTCTTCCTAGTACAGTACATACTTTCTTGTCCAGTTGGACAATTACGATTACGGTCTTGCTTCAGTGTGAAGTTCACCGGCCCTTAAAATAGCTGCCTCATTGCCAGTCGCTTTGCAGCATGACTCTTGTTGCAGAAAATTACTGCAACACAACCTTTGTTTCAGTGGTAGAGGGTGATGCTCACCGCTCAATACACCATATCTAACGTCTCGCGATGCAGCGGATCTTTTAAAAAGATCCGTCCGCCAACGCGTAGCAGCGCCCCAATTTTAAAGGAATTTTTATATATAATACTGGTTGCCTCATGGCATGCCTGAGAGTTGGGAGTCGTGTTTTTCTTTCGTTGTCTACAGAGTAAGAAGAAGAAATGCTAAGAGACGGGGTTTGGCGGCAAATTAACCTGCTGGGTTAGTGGAGGATTCGGCGATGGAACCCCTAGGCGCGACGGTCGAGCTGGGAGGTTCGCTCGCTCATACAGCAACACTGTCTCCGTCGCTTCTGTTTGTGGGAAAGGTGAGGGGCCACAGAAAGACGGCGCCGGCGGCGGAACCTAGAGCTCGCTCTGTCGTCCCTAGCGAATAGGAGGGTGGCCTCATCATGGGCCGGCCCAGCAGCGTCAGATCTGAATACTTTTGAAACGCGAAAAATATATATTTTGTGAAAAACAATTAAAGCTCGAACATTTTTTGAGTCTGTGAACGGCAGGAGCATTTTTTGAAAGGGAAAAGCTTACCTTTAGCCGGCTGATGGGGTGCGAGCGTCCGTCGCCTTCGTGTCCGACAGATTGACTCTTGATCAGATGGTCGAGAGTAACCCCTTCATGTCTGCGTTTCTGCAACTCATGCCTTGTTTTAGAAAACAACGTTTCCAACTGTCTGGTTCCCGTGGCGTGCGGAGACTGATCCTGCAGCTGGGAGGGCGACACTGGCAAGGATTTCAGCCGGATCTTGCCAGATCCGACGAGTATAGCGCGTGGGCAGGCCCGGGCGTCCGGCAGCGGCGAAGACGGAGACTCGTGCGACTGAGAGCGCAACGACGACAAGGATTCCAGCCGGATCGGACGAGGATGGCAAGCGGCAAAGACGGAGACTCGTGCGACTGGGAGCGCAACGACGACAAGGATTCCAGCCGAATCGGACGAGGATGGCAAGCAGGTAAGAGGCGGAGGACATCCGCGAGCGACGGGGGCTCCGCTCGGCGAGGTCCAGCAGGGTTGGAAGCGAGTTTCATCCCGATGACCCACGCTGGCAGTGGCGCATGGCTTTCCCGTGGAAAGAGGCGAACAGACGCAGAAAACTGAAGGAAGGAATGGCGGCGAGGCGACCTAGTCGAGGTCCGATGCTCGGCGGCGGCGGCGCGAAGGCGTGGACTGGTGGCGTCGATCCTCCCTCACCGCCACGTGGCGGAGCTCATGGTCTGCTCTTGCTGCTACCGGTGATGAAGAAGATGGTGCTCGCCATTGACGATGGCAAGGCTGCCATCCACTTCTGCAACATCAGTTCCGTTGCAAAAACCAAATGTGCAACAAAACTTTTGTTGCAAAAGAAATTCCGCAACAGGACCGCTGTTGTAAAAAAATCCGCAACAACACCTTTGTTGCAAAAAAATCCACGCGGGAAATGACTATGAGCTGCAGATGCTTTTCTGAAACATAGATCTTGTTGCAAAAAATGCAACAATTATGGGGGCTGCTAGGCGTCGGTAGGCAGATCTTTTAAAAAGATCTGCCGCCTCGCAAGCCGTCGAATCTAACGCAATCTAACAGGTGAACGTATTTCTCTATTTCACAACATCGATCTTGTTGCGGAAACATTTGCAACATCGGCTGTGTTGCGGATTTTTTTGCAACACAAGTCTTGTTGCAGATTTTTTTTGCAACAAACATCTTGTTGTAGAATTTTTTGCAACATAGTTTTGTTGTATTTTTTTTCAACATAAGTGATGTTGTAGAATTTTTATTTGCAGTTTCACCTTTTTGCAACACAGGTATTGTTGCGGAAAGAACTTTTGAAATGCATGTGATGTTTTAGAAAATCTTACCGAGGACGCTGCAATCCAAATTCCTACCTGCCCTGGCCAACATAAAAGACGTGATCAGCGTAATCGCACGGCACATCGCGTGGTGGACGCATACATAAAATCGGTCGGTTGTTTGGAAGCTTTTCACAACAATTATCTTGTTGCAAAAAAATAATCTACAACATGAACTCTGTTACAAAATTTTCTGCAACACGACCTTTGTTTTAAAAAATTCTGTAACATTACCTTTGTTGCAAAGGGAAGGACGACGTTCGGTCACTCGATGGCGTGGATCTGACAGCTCGCGACCGAGCCAATCTTCTAAAAAGATCAGCCTGCAGACGCGTAGCACGTCCCGAGGGCGCTGCTACACGTCAGCCGGCGGATCTTTTTTAAAAATCCATCGTCTCGTGAGTCATTGAATTTGATGGATTGAGCAACTGAGCGTCACTTTCTATCATTGCAACGCAGGTCATGTTGCGGGAAATTTCTGCAACACAGGTTGTGTTGCGAAAACTTTCTACAACACGTGTCATATTGTAGAAAGTTTTGCAAGATATTTTTTTTGCAACAGAGGTCTTGTTTCAGTTTTTATTTTTGCAACAGAGGTATTGTTGCAATTTAGTTATTTTGCGACAGAGATCTCATTGCAAATTTAATTTTTCTGCAACATAGGTCTTGTCACAGTTTTTGCGACAGAGTCATTGCTGCGGAAACTCATTGTAGTGGATAGTGAGCAACAAACAACGGCCACGTTGACTGAAAGAAAGAGAAAAAGACCGCTTAGTCAAGACACGTGTCGTACGGACGAGCCGACGGATGCTCATGTGCGATCCGCCGGTAGAAACCAAGCGTTTTCCTTTTTGAAACTCCGAACAAAATTTGGAAATTGTTAACATTTTTTGAGAATGGGTAACTTTTTTGAAACTCCGAACAAAATTTGAAACAACAAAAAAAATGAAAATAGGAATTTTTCTGAAAATCCGAGCAAAATTTGAAAACTCGAACATAATTTTTAACGATTAATCTAACTTCTGAACCGCAGGTCTTTTGTTATAGATCCGAGTTGTGATTTTAACGGGGATAACTGCCTAATGTGCATCGTTATTGCGATTTTGTGGGACAATTTCCGGTTTTAAGTGGATCGAGATTTGTGGGACAGCTAGCGTTTTTAATGGAAATCTTAATCGTGATTTTGTGGGAAAGTGGCATTTTCAGTGACGGTTTTTGTGCCCCTTTTTTTTCACACCATACTTGTTCAATTATTTAGGAAAAATATATATGCTGGTATGGGGAGTTGAACCCACAACTTCATTGTTGAGAGGTAAATCCAACAATCAACTGGACTACACAATCTTATTTGTCTGTTTTAATCGTGATTTAATTTGTATATGTTTTCAAATCCCGTTTGAACAGTGGAAGCCAACAGTTAGGCCATTACAAGGGCATTATTTTCGACATAGGCTCAGGCTCGTTGACATAAACTTGTTGAGTAACGGGTGAATTTAAAGCTTGGTCGGAACGCACACCGGTCTGAATTTAAAAAAAAATGTTGCTGGTGGCTGTTGAACAAGGAGAAGACTTGTTACATCACAATTTACACGGTTGTCTCAAGGACTAGGTGGTTATGAATGACACGGAAGAAAAATTGTGGAAATATATCCTGGTAACTTCTGTGTACATAGCACACTAAGACCTGCTAACTTACATACAAACACTATGATAACTTTGATTCGGCTGGAAAAATAATTCAAATATACCCCTGGTAATTTCTATGTAAATAGGATGAAAATTTACACACCATAAGCCTGATATCCTACATAGAAACAACGGGTAACTTTTTGAGCAGGGAAAAAGTTGTTGAAAACATATTTTCAGTAATTGTGTAAATGGTATGGTAATATAAGCATCTCAGACCTAATAACTTATGTACTAACAACACGGTAACTTTTGACAGGGGAGAAAAAAATGTTGAGAACATACCCCAGTAACTTATGCGTAAATAGGAAGGTGATGTATGCACTGCATACCTGATAACTTACGTATAAACACCACGCTAAGGTCCAAAAAAATAGTTCTTCAAAACATACCATATAACTTCTATGTAAATAACATGGTAATTTTATGCACCACAGACCTGATAATTTATGTACAAACATCATAGTATTCTCGACCGGTGAAAAAAGTTACCCCTTATAAGTTATGTGCAAATAGCATGGTGTGACGTGCCGGCCCATAGACCTCACTCGGCGCAGGAGCATGGCAAATGGTATGCCACGGGCTAGACACGGGACATTCATTCGCGTGTCGGGTCAGTCTCTTTATGTCCCCGATATGCGTGCTCGTGGGCCGACCCACGAAAGATGCTTTGTTTGGTCAGTTTTTTTATAGACCTGATAACTTATGCATAAATATCAAGGCAACTTTGTCCCATGAAAATAGTTGTTGGATATTAAGTGCAAATAACATGATAATATATGAACTGCATGCCTGATAGCTTATGTACAAACACATCGATAACGTTCACGAGGGAAAGTTGTTGAAAACATACCGCGTAACTTCTATGTAAATGGGTGTGATGATTTATGCATTGCAATCTGATAATTTACGTACAAACACCATGGTAACTTTGACTTAGAAAACAAAGTTGTTGAACATACCACGTTAACTTGAATATGAATACCATGATAACTCACGTAATACGTGTGTGGTAACTTAAGTAGCTCAGGTGTGGTAACTTTTGACCCCAAAAGTTGCCGAAACATATCAATATGAGATTTAGTTTTCAAGATCTCATCGCGTGAAACTATTTATGTGGAAACAGATTTTTAGTCCGGCTTTTCGTTTGAGAGATAAAACAGTTGAAGTTTCAAAATAAAGAGTCTTCAAAATAAAGAGTCTTTCTTGACTTCATCTTTTTTGTTTTATCTAATGTATGCACTTTTTATAGATATGAGATAGGGAGAACCGCGTGCATGCAACGATTTTTGTGGGAGGTCATTCAATACTATTGCTTAAATTCATCATGTTCGGCATGTATCAAGCTCCTATTTTGAAATTATGAACATTTTTTAAAGATGAGTAAATTAAAAAAATCATACATTTTTTGAAACACTACATTTTGGAAAAATAAAAAATTCAAATTCTGATTTTTAATAAAATTGGAATTTTTGAATTTATGATAATAGAAAAAAATGAAAAAATAATAATAAAATGAAAATGAAACAAGTGAAGTAACAAAATGTAAAGAAAAAAACCGTATAAAAAGAATACGGGTCCTACTTAGTTGGCTCGGCTCATCTGTGATTTGCTCGTTGCACGCTTGTTCGAAGTAGCGGCAATTTGCCACAGTGAGCGGCTTATAGGGTTTCGCCCTCGTGACCTCACCCGTCCACTGTTTCCAGAGAGCAACTAATTAGAGGTTATCCCTTGTGGGGACCTCCAAAGGTCCCTTTTGGTGTTTAGGAGCACGCCAAGTGGTGCGTTCAGCAGCCGCCATATGTGATGTTATGGGCGCTCTCTCTCGATTCCTTTTTTCTATACGTGTTTTCTGGTTTAAATGAGGGTTTTCCTAGGTTTTTTGGCTTTTCAATTTTTCACCCGGTTTTCCTTAGATTTTGAAAAAAAATGTGGAGAATTCTTTTTACGTGATTTTTTTTATGTTTCCACGAGAAGCACACCTTTGATTTTCATGGAAGCCAAGATTTGCTTCTACGACAAGCGCAATTGTGATTCTCGGAAAGGAAAAAAAATATGTACTTACACGAGAAGCACAAGAAGCACATCTATGCTACTTGAAAAGGAAAAAAATGTACTTGCACAGAAAGCATAGACTTACTTCTCGTTGAGGCACATATGTATTTCCGCGAGAAGCATATTTATGATTACCGAAAAAATTGTGCTTCTACAAGAAGCACAAATTTGCTTCTTGTAAAAGTACGGAATTGTTTTCTCGAGAAGCACAGTTGACAGTTGTGCTTCTCGAAAGGAGATAAAAATTTATGCTTTCACAAGAAGCATAAATGTGCATTCTTGAAAAGGAGAAAATGGTGAAAACCCGCAATAGTGCCTTCGGCCCAGGGTTTTTCCTTCCTTTTTTCGCTATTTATTTTTGGATAGTGCTAACGACTAGTTGATTGGTCGTTAGCGACAGATCCGGACGACCTTCCATCGATCCTCCCACTCGTCCCACTGCGTCGTTCCTTCGATCCTCCCGCTTCCCCGATTTTCTTTCTTCTAGATTTTCTTCCCACCGATTTTTATCTCACCTCGGTTCACAGACTTTTTTTCACTCATCTGGTTTTATATCAATTAATCTAGAATAGCTGAGAAAAAGAATTAAAGTGCTTAAAAGGGGACTTGACCTTTGGTCTCCCAACTAGCTACTACAGCCACTAACCAACTCACCCGTCTTTTTTTATTGTCCACAATACATAATCAGGGGTATTTGAACCCTTCTTCTTTCAATCATATTAGCAAAAAAAAAGAGTTGATAACTTGGAATAAGCAGCATGATAACTATGACATGACTCAACATAATGCCCTGATAACAAATAATATGACAAAGGTTGACAACTCTATCATTATAATGCTGATAAGCATGAGAAGAATGCTAAGTTTAGCATGGGCAACATGCAAACTTTACACGAAGATTATCGGGATATATTTCAACAACTTTTCCCCAGGTCAAAATTTACTATGGTGTTTGAGTCTACGTTATTAGCTACGAAAAATACCACTATTTTTGCACACAAGTTATGCATTTTGGTTACCGGGGTATATTTTCAACAACGAAAAATCGTCTGGTCGAGGTTACCGCGGTGTTTGTATGTAAATTATCAGGTATGGATGCATATATTATCATGTTATTTACACGGAAATTATCGGGCGTATGTTTTCAACAATTTTTTCACCTGGTTCAAAATTTATTGTGGTGTTCGTACCTAAGTTATCAGATCTATAGTGCTTAAATGATCATGTTATCTACACAGAAATTACCGAGGTATATTTTCAACAACAAAAAGCGTCTGGTCAAGGTTAACGGGGTGTTTATCATATGTGGATGTGTATATTATCATGCTATTTACATAAAAATTATCGGTGTATGTTTTCAATAATTTTTCACCTGGTTCAAAGTTACCTTGGTATTTGTACCTGTTATTAGGTCTACAGTGCTTAAATAATCATGTTATTTACACAGAAGTTATCGGGATGGTTTCAATAACAAAAAAACGGCGGGTAAGGTTAGCACGGTGTTTGTATTTAAGTTATCATGTGTGGATGCATATATTATCATGATATTCTCACATAAGTTATCGGGTGTATGTTTTCAATAATTTTTACCTGGTCGAAGTTATCGCGGTGTTTGTACCTAAGGTATCAGGTCTACGGTGCTTGAATGATCATGTTATTTACACAGAATTTATCGGGGGTATGTTTTAACAACAAAAAATCATTTGGTCGAGGTTACCACGGTGTTTGCATTTAAAATATGAGATTTGGATGTGTATGTTATCATGATATTTACACATAAGTTATGGGGTATATGTTTTTAATTTTTTTTTCATGTAGTCAAAGTTACCGCGGTGCTTATACCTAAGTTATCAGGTATATGGTGCTTAAATAATCATACTATTTACAAAGAAATTACCACGTTTTAGTAAAAAAATCTGAGTCAAATTTCATGTAGATATGAAAAGCACATTGCCTTTTAGTTCTTCAGGAAAAAAAGACATCAGTGAGATGGTTGCTTAGTTAAATTAACTAATACATCATGCACGGTTCGAATCACTTGGTTGGCAAAAAAACGTGTCTGAATTTGATTCTACTGTTTGTTTGGCACCTAGGAGCAGAAACTCCATCTTGAAAACTGTCTTTCTTATTATTTACGTAGAAGCTGGCCTAGCTTAGTTGGTAGAAGGGCAATGGCTTATCTTTGATGATGGCTTGGGTTCAAATCCTAGGAATGCATTTTTTTTTCTTTGAAAGAGAACGGTTGTGCGAGAGAAAAACGGGACGGGGAAGCGAACTGTGAGAGAAATACGGGATCGAGAGAAAATATCGGCGAGAGAAAGATGCGAGGATAAGAAAAAACGGGCGGTTCACTCGCGAACTATCAGCTACCGTTCGATCCAGAATAAATGGAATCCATGTTGTGTGGATCTGTTGTAAAATTCCTGCTGGCAGGAAATTAGCTTTTCCATTTATTTTTTATATATGTTGCTAGTTTTTTGTTTTAGTTTTCTAGAGTTTTTGTATTTGTTTTCTGGGTTTTTTTATTGATTTTTTGTAAATAAAAAGTTCGTCGCGAAGATCTAGTTTCAAAGATCTCGACGCGAGAAATCCAACGGTGAAAGCAGTTAGGGATTTGGACGCATAGTTCAAGAGATAAAACATTTTAAATAAATAAATCTATGAAAAAAGAGAAAACATCAATGTTACGACAAGTAACGCACATGCAGTGCGCCACCTGTCAATTCCAGATCAAAATTTGTGTCTCCCTATCCACCTAAAATGCACTAGCTTAGAGGTATGGAGGCATCCACTCTTGGATAACTCATTGGTCCGGATGGTGATGCACGAAAGGAAATGGAAGAACATGATCGAAATGTTGAAAATCCCTTATCAACACTTCTGGACCGGGACCATTACTTGGTGGTATCGAGCCCTAAGAGAACATTAGGTATTTCCATAATAGTATTTTGTGGTAAATTCATAACCACACTTAGGAATACACACAATAAACAGTCATACCACTATAGTACCATATGACATATAAAATTAGAAATGTACAAGATTTCAACAGGGTTCCTGTCCGGCTCCTTTTGAACTTAACATGAATTCACCTTCCTTACTTAGGTCAAGCTTCCTTTTAATCTTGTCATCTTTTTTGATCATTTTATGTGTGGATTAGTCCAATGGACACCGAAAGAGGCAAGGACTCTTTTCCCTCATTCTTGTCACCTTTTTTATCTTTTAGGAGTGGCACTTTACTCTTCCAACATGCTTATTGGATTAATCTAGTTCAACATGCAATTAAATCGTTTATCACTTAACTGTTTCGTCATTAATCAACCAAATTTATTGTGGGGTCTAGATGCACTTTCAAAATTATTTATCCATGGAAAATCCAATTGATGGAAAATGATAATAATATCATGACACTTGTAGACATATCATATGTTTATAATTTTGTATCTAGCTGCGTCTAGAATACATAGTCATACCATCTAGAGAGCTCTATAAAGCTAATTACTCGTATTGTAATAGACGTGATCACATAGAAATACAAAATACATTTAACGACAAGCATAGATATTCGCATAGGAGTGCAATTTTTTCTATGTTATTTTTCTCAGATCTACGTTAGTTCAATTGAACGTGATGTCGAATTAAGAATGTCCCAAACCAATTTTAAAATTAAAAGAAGATTTTTTGCTGCAAATATGGTTTGAATTGTAACATAAAATGATGCATATTAATGCTTAGAGATTCCAGCATTATGGCGTCTATTGTGCTATGTGTACTAGAAAATATAAGATAAAGTAAATTTAACTAAATAAGTAAAAAGGTTCAGTATACATAAATGATAACCGTTGACTTAATTCTAGACCATCTCATCTATAATACCTAAATAGTTAATCCTCACTATCATATTTTTCTTAACATGCAAGCTGTCCACATCAGCAGTCCAACCACATCAACATTCCTTACCGGCTTACAGATGGACCACCATTGGTTGACTAGCATGCAGAACGACCGCATTACAGTTTCGTTACCGAACAACTGAACAATTTTTGCAATGGGCTGGCTAGTCTAATATACGTGTGGCATGCAGTAGGCTTTGTCATTGGTGCAAGCCTATGTAGGCCTCGGAGTTGCTCAAAAAAAACAAATGTAGGCCTCGGCCATCTTATTTGGTGCGTCGTGTCCACTCAAAAAATAAAAAATAAAATCAGTGCGTCGTGTGAGCCCAGGTGGGCCCCGCCTCATCCCCAACTTTCAATCCCAAATCCCCACCTCAGCTAGTTCGTTGACCCCGTAAAAAAATTCCCCGTGAACCTAGCATTGCTCCTGCAGTAGGGTTGATCGATCAGGATTCATCTTCCTTGCTGCAAGTCCTCTCGCCGCCGCTTTCTCTTCCGCTCACCACGGCCACGACCAGCACCCTCTCCACTCACGACCATGAAATGACAGCCACAAATGCACACGAAAACGACAGGATTAATCCCCCATCATTATGTTGCCCTTGGTGTTAGATTGAACTAAGCGGCTCTTCTCCACGACAACTCCTCATCTTGTCCATGGCATTTGCTCTTCAACCCACTGAATCACCTCTCTCCCTCTTTACCTTCTGCACCAAATATTACTCCTATCTCCCATTGCAGGAGTAAACTGATGGATATACTCCCAATTAATTATCGTTGGCTTGAAGGTTCTGCCTTGCTAGATACTACGGGTCCTTGGCCAGTCTCGCCTCCCAGAGTTCAAGGTGCCTAGGAGGAGTAGGTCAGAAGGATTGAAGTTGAGTGATTTCTGTTACTTCTGCTGTAGTATGGTGGGAGATTGACGCATGGGTGTTTGTTTGTGATCCTAACAGAAACACAATGAATTTGCATTTTTACTAGGAAATTTGTCTTGCCTGATCCTTGGGGGAGATCATCGATTTGATAAAGATGCCGGAATCAAAGGTAGACAAGTATAATTTAAAGCAGGCAAATAGCGAGGACCAATTGAACAGGTATGTGGAATTGCTTAATTTACTGCTTCCTTTATGCAAAAATTTGTTTTTTGCGGGGATTCTTCTGTCTAGGAGTTCAACAAGTTTATGATCCATATTTATCTTAAGGATTCTCAACTATCTATCTAGATGCGCAGGAATAATTTCTGGTTTCTCTTCTTGCTAGGTATGATATATGTTGTCTTCATAATCAAAGGCTATAAGTCTCACATACAGTAAGCATTGCACTGCAGTTATCTAATCTCTATCTTTTACAATAAGCATTGCACTGCAGTTGTCCAATCTCTATCCTTTTACCTCAACGTTTCAGTCTCAAGGTAATTTTTATTATTGATGAAATTTTGGTTTGATCCTGAATCACTACCCATCAGAGATTTGGATTAAACGATCGCTGGCATAGTTCATTATCCGTGCAATTACTAATTTGGTTGGGGGATTATTTGATCTATACTTCTGTTGTTGCTTACATATCCTCTGGAGATTGTTTTCTAATGTCGGTGGACAAGTTGTTTGCTCACACACGATCAAGTGTCTTATAAATGCAATCTATGGTTATATTCATCTTGCATTCATGTACTAGGTGCACTCCTTTTTGTATCAGATATCCTATATCTTCACAAAAGTTATGCATATAAATTAATTTATATGTATAGAATTTGGTTATTTTGTAGTAGAATAAAATTTATATCATATTGCAAGAGAATTGAATAATTTTCTACTCAGTCTGCATCTATATATGTCTCTATAATACACCAAGCTTGCTCAAACTAATTACATTGTTTGTATTTGTACATTTATGTTAAGCATATTTTCTACATGTTGGTGTTGTAGGTGTGCTTCCATGGCAAAGCTTGGTCCTCGAAGTTAATTATTGTCCACTAACTATACATCTATTTACTGTTGAAAACCTAGCGGGAGACCACATCGGGTGAGGCGATCGGGGGCGACTGCGAGGGCGACTACGGGCCCCCCGCCCTCTACTGCCGGGAATCGCCAGCGGGTGGGTGGCCGGTTTTGGGCTCTAGCGGATTCCAACGAGGACAACGAAGATGGAGACTCGCCGGAGGCTTCACCGGCATCTCCAACCCCGTCAGATGTCATTTGTGAATTTTTCAATACCGGCTATGACGAAGATGATGTGGCGACGACTGTTGACAAAGTATTGCCACCAGATGATCCGGCTAGGCTTGGACTACACGCTGGAGAGAGGAAGGAGATGGTTCGTCGGGTCGTGCATCGCAGAACAGCGGCGATGGTGATCCGGCCATGGAAGGGCCCCTTGCCTAAGGTAAATCTCCCTAACTTAACGTTGTTCGATTTGATTCGCCCGAAGTCCTGGATTACGGTTAAGAGAAGGAAGAAGCCCTGCCGGAAAGGACCGCGATCGGCGCCGGTGTTGGCCGTGGCGGCGATGCCGGCGAGCAAGCCGATCCAGATCGCGGCGGCTCGCCAGGAGCGTTTGAAATCGCTCCTGGGCTGAAGTGGGCTGGGTTTGGACGTTTTTTCGCTTGAGGTCGACGGGCCAGGGACTATTGGGTATGAGGCCCAAGTGAGTCCGGGTCCTATCGATAGAGAAACTGACGTCGCATGCATCCCAGTACCATGTACATCGCGTTCGTCTACCTTGCGTCCTAGGGTTTTTCTTCATCGGGCGCCCCCGCTTTGTTCTTCGGGTCCTGGACGCGCCAGGCGGATTCCTCCCCTGGTGGCCATGGCGGGCCGCGGGGCTGGTCTGCAACCGGGAAAGAAAACCGCCGCGCAAACTGGGGCTGGCCGCGCCGGGGGTGCGCCGCCGCCGAGCGGTGGCAATGGCCATGGCGCGCCGCCGTCGGGCGTTGGTTCTGGCCGTGGAGTGCTGTCGCCGCCGGTCTCTGGTTTCGATCGCGGTATGCCGCCGCTGACGGCTGCAGCTGGTCGGGGTACTGCGGTCGGCCTAGGGACGGCGAGTGTGGCTGCAGTTCGTGGTGGTGGTGCCCTACCAGGGGATCGGCCGCCGTCGCTGGGCTCGGCAGGGCTGCCTGCCGTAGGTCGAGGTTGGACGGCCGGTGGTCCTCACCCGCTGGTGCTGGGCTTGGCTGGGGTGGCCGCAGCAGGCCGGGGTGGTGCGATCGCACCTGGCCGCCTGCCCCGGGGAACCAGGGTGTGACACTCGATCAGCCTCGGCCGCCCCCCCCCCCCCCCCCCCCCCCCCCCCCCCCGCCGCACAACGTCGCGAGGCCGACTCAGAATCGGTCCGGGCCGATGCAGACGCAGGCGCCGCCACCGCAAAACACGGGTGCTATAGGTGCTTCTGGAACGCCCCGGGGTCAATGGGGAGATGATGGGTACAATGCCTATGGGGATGGCCAGCACCATGGTTCTTCATCGACTGGCGGTGGCCGAGAATATGCCTGGCAGAGTGACAGGACTGCGGAGAGACCTTTTCTCGGTCCTACGGGTGGTTTTGTTGAGGGGGCGTCTGGCCCGGCCTATCGGCAGTGGGGGGGGGGGATACCACGGTCATCGTGGTGGTCGAGGTGGCCGGTTTCGTCAACGGCAACCTCCTCCGCCTGTGGTCGTCGGGCCGACCCCCGCCACTGGGGCTGCCGAGGAGTCGGTGCTGTCCGGTCAGGCTATGGATGTGGTGACGGTGCTCGCTAATGCTGAGATACCCGGGAGTGAGACCACGGTGTCGGTGTCAGTGGAGGCGACAGACAGGGCGTCCAAGTGGGCGCGCAAGAAGGAGAAAATGTTGTGCTATTGGTGTGGAGAGAAGGGTCATTTCATTTCTGAGGGCGTGTGTCGGTGTCAAAACCGGCGGATCTCGGGTAGGGGGTCCCGAACTGTGCGTCTAGGCGGATGGTAACAGGAGACAAGGGACACAATGTTTTTACCCAGGTTCGGCCCTCTCGATGGAGGTAATACCCTACTCCTGCTTGATTAATATTGATGATATGGGTAGTACAAGAGTAGATCTACCACGAGATCAAGGAGGCTAAACCCTAGAAGCTAGCCTATGGTATGATTGTTGTTGTTGTCCTACGGACTAAAACCCTCCGGTTTATATAGACACCGGATAGGTTAGGGTTACACAGAGTCGGTTACAATGGTAGGAGATCTACATATTCGTATCGCCAAGCTTGCCTTCCACGCCAAGGAAAGTCCCATCCGAACACGGGACGAAGTCTTCAATCTTGTATCTTCATAGTCTTGGAGTCCGGCCGTGACGATAGTCTGGCTGTCCGGACACCCCCTAGTCCGGGACTCCCTCAGTAGCCCCCGAACCAGGCTTCAATGACGATGAGTCCGGCGCGTTGATTGTCTTCGGCATTGCGAGGCGGGTTCTTCTCCAAATTCCATATACTTGTCGAATAGTGTCCGGCTTCCGATAAATGTTGCGCTCTTCGGCTTCTACGCCCAATAACGGCAATCTTCCACGTGTTTGAATGAATGCAAACAGCCAGGGTATTTTTACAATTACCCCCTAGCCGCGCAAATGAGCTGCCCATAAAAGGGGCAAGGATCTAGATCTGAGTCACACCATCCCCCCCTCCGCAAGCTTTCATCAGAGCGCCTCTGACCAAAGCCCATTCCATCATGGACAGTCGACGCGGCTCCTCTTCTCGCGCTCCCAGCCCTCAGCCACGAAATTGGGAGAGATGCTCAGTCCCGCATAACGAGCTAGTTATACTCCAAACCAAGGGATTTCTCCCCCCGGCCTTCTTGGTTCCGGTTCGAGCCGGACTTGCCACCTACAAGGGCGGAAAGCAAGCGGAGAGCGTCCCCGATCCCTCTAAAGGAGAGCAGGTATGCTTTACCTCTTATCTAGTAAGAGGCCTCGGATTTCTCATCCATCCATTTCTCCGGGGGCTCTTGGAGTTCTACGGCCTCCAATTGCACCACCTTACTCCTGCCTCCATCCTACACATCGCGGGCTTCGTGGCCCTCTGCGAACTATTCTTGGGCGTTGAGGCTCACTCCGGATTGTGGAAGAGAATATTCTGCCTAGTACCCCGTTCTCATGAGGGGTCAATATATCAAGTGGGCGGAGCCGAGCTATGGCGCATCGCCGGGACCGGATACCTATCCGGAACCCCAAAGAAGGCGTCCGAAGACTGGCCTTCGGAATGGTTTTACATGGAGGACGTCCCGCCGCCAGATCTTGTTCGGATCGGCCTTCCGGAGTTCAACAACGCTCCTCTGAAGAAGCGCCTAAGCTGGCGCCCTCGGAGACCCCGGAGAGAAGATGACCAGGACGTCCGTTATTTGATGAGCCGAATAAGGTTACTGGCTCATGCCGGATTGACCATGCCAGGAGTCATGGCAATCTGCATTATGAGGGGAGTGCAGCCGCTTCAATACAGAGGCCACCCCATGTGGGACTTCAACGGGGAGGACGATGCCACCCGCCATGGGCGCAAAGGGCCGGAATCGGTCACCGAACTGGTGAAGATCTTATCTGCCATGTACAAAGGAGAGGAGGAGGATTTCCTCCGTCTCAACCTACTGAAGGAGTTTTCTTCGAGTAATCCTCGAAGCTGGGTAAGCAAACATCTTTGTGACCTGTCCGATCCATGTTCCCGTAGTTTAAATATCTCATTTCATGTCTTTTGTGCAGGAACTGCGCCCGACTGTGGAGAAGATACACAGCCCGCCCCCACAACCCGAGGATCCGGAACGATCCCTCGATTCGACCTCCGAAGAGGATCCGGATATAAAGGTGGAGTTGATCGATGGGGTATTCTACCAGCTTAGCATCGACAATGCGTTGGTCGCCATTACGGCTGATTACCCCCGAATATTTTCAGCCTCACAGGTAAATGAGACCGAGATCCCAAAATCCTGATAACGACCCATCCATGCTTTATTTTTGATCACCGTATACCAATGGTGTTTCGCAGGGGGTACCTTCGAGGCAGGAAGCCGAGCTTGCGGCGGCTGGCCAACAAAGGGTAGTGCGGCCCCACAGGTTAAAAAGAAGTGCGGTCCGGATCGAAACTCCGCCCCAACGGTATGGCATGTCACCATACTCCAGGACTGATTCCTGGAAGGTGTACTAACGCCGATACTCTTTTCAGGAAAAAGAGCGCTCGCCGGACTGAGTCCGGAGAGGTTGCCTATTGAACCTTCACCGGCTAGGCTTCAAAGCCGGGTCCGGAGGTGGAGGCGAGCACGAGATGTGCGTCGGATGCTCCTCCGACAGAGGATGCCGACATGCTGTCCGCCACAGACTCCGAGGTGGAGAGCGCCTTGAACCACAGGCGCCGCCGGACAGTTCTTCGTGACGCGTGTTTCTCCCAGGAGGCCTTAAATGCCTTTGATTCGGGAGATGCGCACCTCCGTGCCGCTCAAGATGGACTAGCCAGAGCCACGGAGCAGTATGTGAAGGACATACGGGTAAGTAAATTTGACAGTTATATATGCCAGTAGCCCCCGAGACTTAAAATAGTTAGAATAACTGATTTAAGGATCATTTGTTATGCAGGATCTTACAAAAAAGAATACCCGACTGTCCCAGGAGCTCAAAGAGTGCAAAGCCCAACTTGAGGCCGCACTAGCCGCTACAGGGGAGCTACAGAGACCCCCGCTGGTAATATACGCTTCAAAAGATAAATAATTTAGGAAGTGCGGCGTGTGTGTAAAGCTGACAAAAACATTGCAGATGGCGCCGGACTGGATCCGGACAAGCAACAACTCTTACGCCAGTTAAAGGCTGGCGAGAGCATGCTTACGAGGGTGCGGCAGGAGAAGAATAACCTCCAAGACGCCAACACCAAGCTGGGTGAGGAACTGAAGGACGTTCGTGCCCAATTATCTGACTCCGTAAAGGAGAACCGGCGGCTTCGTCGCGGCATTTTCAGTAAGTGCTTGAGCGAACTTTGAAAGAGTTCGGCGAGGAAGGCGACTAAAATAAACATGTATGTAGGTTTGCTCACAGGTCGTCCTGAGGAGGAGATGCCCAATTCTTCAGGTGATCTCCTTTCCGAATTGCGTCAGCTGCACGAACGAGTCCGGCAGGTGATGAAAGGCATCGGCCAAGCCTTGTGGCCATCTATCTCCCTGCCCGAAGGCATTGGGGAGCTGGCGGAGCGGCTTCAAGGGGCACGGCGACGCTTTCGGCTATGGAAGATATCGGCATGCCGTCAAGGCGCCAGGGAGGCCTGGGCCATGGTGAAGACACGGTACACGAAGGCTGACCCAAACCACATGTCCGAGGTCGGACCTGTGGGGCCGGATGGGATGGAGATCCCTGTAAGCTTAGTGTACGGCCAAGTAGAATTGGCCGCCAAGTATTCCCAGCAAGATTGTAAATTAGATAGCCTATTAGATGGCATTGAGGAGGAATACAATGAGTCAAATTGACTATGTAAAAATATGACATGAAAGAAATGTCTTCTAGCCGGATTGTAGATCGTTTGTCGTAGCGGACCTTTTCGCTTCAACCTCCGGACCCAATAGTCCAGAGTGTGTCCGAATACCCTCGTGGTTATATAAGAACCGTGGTATGCATGGAGACAAGGCGTAGGGGTCATTGTTGTTGTATCAGACAAGTGCCCAACTAGTTATGCTATATTACATGGGTAGTAAGAAGCATCTTCCAGGGAGAATAGTTCCGTTAAGGGTTCCTTTCGCTGGGGTGCATGCCCTAAAGTGCATGTCAAAGCTGCTATGAAAGCAGAAAATCATCTGGGGGCAGATGGGTAAAAGGTTAAAAATCATCTTTCAATTCACCGACCGAATATTCCCTTAAGAACGCTAGCTTTCGGCTTCACCCAGTCTGAGGTACACATCCGGCTGACCCGGCAGTAACAATCGTAGAGGTGCTCCCTTTACCACCTAGCCGAACAATAGGGAACGTAGGGGTAAGCACATGAGCCAGGCAACCCAGCTTGGCCAAAACTTAAGTCATATCGATGCATATAATGGTGAATAAAAGGTACATGTGGAAGTTTAACACATGTGCTGGGCATGAAGCCCGTATAAATAAGCTTCTGTTAAAGAAGCCCCCAGGTATAATGAGCGCGGATAACGCGTCAAGTGTGTGCGGAAAAAGCACAAATGAGCCTCTAAAGGCTACAAGAAGGAGAGAAATAAAAGACAGCAAAAAGCAAAAATTAAAGAATGCGGACGGAGGAAGGAGACGAACCTGGAGTCCGACACTTAGGCGTAGAATCTTCGTAGACGGGCTGCGTTCCATGGGTTCGGCTCGAGTCGGTTATCCGATGCGTTTCGCAGACGGTATGCTCCGCCGGTCAGGACCTGGTCGATGATGAAGGGACCTTCCCATTTGGGCTTGAGTTTGTCCTTTTTCTTGTCCGGCAGGCGTAGAACTAGTTCGCCAACGTTATAAGCTTTGGCCCGTACTTCCCTGCTTTGATATCTTTGAGCCTGCTGTTGATAGAATGCGGAACGAGCTTTTGCCACATCGCGCTCCTCCTTCAATGCGTCCAAACTGTCCTACCGATCGAGTTCGGCTTCTCTTTCTTCATACATGCGCACTCGAGGTGAGTCATGTATTATGTCGCAGGGCAAGACCGCCTCTGCGCCGTACACCATGAAGAATGGTGTGAATCCGGTAGTACGATTCGGCGTGGTCCGCAGCCCCCAGAGTACGGAGTCGAGCTCCTCAACCCAGTGCGTGTTAGATTCCATGAGGGACCGCACTACTCTGGGTTTAATGCCGCTCATGATTAGACCGTTTGCCCGTTTGACTTGACCATTAGTTTGAGGGTGATAGACTGAGGCGTTATCGAGCTTGATGCCCATGTTTTTGCACCATAGTTTGACCTCATCGGCTGTGAAGTTGGTGCCATTATCAGTGATGATACTGTGGGGAACACCATAACGGTGTACTACCCCTGATATGAAGTCTATCACTGGTCCGGATTCGGCCATTTTAACAGGCTTGGCCTCTATCCATTTGGTGAATTTATCCACCATGACCAATAGGTATTTCTGCTTGTGGGTTCCTCCCTTGAGGGGTCCAACCATGTCAAGCCCCCAGACCGCGAACGGCCAGGTGATGGGTATAGTTTTGAGGACGGTGGGTGGCATGTGGCTTTGGTTAGCAAAAAGCTGGCAACCGACGCATCGTTGGACTAAATCCTGTGCATCTGCTCGGGCCGTCGGCCAATAAAATCCTGTACAGAAGGCCTTGACTACAAGGGCCCGGGCTGCGGCGTGGTGCCCACCCAGTCCGGCATGAATTTCAGCCAGGAGGTTTCGCCCTTCCTCTTTGGAGATACACCTTTGAAGGACTCCGGTAGTGCTTTTCTTATAAAGCTCTCCCTCATGGACTTTATAGGCTTTAGAGCGCCGTACTATGCAGCGAGCCTCATTTTGGTCTTCGGGGAGTTCCTGCCTAGTTAGGTAGGCTAGGAATGGTTTCGTCCACGGGGCGATAACCGCCATTATTTCGTGAGCAGAGGGTGTTACTCGGGGGCGGAGCCTCCGGTTGTGTCAGAGTGTTCGGCGTCAGGCGGTGCGGTCGGGTCCGGATTGTTATTGCCGGACTCCCCTTCCCATAGTACGGATGGCTTGAACAGCCGTTCCAAAAAGATATTGGGTGGGACGGCATCGCGTTTTGCACCGATGCGTGCCAATATATCCGCCGCCTGGTTGTTATCCCGGGCTATATGATGAAATTCGAGCCCTTCGAACCGTGCTGACATTTTTAGGACCGCATTGCGGTATGCTGCCATTTTCGGATCCTTGGCGTCAAAGTCTCCGTTTATTTGAGATATTGCGAGGTTTGAATCCCTGCGCACCTCTAGGCGTTGAATACCCATGGAGACTGCCAACCGGAGGCCATGGAAAAGGGCCTCGTATTCGGCTGCGTTGTTGGAGTCCGTATGCATTATCTGAAGGACGTATTGGACTGTGTCCCCGGTTGGAGACGTCAGGACGACGCCAGCCCCCAGGCCAGCCAACATTTTGGAGCCGTCAAAGTGCATGATCCAATTGGAGTATGCGCCATACTCTTTAGGGAGTTCGGCTTCAGTCCATTCGGCCGCGAAGTCGGCCAAAACCTGCGACTTAATAGGTCGTCGTGGCTTATAAGTTATGTCGAATGGAAGGAGCTCTATGGCACATTTAGCAATCCGGCCCGTCGCGTCGCGGTTGTTTATAATGTCGTTGAGAGGTACTTCGGAGGCTACCGTTATCAAACACTCTTGAAAGTAGTGTCGCAGCTTCCGGGATGCCATGAACACCGCATATGCTATCTTTTGATAGTGTGGGTACCGGGACTTGCATGGAGTTAGGACAGTGGACACATAATAAACCGGTTTTTGAACAGGGAACCGGTGTCCGTCCGTTTCTCGTTCGACAACGAGCACCGCGCTGACAACTTGATGTGTTGCGGCGATATATAATAACATTGGTTCGCCTACGTTGGGCGCGGCAAGGACCGGATTTGTTGCCAAGATGGCCTTTATTTCTTCGAGTCCGGCCGTAGCGGCATCCGTCCAATCGAAGTGTTTGGTGCGGCGGAGGAGGCGGTAAAGAGGTAATGCCTTTTCTCCTAAACGGGAGATAAAGCGGCTTAAATCCGCTACACATCCCGTCAATTTTTGTATTTGTTTGAGGTCTTTTGGAATATCCAATTGTGACAGAGCTCGAATCTTGGCTGGGTTTGCTTCAATTCCTCTACCGGACACAATGAAGCCCAGGAGCTTTCCGGCTGGAACGCCGAAGACGCATTTTTCCGGATTGAGCTTGATGTCATATTTTCGAAGATTGTCGAGCCTCAAGTCGTCTACTAGAGTTTCGACGTGCTTGGTTTTGACGACCACGTCATCTACATATGCTTCCACCGTTTTGCCGATTTGGTTGGCCAGACATGTCTGAATCATGCGCTGATATGTTGCGCCGGTGTTTTTGAGCCTAAAGGGCATTGTGTTGAAGCAGAACGGGCCGTATGGAGTGATGAATGTTGTTGCAGCTTGGTCTGGCTCCGCCATCTTGATTTGGTGGTAGCCAGAGTACGCGTCGAGGAAGCACAATGAGTCGTGTCCTGCTGTGGCGTCAATGATTTGATCAATTCGCGGGAGGGGGAAGGGATCCTTTGGGCAAGCCTTATTAAGGTCTTTGAAATCAACACATAGGCGCCAGGATTTATCCTTCTTTGGTACCATCACCAGGTTCGCTAGCCAGTCCGGATGTTTCATATCTCTGATGAATCCGGCCTCCAAAAGTTTGGCTAGCTCCTCTCCCATGGCCTGTCTCTTGGGTTCGGAAAAGCGCCGAAGAGCCTGTTTGACTGGCTTGAATCCTTTTAGGATATTTAGGCTGTGCTCGGCCAGCTGACGTGGGATTCCTGGCATATCTGAAGGGTGCCAGGCAAAGATGTCCCGGTTTTCTTGTAGAAATTTTCGTAGTGCGGCGTCTACATCAGGGTTTAATTGTGCCCCGATGGAGGCCGTCTTTGCAGGGTCCGTTGGGTGGACTTGGAATTTGACTATTTCATCCGCTGGTTTAAAAGAAGTGGACTTGGATCTTTTATCAAGTATCACATCGTCCTTGTTCACCGTGGAGCGCATCGCGGTGAGTTCCTCGGCCGCTAGGGCTTTGGATAGTGCCTCGAGGGCTAGTGCGGCTGTCTTATTTTCGGCGCAGAGCGCTATGTTCAGATCACTAGCGAGAGTGATGATTCCGTTCGGACCGGGCATTTTAAGCTTCATGTACCCGTAATGGGGTATAGCTTGAAAAATTGTGAATGCCTCTCGTCCTAGTAACGCATGATATCCGTTGTTGAACGGGGCCACTTGAAATGTGACCTCCTCGGACCTGTAATTGTCCGGCGAGCCGAACACTACATCCAGCGTGATTTTTCCTGTGCAGCATGCTTCCCGGCTGGGGATTATTCCTCTAAAGGTTGTGCTGCTTCGCTCAATGCGGTTCCAGTCTATTTCCATCTTTCGGAGAGTTTCCTCATAGATGAGGTTTAATCCGCTGCCGCCATCCATGAGTACCTTAGTAAGGCGAAAGCCGTCTACTATCGGGCTGAGAACCAATGCGGCTGGTGCCCGGGCAGTTCGGAATTTAGGTTCGTCACTGGCATTGAAGGTAATAGCCATGTCACTCCCTAGATTCATTGTTGCTACTTGGTAGACTTCGGCAAGGTTGCAGAGTTGTCGTTTTCGCATGTTATTTGATGCGAAAGTCTTGAAGACTGTTAAGACCGTACTGGTGTTGCTGGGCTAGGATTCTGAAGCTAGAAGCTCTTCGCCACTTTTGGCCACCTGCCGTAGTATCCAACATGCTCGAAGGCTATGAGTTGGAGCGGCGCCCTCTGTGCTATGAATTTTGCAGGGTCCGTTTAGCCAACCCTCCAGTACGGTTCCGTACCCTTTAGGGGGTTTTGGTTTATTGGTATTCAACCCAGGTGCTTGATAATGATGCACCCTTTTGTTCCGGACTAGGGATGTATTCGGGGCCGGATTATCCCAAAATTTACTTTCGGTTTTCTAGGCGTCTCCATCGCACAGTACTTTTGTACTATGGTCACCAAGTCAGCAAAGCGTGTAATTTCACGACGACTTATGGCATTTAGGATTCCCTTGTCCGTGCAATTATTGCAAAAAAATTGGGATTGCGTCCTCCTCTTGGCAGTCCTTTATCCTGTTCATAACCAGGAGGAATCTGGCCCAGTAATGAATACTGTTTCAGCTGGCTCTTGCCGAATTCGAGAGAGATCGCCAATGTTTGGGTGGGCGGGTGGCACTAAATCCGGAACCCTGTACAATTTAGGACTCAAGGGCCGAGAAGTTTCCGAACTCGGATTTTTGGATTTTTGAGTGCAATCCAATGAGTCCGGCCCGCCGCCTGACTTTGGGTTCAGGGCTTGATCAACATTCGTCCCTCCGCAGGAATCCGGCATGGAGGGATCGGGAATTCGGACGTAACTAGCCCTTAAGGTAGGAGAAGAATCGCCGCATTGCTCCTCTATCACAACAACATGATGGGTAGCCTGGGGAGAGTTGATCTCTCTCAGATCGGTTTTAGGCCCGATCCAGTCGTAATCTGTGGCGACTCCCAGGGCGGCGATGCGATCCAAGAGCTCATTTATGGAGGAGAGCTCGATCGGATCTAACTGTTAGGCAAGTTCCGAACCAACATGAAGATTGGTTTCGATGACTCGAGAGGTCATCATCGGCGCGGCGGCCGAACTAGCGGTCATGAGAAAACCGCCAAGCCGAAGAGTCTGACCAGTGGCCAAGGCTTCTTTGGCGAAGGTGCCGTCTTTAAAGACGAGGCGAGGCATCCTACCTGATGGCGACGGCACAGAGGAACTCTTAATGAAAGCACCAATGTCGGTGTCAAAACCGGCGGATCTCGGGTAGGGGGTCCCGAACTGTATGTCTAGGCGGATGGTAACAGGAGACAAGGGACACAATGTTTTTACCCAGGTTCGGGCCCTCTCGATGGAGGTAATACCCTACTCCTGCTTGATTAATATTGATGATATGGGTAGTACAAGAGTAGATCTACCACGAGATCAAGGAGGCTAAACCCTAGAAGCTAGCCTATGGTATGATTGTTGTTCTTGTCCTACGGACTAAAACCCTCCGTTTTATATAGACACCGGATAGGTTAGGGTTACACAGAGTCGGTTACAATGGTAGGAGATCTACATATCCGTATCGCCAAGCTTGCCTTCCACGCCAAGGAAAGTCCCATCCGGACATGGGACGAAGTCTTCAATCTTGTATTTTCATAGTCTTGGAGTCCGGCCGTGACGATAGTCCGGCTGTCCGGACACTCCCTAGTCCGGGACTCCCCAGCGTGGCTGACCTATGTGACACCTGTGGCAAGCCGGCACATGATTCAGGGGAATGCACGATTTTGCGAGATTAGACGCCGTCTCTTATGATGTATGGAGTGCACTGTGCTGAGCTCACGTTCTTTGAATCTCCGTGGGCGAGGGAGATCCCTGATGAGACCTAGAGTTTGACCACTGGTGTTGTCAAAGTTACCAGAGGAGAGGTCTCTGAGACTCAGATTGTGCAGAGGCTGAAGGAGTTAGCTCCTGGTGACTTCCAGTGGGAGCTTGTTAGTCTCGAGGCAAATATGTTTAGGGTTGAGTTCCCTTCAGTTGAGGATTTTCAGAGACTTCTGAGTTTTGGGGTGTGCAAAGTGCCGGGTACTGATGGTATCATCGAGTTTCATGAGTGGAAGAAGGTCGAACCTCAGGGTAAGCCTCTTACTCAGGTTTGGCTGCGTTTTTCCGGGGCTCCCTCGAAGCTGATCCAGGATGCTAGGGTCGTGGCTAGCTTGGGCATTATGGTGGGGAAGACTGAGAGAGTGGATATGGCTTTTACCAGAGCTCACGGGATTGCCCGACTGTTGGTCAGTGTTTTGGATATCGAGTTCGTGCCTGATGTGGTCAAGTGGACATATCGAGGCCAGATTTATAATCTCGTGATTGAGTTTGAGGATGAGGATCTGTTCGCTAAGGCGGCTAACGGGACTGAACTTGACATACACGAGGGAGATGACAACTCGGGAGCTAAGGAGGCACCTGCCGATGATGCTGGACGAGAGTTGTCCAAGGGACCGGAGCCCGTTTCTTCGATGACCGGGGATGGGACGGTATCACCCTCCTCGGAGCCTATGACATCTCTGAGATTTGGGTCTTTCGAGCCTGCCTCTGCGCCTCCGAGACTATGGAGTGATCGGATGGAGTCTGATGATGTTTTTGAGAGCACTTTACCTGCTTTGGAGTTTGAGGATACTGTGGGCCCCGTCCTTGGGGCATTGCCGACCTCGGTCAGGGGAGAGGAGGAGGAGTCTAGGCAGGTGGCCACTCCCTCTCTTGCACCGCTCATGGTCTCTCCTCATAATGAGGTTCCGGTGGTGGTGGTCTTATCTTTGGGAGGGGGTCAGAGGCAGGTGGCCTCGATTCCCTCTTCTCCTCTAGCGGTGCCGGAGCTGCAGGGGGCGGTTCCGCCTTCTGAGGGGGGCTCGGGGCAGGTGGCCTCGTCGCCCTCTTCTCCTATCGCGGTGGATGAGGTTTCGGTGGTGGAGGTATTACCTTCCGGAGGGGGTCCGGGGCAGGTGGCGTCGGCGCCCTCTTTTCCTCTTGCGGTACCGGAGCTACAGGGGGCGGATCCGCCTACTAGAGGGAGATCGGGGCAGGTGGCCTCGGCTTCTTCCCCTGGGGCACCTAGGGTGGCCGCCCCTGTTGCAGCGCCGGTGAGCTCCGGGTGCCAGAGAGCCGGGGTGGGTGGGGAGTGCGGGCAGGTGGCCCATGCATTTCCCTCCCCATCTCTTTCAGGCGTTCCCGGTGTTTCGTCGACAGAGGCCGACCGTTTGCATGTTTGGGGTGAGGCAGGAGGCCCCACCCCGAGCAGGCCCACTCGGGAGGAGGTCATTGCATTTGGAGGGATTCGGATCCGGTCTCTGTGGGGCGACGGTTGAGCTTCCGTCTCCAGGATCATCCGGAGGTCAATGGCATACAGTAGCGGTGCGCCATGAGGGCGGCCAAGCTTCGTGACATTGAGGTCACTACTGGTATGTCGGTTAATACATCTAATTCCATTTTGCATTTTTCTAATGATGAGACTATTAATAATGCAATCCAGTTAGGAGTTTCACTAGGTAGTAATGATAATGAAATTTCAAATTTTGTCAATGATATCCTGGATTCAGAGGCAGGGCGGGCTTTAGAGATGATTCATAACTTAGCTGCGGTTAAACCCATGAGCGATTCCGAGTTTGATGCTTTGGGGGTCAGGGTGCTCAATAATTTTTGTGCGGATCTTGTAACACCCCTACCGGAGTCTGAGGAGGAGGATGGTACATCTAAGAATGTCGTGGTTAGAGCCTCTGAGTCTGGTTGTGAGGACCAGCTGGAGTGTCAGAACAAACCTAAATGCAAGTGGAAGCGGAAGATATACCCAGTTTCCGCAGTGTGTAGGAGTGCTAGGATCCGTACGGCTAAAAATTTCATGACGAAATATGAAAGGAATCTTTTGGAATAGCAGAGGTCTGAAAAACTTGGCTAAAAGAAGGTTTCTTGCAGAGGCTTCTATTGAGCATAGGCTGGATTTTATCGCTTTGTCGGAAACTGGTAGAGATAATTATTCACCACAATTTCTCAATACTTTATCGGGCGGGATTGATTTTGATTGGCATTGTCTACCACCGAGAGGAAGATCGGGTGGGATCTTACTCGGAGTTAGATGTGATTCACTCGAAGTCTGAAGTGTGGTGATGGGAGACTTTGCGGTTAAGTTTCAGGTGAGGTCGAAGGCCGATGGGTTTAATTGGGCTCTGGTGGCGGTATATGGTGCCGCACAACGTGAGTTCAAACCTGATTTTTTCGCTGATCTGGTTCGGTTTTGCGACTCTGAGCATCTTCCAATCCTGGTGGGGGGTGATTTCAATATTATTAGAAGGCGTGAGGAGAAGAACAATGATAACTTTGACGGGAGATGGTCCTTCATGTTTAATACTATCATTGAAAGCTTGGATGTGAGAGAGATAGAGCTTTCGGGAAGAAAATTCACCTGGGCTAATGCGTTGCCAAATACGACGTTTGAAAAGTTAGATCGAGTGCTGGCTAGCGTGGAATGGGAACATAAGTTTCCCTTTGTAACAGTTCAGGCACTATCCCGTGGCATCTCTGACCATATGCCTTTATTTCTTGATTCCAGTGAGGCTACCCACTTGGGAAACAAAAATGCGTTTTCGTTCGAGCTGGCTTGGTTTGAACGAGATGGCTTCTTTGATCTCGTAGCCAAAGAATGGGCTAAGGATGCAGGAGGTAGGACTGCGCTTGAGCGTTGGTAGAATAAGATTAGGCACTTGAGAAGTTTCCTACGTGGGTGGGCTAAGCATCTTAGTGCGATTTATAAGGTCGAAAAGGAAAGGCTCCTTTCCCTTATTCAGTCCCTAGATGTAAAAGCAGAAGCCACGGTTCTGCCGGCATCGGAGCTTCATGCTAAGCTTGATGTGGAGATGAGATTGAAAGAGCTTCTTCGTGAAGAGGAATTGAAGTGGGTGCTGCGGGCCAAGGTCCGACGAGTTGTCCAGGGGGGCGCGAACACTCAATTCTTTCACATGATCGCCAATGGCAAGCACAGAAAGAAGAGGATCTTTTAGCTTGAACAAGATGAAGGAACGATTGTAGGACAGGAGAACCTCAAATTATACATCACCAAGTATTACAAGCAGTTGTTTGGGCCTCCAGAGGAGAACTGTGTTTCTTTGGATGAATCTAGGATTGAGGATGTTCCTCAACTTACTGCTATTGAGAATGATATTTTGGTTGCCCCTTTTTCTGAGAAAGAGGTGTTTGAGGCCATCTCGCAGATGAAAAATAATAAGGCTCCTGGCCCGGATGGATTTCCGGGAGAGTTCTATAAGAAGTGCTGGCATATTATTAAGGGGGATTTGTTGACGTTCTTCCATGATTTATTCTCTGGACAGCTTCAGCTTTTTCATCTGAATTTTAGAGCAATAACACTTCTTCCTAAGAAAACAGAGGTTGTGAGAATTGAGCAATTCAGGCCCATCTGTCTTCTTAATGTTAGTTTCAAAAAATTTACCAAGGTCAGGACTAATAGGCTCACACAGATTGCGCATTCTGTGGTGCAGCATTCCCAAACTGCTTTCATGCCGGACAGGAACATCCTTGAAGGGGTTGTGGTCTTCATGAAACGCTCCACTAGATTCACACGAAAAAACTAGATGGAGTTGTTTTCAAGGAGGATTTCTAGAAAGCATACGATAAAGTCAAATGGCCTTTCCTTCAACAGTCCTTACGCATGAAGGGTTTTGATGAAGTCTGGAGACGCCAGGTAGAATCCTTCACGCAGAAAGGGAGTGTTGGAATTAAAGTGAATGATGACATAGGTCATTATTTCCAGACACACAAGGGCCTGAGACAAGGTGATCCAATGTCTCCTATTTTGTTCAACATTATGGTTGATATGTTGGCAATTTTGATAGGTAGGTGATACGCCTCCATCGTATCTATAATTTTTTATTGTTCCATTGCAATATTATTCAACTTTCATATACTTTTGGCAACTTTTTATACTATTTTTTGGGACTAACATATTGATCCAGTGCCCAGTGTCAGTTCCTGTTTGTTGCATGTTTTATGTTTCGCAGAAACCCAATATCAAACGGAATCCAAATGGGATAAAAACAGACGGAGAATTATTTTGGAATATTTGGGATTTTCCGGAGGAAGAATCAACGCGAAACGGTGTTCGAGGTGGCCACAAGATAGGGGGGCGCGCCCACCCCCCTGGGCGCGCCTGGCACTCTCGTGGGCCACCCGTAAGGCAGTTGACGCTCTTCTTTTGCCGCAAGAAAGCTAATTTTATGAGAAAAATCTGGGTGAAAGATTCACACCAATCGGAGTTACGGATCTCCGGATATAAAAGAAACGGTGAAGGGGCAGAATCTGAGAACGCAGGAACAGAGAGAGATAGAGAGATAGATCCAATCTCGGAGGGGCTCTCGCCCCTCCCATGCCATGGGAGGCAAGGACCAGAGGGGAAACCCTTCTCCCATCTAGGGAGAAGGTCATGGAAGAAGAAGAAGAAGGGGGGCTCTCTCCCCCTTGCTTCCGGTGGCGCCGGAACACCGCAGGGGGGCATCATAATCACCGCGATCTTCACCAACACCTCCGCCATCTTCACCAACATCTCCATCACCTTACCCCCTCTATCTACAGCGGTCCACTCTCCTGCAACCCGATGTACCCTCTACTTGATTATGGTGCTTTATGCTTCATATTATTATCCAATGATGTGTTGCCATCCTATGATGTCTGAGTAGATTTTCGTTGTCCTATTGGTGGTTGATGAATTGCTATGATTGATTTAATTTGCTTTTGGTTATGTTGCTGTCCTTTGGTGCCCATCATATGAGCGCGCGCGTGGACCACACCATAGGGTTAGTTGTATGTTGATAGGACTATGTATTGGAGGGCTAGAGTGACAGGAGCTTCAACCTAGCATAGAAATTGATGCATACGGGATTGAAGGGGGACCAATATATCGTAATGATATGGTTGGGTTTTACCTTAATGAATGTCAGTAGTTGTGGATGCTTGCTAATAGTTCCAATCATAAGTGCATAGAATTCCAAGTAAGGGATGACATGCTAGCAGTGGTCTCTCCCACATAAAACTTGCTATCAGTCTAGTAAAGTAGTCAATTGCTTAGGGACAATTCCACAACTCATATCACCACTTTTCCACACTCGCTATATTTACTTTATTGCATCTTTATCTAAACAGACCCTACTTTTTATTTACGTGTTCTTTATTATCTTGCAAACCTATCCTATCACAGCTACAAAGTACCTCTAGTTTCATACTTGTTCTAGGTAAAGCGAACGTCAAGCATGCGGAGAGTCGTATCAGTGGCCGATACGACTTGAGAGAGTATTTGTTCTACCTTTATCTCCTAGTTGGGTTTGACACTCTTACTTATCGAAAGAGGCTACAACTATCCCGTATACTTGCGGGTTATCAGTAGGGCAAAGGGGGGCGGTCAGGTGGGTGGCTTGGTGCCTCATCTAGTTGATGGAGTTGTGTCCATCCTGCACTACGCTGATGATACGATCATATTTATGGAGCACAACTTGGCAAAAGCGAGAAATATGAAGCTGGTGTTGTACTTATTTGAACAATTGACCGGGTTGAAGATTAACTTTCATAAAAGCAAATTGTTCTGTTTTGGTAGAGCCAATGAGGAAGAAGATGCTTATAGGCAATTGTTTGGATGCGAATTGGGGACTTTACCTTTCACGTACTTAGGTATACCCATTCACCATCGTAAGCTAACAAACAGAGAATGGAAGTGTATTGAGGATCGATTTGAGAAGAACTTGAATTTCTGGAAGGGCAAACTTATGTCGTACGGAGGCAGATTAATTCTTATTAATTCGGTACTCACTAGTATGCCTATGTTTCTCTTATCCTTCTTTGAAGTCCCGGTTGGTGTTAGGAAAAGGCTGGACTTCTATCGATCCCGATTCTTCTAGGAGAGTGATGAACTAAAGAGAAAATATAGACTCGCCAAATGGGACATCATCTGTAGGCCAAAGGACCAAGGGGGCCTTGGTATTGAGAATCTTGAAGTCAAGAACAAATGTCTTCTCAGTAAGTGGCTGTATAAGTTATCGGTGGAGACTGAGACTACTTGGGCACAGATTCTCCGTAGCAAGTATTTGTAGTCCAAAACTTTGTCCCAGGTGACAGTGAGACCGACTGACTCGCCTTTTTGGAAGGGGCTTATGAGAGTTAGAGCAACCTTCTTTAACAGGACAAAGTTTATTGTCGGTAATGGCACTACCACGCGTTTCTGGGAGGATACTTGGCTTGGAGAAACGCCGCTGGTGCTTAAGTATCCGTCCCTGTATAGTATTGTTCAATGACGTGATGCCTTTGTTGCCACGATAATGCAGTCCATCCCCCTTAATATTCACTTTAGGAGGACGCTGGTTGGCAACCGGTGGGAAGCATGGCTTCATTTTCTGAGTAAATTGATGGAGGTTCAGCTATCTCATCAGTCCGATCAGTTGTGCTGGAAGCTTACTAGGTCGGGGGAGTTCACAGTTAAATCGATGTATATCGATGTCATTAACTCTAGCGCCATTCCTAGTTCCAAATATGTTTGGAAAGTCAAAGTTCCTTTGAAAATCAAAGTGTTTATGTGGTTTGTACATAAACAAGTCATTTTAACAAAGGATAACTTGGTAAGACGCAACTGGACAGGATCTACTAGGTGTAGTTTTTGTGATCGGGATGAAACCATCAAACACCTGTTCTTTGATTGCCCGCTGGCCAAAGTTTTGTGGCAGACGGTGCACATTGCCTTTAAAATTTCTCCACTGAATTCTGTCAGTACGTTATTTGGAACGTGGCTTGTTGGGATAGAGTCCGAAACAACTAGACACATTCGTGTAGGAGTATGTGCTTTGTTGTGGGCAATTTGGAATTGCAGAAATGATTTGGCTTTTAACAGAACAACAAATATTCATTTTTTGCAGGTTATATTCTGAGCCACTGCGTTGATCCACATGTGGTCGTTACTCACTCCGACGGAGGCCAGGGAGTGTTTGGTTACTGGATCTATCCGGTGGGAGATGGTAGCATGGGATATCTTCAACCGGTTTGGATGGCGGTCATGTAATATGATAGGCAATTAGTTTTCCTATCTTTGTTTTGCTAGCCGGTTGTGGCCTCTTGGCCTTTTTGTTTTAGGCGTTGTGGCTCTTTTTGAGCTTGCCGTTACTTTAATTTCAGACTGTAAGACATTGTTGAACCTATTTGCTTTCTATAAAGGTGGCCGTATGCATCGTTCTAATGCAGAGGCCGGGGAATCCCCCTTTTCAAAAAAAACATCTATTTACTATTAGAACATTGTAATGTGAGGTTGCATAACGATTGCCTTACTACAATTGATTCATTGGTTTGCATGCTTCCTATAATTTGCAGGATTAGAGTAATATTTAAGTACTTCTTATAAATTTTGCAATTTTGGTTTGCCTGACGCATAAATATCCTACTACAGTGATACAATTCAATTTAATTTTTTATCTTTTATCCATCATCCAAGAATTTACCTCATGAATATTCACGGTATTGCACACTAATATCCCGCAGCAAGGCGCGGGGTATCATCTAGTTTCTTGAATTCTTGACTCAAAACACGACATGAAAATTCTAAGATAACATCTCTAAAAATTATGAGAGAGCTCATTCATCAAAATCTTCATGGCATCATCAAACGGCCCATCATATATGACATTTAGCGTATGGTTCTAATATTTTTTTCGCATTGCCAAAAATTAAAGAGCGAGCTAATTGAGCTTAATGTAGAACCCAAGAAAACTTTTGACACATGGAGAAGTGTTCTATTCTTGGTATGTCAAAGGATATATGATTTAATAATGACAGGTGGGTCAATTGGATAAAAACAATCCTTTGCTTAGATTTCACGATCCTTCCCATGAGGGCCCAAACCTGGGTAGACCTCCCTGTGAAATCCCCTATGGAACTTCTGGTCGTGCTCTCCCCCTAATCAAGGCTACTGACAGTTTTTGGTACTGTCAGTGACAAAATGTGCAAATGGCCATATGAGACAACTTAACAATAATAGTCCCAAGTTTGTAGTTTTGGTTAGGGAGGCTAAGCCTTTCGACCCATTACATTTCCTCTTTCCTCCTAGGACTATGATGAGCCTCATAGTTTTACAACATCATTAAACAAATGATATCTAATAACACTTGGTCTTTCCCTTGGTACAATAATTTCACTGCTTTGAAAATCTATAAATCTATCTTCTAACACATTCAAGACCCTATTGTCCCCTCATGGGTCTAAATGACTAAATTGCAATCAAAGCTCAAGTTCTTCATGTGCCTCCTTTTAAGTGACAGGCTCAACACCAAGAATATACTTGAAAGAAGAAATTTTCATATTAATGGTCGCTCCAACTGCTCTCATGCTCCAACCTTGAGCCCAATGGTCATTTATTTTGGAGCTTCCCCTTAGCAGAAATATCTCTGCTTCCATTGACCTCAATCTTGTTCCCGCCTCCGCACCTTTATTATTTTGTTTTACTAGGCCAAGAAAACCTTCAATAAGCCTGTCTTTGGCGATGTATTTATTAGCATCCTCGAGTCTTTGGAGGCAATGGAGTACCCAATATGACTCTTACTCTTGGTTCTTGTACCTTCATCTTTAATAGGTACCTCTACCTTCATATTTTTTTAGAAAAGGAGGATGACCCCCAGCCTCTGCATCTGGGCGATGCATACAACCACTTTATTAATTATTCTCACAAGGCCTTACAAAGCCATACAACAGCAAGACTAAAGCCACCGTCTAAGCAACAACTGTCGCTACACCTATCCAATTGATCAAGGGGCGCACATAGTCTGGGCCTAATACCAAATAGACATCGCAACCAAACCTAAACATCTAAGACCTGAGGTCCCAACCAGGACGCGTGCCGGGTATGGGGCACCTACTAGTCCGGCACACTCCTCAACCAGGACGCCTGCTGGGTATGAGGCCGCCGCAGCCACCTGCCACCAATCCATCTTCAGAGATGTACTGTTGCATGTACCGTGCCAGGTCTCTCTGCCATCGACGCCACCACGACGCCCGATAGCGTCGTCCTCCTCCGCGAGTCCATCCTCCCACAGCGAACTCCAAATCTGCACTGCACCATGCCGTCAAGATCCGTCGCCATCAGTGTGTACGATGAAGCACCGCTCCACCAAAGAATCCGTCCTCTGGTCCCTTAATCACGTGTGTACCTCCAAGAATGACGCCCCCAAGGGAGGAACGACACCAAAGCGCCGCTGTCATCCGATCATCCGATCTGGGGTTTCCCCCGGAGGTATCAGAGAGTGGCCTTGAACTTCTTCACGGTGATGCCTTCAAGAAGGGAACGATGCAGATAGCGCCGCCACCGCCGGCCTTAGCAGGAGCCAAAGGCAAGTTTTCACCCAGATCAGTTTGAAGGGATCCAACTCTCGTGCCCGGGCCGCCGTCACCACCAGCACCACCAAGCAGACCCGGCACTCGGCATATCAGCGAGCCGCCGGCACCACCGCATCCAGATCGCTGGCCACACCGGGCCGCCGCCATCCCTCGCGCCGTCCAGGTCAGAGACGGAGCCGCCGACCGCGCACAGGGACTGCCGCCGCCTGCACACGCTGGAGCGTCGCCGAGGGCCCAGCGCCCGCCACCGCTTGCCGAAGCCAATGCCCGAGCACTGGCGCCACCGTGGAGCCATCAGATCAGGGAGGAAGACGTGCGCCAACCACCCTCGCGGACCCCGCCGCACACCCGAGCACCGGCGCCACCGCGGCGCCATCAGATCGGGATGAGGAGGAGCCCGCGCGCTCGCCGCCCCGCGCAGACCACGCCGCCGCCAGCGCCGCAGTGCCACCAAGCAGGGGAGCCCCGTCCGGATCCGCCGGCGGCCCGACCTACCACCGAGCCGAGCACCACCGTGATGGTCGGCCGTCCTGCGCCGCCAAGGATCCTCTAGAGGGGGAGGGAGCCCCGCCGCCGCTGACGCATGCACAGGCTTTGCCCGGCGGCGTCCCCTGGCGGCGACGAGGGAGAAGGAAGGCGAGAAAAGGGGAGCGGCAGCGGCGATCTAGGGTTCTGCCCGGGCCGCTCGCGGGAGTGGCATGGGGGACGAGGCAGGTGATATATGTATCTTCTTTGCTATAGAATGAAGGATGAGGAGAATATTTCTCTAAGATCTTGGCTAGATCAACTTAGATTGTTTGTCTTCCTCCTCCTATACACTCCCTTGTATATATACCTTTCGTTTTAATAGAATCTACTATTAGGGCCTCTCCTATAATTCTTCGACTAAAAGGCAGTGTTCCTTTAACTTGATTTGCATCCGCAATAACTTGAACTAACCTTGGCACAAATGGGTCAACTAACCTAAGCCACAGAAGTGAAGGTTCCTGGGCCTTTTCATCTGCATACACCTACTACATGAGCACTAGTACCCTGCTTTCCAAAATATAAGACACATTTGACTTTTTTTGGTCTTCAACCCACAACTCGGACTAAGATTTCCAATTATAATGTGCTTAAGATATAAGCATAAAGCTTAAAACAAAAATATTTTGCAAGACATGTAGAATGATGCCATTCCTAGAGCATTATGCATATGTTTTGGTATATATTAGTGGTCAAAGTTATGCAGTAAAGATCATGCAAATTGAAGTGTGCCCTACATACCATGAAAGAGGGAGTATTGACTAAGTTCCCAAACAACAACAAAATGAAACAAATCTCATCGTCAGACTCGGGGTCCTTGGTACTACCAGAGTCGGCATACTTGATTAGAGCCGCCATTAGCTGCCCCATATCATTACAATCGCGCTTGAGCCGCCCCATCTTCTGTTTAAGAGGCAAAAAACAACAATTTTTCTCCAACATTAAGACCGCAGAGCCGGCATTCATGTTATCAGATGAATGTATGATAACTTTGACCCGGCGCACCCAATGGGTCGTTGATTCACCCTCCTCTTGGGCGCAAGTCGCCAAGTCCACGATCGACATGGGCTGCTTGCATGTGTCCTTAAAGTTCTGAATAAACCGGGCCTTTACTCAGCCCATGACCTGATGGAATTAGCCGGCAGCCCCTTTAACCAAGTACGGGTCGTTCCCTCCAGCATCATGGTGAAGTACTTGGCACACGGAGCGTCACTGACTTCCAAAAATTCCATGGCCATCTCATAACTTTCAATCCACGCCTCAGGGGGTAAGTCGGCTGTATAATTAGGCCCCTTTCGAGGTCCTTTGAAATCCTTGGGCAAACGCTCATTACGCAGAGCCGGCACCAAACAGGGTACACTTGTGGATCTAGAGGTCACACCTGCCTCAACCGAAGTCGTTGGATAAACCGGAAGGGGCTGGTGAGCCGCCTAGTGAGCCGCATGCTCAGCTTCTTGACGCACTCTGTCCTGGTCAACCAAGTTAAGAGCTCCATCACGTGCTGGGTCATGCCCACGCGGCTAGAAACAGCGCTGGGCGTTGCTTGAAACGGCTAGTGAGTCCATGTGTCTGGTATAACTCCGGCTTGGGCGAGGGGTCGAGTGAATCATATCCCGACTGTAAGAATATGCCTCCTGCTGTGCCAATGCTGTCTGAAGAAGTTCTCTGACCCTTCGTGTTTCAACCTCCGTCGGAGAGTCGCCATCCACTGGGAGAGCCGCCAATCGTGCTGCCGCAGCAATCATGTTCTCCAAAGGATTAGAATAATGACCCGGCAGTGTCGGTACATGCTCAGGCGGAGCAGTGTTCAGACGAGGGGGTTTCGTCATGCGTGGTTGAACCGGTGTCCCAGCCACGGGTGCTGCAGCCCGGTTTATCTCCGGCGGGTTACTGGGCCCTGCACCGGGTGTGCGGAAGAGGTTTCTAGGCTCATAAACCGGAGGTAGACGGGACTGGTGCCTCCTCCTCACGATCTCATTTGACGCGTTTTGATCCATCGTAAGCTGGAAAGCCTCCGACTGAATCCGTTGGGCCTGAGCATCCAAATCAGCCCGTACTGCGGCTATCCTGACGTCCTCTGCCGCCAGGTCTTCCTTGGCCAATGCTACCTCATCACGTAACTTTGCCACTTCCACATCATGCTGACCTTGATTCACCGGGTTGACTACGGCTATTAATAGAGCCGTCAATTTATCCATTAAAGCCATTCAAACCTGAGCCGGCGGGCGCGCAGGGCCTCCTGCCCCGGCTGCCGTCATCGCCGCTGACCCGGAGGTCATCGCCGCTGCGGTTGAAGAATTCTACCCAGGCTAGGTACCAGCCATGAAGATCCCGACTCTGTTTCGCAGCTCATAGGGGTCCGGAATACCGTCGCCATCGGAATAGCCCCCAAGCACACCATCTTGCAGTTGATACAATGAAGTAGTCTCGCCTGTGGAGGACTCACCATCAGAGTAGATGGCCGCCTCACCGCCAGACATAGATCCTTCATCAAATTTCGGTCCATGGATGCATCCCATGAAGGCACGCTTCAAGGCGGGCTGAGCTCGGGCGGGTCTCGCATGCTGAGTCTTCTCGATGATGTCGGTGCAGATGTCCGGCTCATGGCCCGGCTCGCCGATCTTGCCGATGAAGAGGACGTGGATTCCACCGAAGGGGACCCAGTACCCGTACTCAATTGAGCAGGCCTCGGGTCCCCAGCCTGCATCGTCGATGTAGAGTTTGCCGCGACGTCTCTTGGTCATCCGGCCCACAACGTATCCCTTGAGCCCTTAGAAGCTGCCCTTTAGGAACTCGAAACCACCGTGCGCTAGCCCCACGGTGGGCGCCAACTGTCATGGAAAGGTCACGGCAAATGTCCTAGCAAAAGGACTTAGTCGTGGAGCCATCACAGCTAGGTAGCTTAAAGGGGTTAAACGGGACAAATGACATGTGAGTTTATACTAGTTCGGCCCCTTGCGGTGAAGGTAAAGGCCTAATCCAGCTTGAGGTGGTATTGCTTATGTCTCGATTACCAGGGAGTGAATCCGCTTGACCTAGCTTTCGATCTGTTGTCTCTTGTCTTGAACCGCCACCAGGTCGTCCCTTTATATACACAGGTTGACGCCCAGCGGCTCACGGAGTCCCGGCTGGCTCATAGATAACGTGTCCGGCTCGGTGACTATTCTTACATGCCTTACAATACAAGTCTTTACATATATGGCGGTTTACCCCTACGGGCCTTAAGTCACTTTTGGGTCTTGGGCCCTTAAATAAACCTCCATCTTCAATATCCTCGTGGGCTTCGTATGATGAATCGCCATAGGTATAACCCGGCCCCTCCTGGGTGGGTCATACCTAATAGTTATATCCCCAACATAGACAAAGTCATCCATGAGATCCACTAGTTTGCAGCAATAACAAGGACTACACGAATAGCTTCTCACAAGATAACCACTTCCCTATTTTGTTCAAACATCAATGTTGTTGTGTTGTTGTTTCAGTTGATCACTACAATTAGTGAAGGAGAGTGAAACAATTCATTCTAAAAACACATGCTATTTGTGAAAACTACCACATCCGAAGTTGTGAATATTTATTATGTTTCTTGAACTGATATGAAACACGCATTAATGCAAAAAGAAGTACAAGTAATTCAACAAAAAAGAAAATATGAAAACAAATGGGTTTAGAACACAATAAAATTACAAAAATAATCATTGTATAGACACAGGAAATTGCAAAAATTGCTACATTTCTAAGGATGAAACTTTTACCCATGGGTATGGGTACCATGAGGAAGACTTATATGAGATCTCACCTCAAAAATTCATATTTAAATATGAGATCTCACATTAAGTGAACATGTATTTTTTTCCCAAAAAATCGATCGCATTGATCTCATCTAATATGGGATTTCACACATGTCTCCCCTTTGATACCATTGGTTCATGACTCGCATGGGTAGAATGCATGCACATTTTTATGTCCATTGGCAATATCAAACTCTACACGACTAATCGTGGGTAGGGCATGGTACCCGAGACCCTGCCCGGTTATCTTATTAGTGGGTCAAATGTGTTATAATAAATATACTAAACTAGCAAGTATTTCTATGTAAGTTCGGTACTAACCCTATTGAGTAATTTACCCATAACCATCACACTTGGGGCTAGGGTAATAATTTAGTACCCGATTGAGGTAGGGCACGAGAAACCACCAACTTTGTGCCTAATGACTAACGCATAGCACTAATTGTCAGATAACCTCGAGAAAACAGCAAAACTGCCAAGCTGGGCCAACCTGTCAGGTTGACGTTGTTGGGGAACGTAGTAATTTCAAAATTTTCCTACGCACACGCAAGGTCATGGTGATGCATAGCAACGAGAGGGTAGAGTGTTGTCCACATACCCTCGTAGACCGAAAGCGGAAGCGTTAGCACAACGCGGTTGATGTAGTCGTACGTCTTCACGATCCGACCGATCAAGTACCGAACGCACGGCACCTCCGAGTTCAGCACACGTTCAGCTCGATGACGTCCCACGAACTCCGATCCAGCAGAGATTTGCGGGAGAGTTCCGTCAGCACGATGGCGTGATGACGGTGTTGATGATGCTACCGACGCAGGGCTTCGCCTAAGCACCGCTATAATAATACCGAGGTGGAATATGGTGGAGGGGGGCGCTACACACGGCTAAGAAATCCAAGGGATCAATTGTTGTGTCTAGAGGTGCCCCCCTGCCCCCGTATATAAAGGAGCAAGGGGGGAGGCGGCCGGCCAAGAGGAGGGCGTGCCAAGGGGGGAGTCCTACTCCCACCGGGAGTAGGACTCCTCCTTTCCTTGTTGGAGTAGGAGAGAAGGAAAGAGGGGGAGAGGGAGAAGGAAAAGGCGGCTGCACCCCTTGTCCAATTCGGACCAGAGGGGGGGGCGTGCGCCTCCTTCCTTTTGGCCTCTCTCCTCTATTCCCGTATGGCCCAATAAGGCCCAGTACTTCTCCCCGGCGAATTCCCGTAACTCTCCGGTACTCCGATAAATGCCCAAATCACTCGGAACCTTTCCGATGTCCAAATATAGTCATCCAATATATCGATCTTTACGTCTCGACCATTTCGAGACTCCTCGTCATGTCCCCGATCTCATCCAGGACTCCGAACTACCTTCGGTGCATCAAAACACATAAACTCATAATATAAATCGTCACCAAACTTTAAGCGTGCGGACCCTACGGGTTCGAGAACAATGTAGACATGACCAAGACATGTCTCCGGTCAATAACCAATAGCGGAACCTGGATGATCATCTTGGCTCCCACATATTCTACGAAGATCTTTATCGGTCAAACCGCATAACAACATACGTTGTTCCTTTTGTCATCGGTATGTTACTTGCCCAAGATTTGATCGTCGGTATCTCAATACCTAGTTCAATCTCGTTACCGGCAAGTCTCTTTACTCGTTATGTAATGCATCATCCCGCAACTAACTCATTAGTCACATTGCTTGCAAGGCTTATAGTGATGTGCATTACCGAGAGGGCCCAGAGATACCTCTCCGACAATTGGAGTGACAAATTCTAATCTCAAAATACGCCAACTCAACAAGTACCATCGGAGACACCTGTAGAGCTCCTTTATAATCACCCAGTTACGTTGTGACGTTTGGTAGCACACAAAGTGTTCCTCCGGTAAATGGGAGTTGCATAATCTCATAGTCATAGGAACATGTATAAGTCATGAAGAAAGCAATAGCAACATACTAAACGATCAAGTGCTAAGCTAACGGAATGGGTCAAGTCAATCACATCATTCTCCTAATGATGTGATCCCGTTAATCAAATGACAACTCATGTCTATCGCTAGGAAACTTAACCATCTTTGATTCACGAGCTAGTCAAGTAGAGGCATACTAGTGACACTATGTTTGTCTATGTATTCACACATGTATTATGTTTCCGGTTAATACAATTCTAGCACGAATAATAAACATTTATCATGAAATAAGGAAATAAATAATAACTTTATTATTGCCTCTAGGGCATATTTCCTTCAGTCTCCCACTTGCACTAGAGTCAATAATCTAGTTCACATCACCATGTGATTTAACACCAATATTCACATCTATATGTGATTAACACCCATAGTTCACATTGTCATGTGACCAACACCCGAAGGGTTTACTAGAGTCAATAATCTAGTTCACATCGTTATGTGATTAACATCCAAAGAGTACTAAGGTATGATCATGTTTTGCTCGTGAGAGAAGTTTAGTCAACGGGTCTTTCATATTCAGAGCCGTATGTATTTTTGCAAATATTCTATGTCTACAATGCTCTGCACGGAGCTACTCTAGCTAATTGCTCCCACTTTCAATATGTATCCAGATTGAGACTTAGTAATCTGGATCGGTGTAAAAGTTTGCATCGACGTAACTTTTAACGGCGAACTCTTTATCACCCCCATCACCGAGAAACATTTCCTTAGTCCTCACTAAGGATATTCTTGATTGTTGTCCAGTGATCTACTCCTAGATCAAAATTGTACTCTCTTGCCAAATTCAGAGCAAGGTATATGATACGTCTCCAACGTATCTACTTTTCCAAACACTTTTGCCCTTGTTTTGGACTCTAACTTGCATGATTTGAATGAAACTAACCCGGACTGACGCTGTTTTCAGCAGAACTACCATGATGTTCTTTTATGTGTAGAAAATAAAAGTTCTCGGAATGACCTGGAAATCAACGGAGGCACTTTTTGGAATTTATAAAAAATACTGGGCGAAAGAAATACATCAGGGGGCCCAGGGCCTGTCCAGGAGACAGGGCCCCCCTGTAGGGTGCGCCCCCCTATCTCGTCGGCCCCCTGGACCTCCTCCGACCTCAACTCCAACTCCATATATTCCGTCTCGGGGAGAAAAAAATTAGAGAGAAAGTTTCATTGCATTTCACGACACGGAGCCGCCGCCAAGCCCTAATCTCTCTCGGAAGGGCTGATTTGGAGTCCGTTCGGGGCTCCGGAGAGGGGGATTCGTCGCCGTCGTCATCATCAACCATCCTCCATCACTAATTTCATGATGCTCACCGCCGTGTGTGAGTAATTCCATCATAGGCTTGCTGGACGGTGATGGGTTGGATGAGATTCACCATGTAATCAAGTTAGCTTTGTTAGGGTTTGATCCCTAGTATCCACTATGTTCTGAGATTGATGTTGCTATGACTTTGCTATGCTTAATGCTTGTCACTAGGGCCCGAGTGCACTACTAGGGAAAAGCCTAGCAGGAGCGCGGGTTTTGGGCCTCTCAGTAGCGCGGGGACCGGCGCTACTAATAAGGCGCTACAGCTAACGTATAGCAGTAGCACATGTTGTCCCACGCTACTGCTATACATGAATAGCTGCAGCGCTCTTTAGAAAAGGGCGCTGCTGATATTATCTGCAACGCTATTAACTGGGAAGCGCTACTGGTAAGGCGGCGCTACTGCTAAATTTCCCCCCTCGCTACTACTAGTTTTATTAGTTTTTTTCCCTGCATATTTGTTTTTGTATTTGTTTTGTATTTGAATAGGCTTTATACAATAATCTTTAGCATATCATACACATAAAATGTAATCATAGCATATACATACAATTAGTCTCATCAAATCATGTCATCATCATAATCATCATCCAACACAAAGTGGTATCTCGTCATCATCTCGAAAATAGCGATACAAGTCTCGATTACTTGCAAATACATCGTCATCCATCTAAACAATGATATACGCAAGAAGAGCTATCACTTTGAGTACATGAGTTCGTATCCCTCTGTCGCATTAGCGTGCACCTAAACTAACTACTGCATGTCGCTCGGAAACCGGAAACGGGTACACCTGGGCCTGACACTCCGGCCACTTGTCGTATATATACTCCTGGCGTAGCACTTATTCACCATCGATGATCTATGCACCTGCATCGTCACATGAGTCGATGATATGCAACATATATAGTTGAGCAACAGAAAGAGACAGACTTGGCAAAAATAGAAACAACATATCATAAGCATAAATAACAAAGTTCATCGTACCCCAAAATGCCCTAACTAGAGTGATTTTCGCTAGTCGAGGAGGAGGACGGTTTAATTACATCACAAATAAAGTTTCACCGTGCATAACTCAAAGTTTTGTCATACAGAAAGTATGGACTAAACGGACACATTGTCATATATCGACAATCAGTCCAACATGTCGTTCCATCCATCCATGTCAGGGAGATAGTCCCCGAGCCTAGTGAAAGGCTTCAGGTCAAGACGCTGAGCGGCTACCCATGTTCGGATGTCTTCCCGCGACATTTGTCCTTCTTCGTAGAACATCCCTGTTTTTCCGACGACCTCCTTCATGATGATTTGGGCAAGTTCGCGCTGGATGTGATAGAACTCGGCTCGAAGTCGATGATCCTCGATATCTCCTACGTTCTATTCCCATTGCAGAATATGGCCATCGCCGGATCTAGGTGACATGCGAAGGTTCTGGTGATCCCGTCTGTACTCCAGCATGTGGTGCAGGACATAGAATCCATCATTAAGAGAATCGTTCGGTTGCTGGATGCAGCAGAAGTTGGTCTTATGGCCGAAGGCGACCCTGCCACCCCTTCTCTTCTTGTCCCTGACCTCTCCACCCCTTGCTTGGTAGTAAAACATAGCACTGTCGAGAACATCCTTGATGTGGGTGTAATCCTTTTTGTGAATGTTCTTCGACGAGTCCAAGTAAAGAGCGTGGGAGAATCGGGGGTATAGGATGATGAGGACGGCGCGCCCGCCGCTGCGCAAAATAAGTACACCTCAAATTACTTAGCCTCCACCGTGCAAATGAATGATTGAAATCGAAGGAAGGATAGCAGCGCGGATGACTTACACGGGATGATAAGGCACGAGAATCGCCCCCTTGTCCTTATTGGCGAGCATGAAATTGACGATGTATTCCCTCGCGTATACACGGTGCTCTGCGCAGACTCCCAAGAAGCCCTCGTGCATGTAGTACGGGTCAGCGACACAGATATGAGATATCTGCTCAACCCCGATGATGTAGTTCATGTGCAAGGCATAAAGGCGGACAAACATAAAATCCAGCTTCTTCACGTGAAACATGTCGAATATGTAATCGAATCGGAGGAAGAACTTATCCGCGGGGAAGCTGTCGACGTACGACATTTGCCGCGGAACGTTAACCACGTAGAGTGGGTATCCTGGATCTGTCGAGGCGATGAGGCCTTTCTCTACCCACAGCACATCGTCATGAAGTCTCCTTAGATCGCCGAATCTGGCCCTGTAGCGCTGTTGCAGGTAGGATTGGTTGACCGGGGATATGCCATTTATCCGCATCGGGGATATCTATACGGTCCTGAAGCCGAGGCTGCTGAGGCGGCTGGATCATAGAATCAGCTTTTTTGCCTTTCCTCGCTCTCTTCCTAGACTTCTTTACTACCGGAAGGTCGTCCATAATACGTTGAGACGGCAATTCAGGCACCGACTCATGACGCTCAAACCCTGAGGAGGCGCCAGTATAGACATACTGTTCAGCGCCACCGTCGTCCTCATCCTCATCCATGGCGACGTCATCAGCGACTAATGGAGCCTCCTCCTTACCCCGTCCGCTATCACCCAACCCGACACCCGACGCTAATTGGGTAGGTGGGGTGTTGATGTTCATACCTTGCTGAGGCTGCGTGCTCGTGGGTGTGCTCCCGACCGCCTCCAGACGAAGCAGACTCTTTGGCCACAACAGGACCCACCCATTGCAACAATCACCAAGCCGCCGCGGTGTCTCCTCGTCATCCACCAGTAGTATTGGAGGAGGCAAATTCTCGTGGCCCGGTTCGACACTGGCCACGGAAACCTTGAAGACGTTCGGGGGGCTCGGCCGGCTGTGGAACAATGGTTGCTTCGGCTCCATTACCGTCGCCTTCCCCACGTCCACCTTCTAGTCGCCGATGGTGTACAATATGGTGCACGGGGCTTCGTCAGCCTACAAAGAAAAGTCTGCGACGTGAGACATCCGAAAGGCAATGAAAACGGGAGATTATACATTTATATTGAAGGGGGCCGGTGTGACAGATACCGTGAGGGCGTCGAGCTCAGCCAAAGATGAAGCACCGCCGAGCATGTCTGGTGCGGGAGCCGGTGCGGGAGCCGGTGCGGGAGCAGGTGCTCCCAAGAAGTCAGCAAGGGGAAAGTCCTCTACATTTTTTTCTGGATTTTGCCTTGTCCAAGTGAAAACGCCCGTCACCAAGGCAGTAGACAAATCTGCAACCACCTGTTTTGCGGCAGCTACCGCTTTTGCGACTGTCTGAGATGATTTCTTCTCAATCACAATCTCAACCTTCTTGTCGATGTTTTCTTCAGTTAACCTCCGTCTTTCCTTTCTCTCCTCCGTGGTCTCACGGTAGTACTTCTTCCATGTGGCACCATCTCCGACACCGTGCACGCGTCCATATGACGGTCGAGTATCCACCGGTTGTCGTTTCAATATGTTCAACACCCGGTTGAATGGAGTGTCCCACTTGGGCCTCGCCAATGCCTCAGATGGCGAGTCGCTTTCGGCCGCAATCCGGTGCTGCTCTCTCTGCAAAAGGCACAAGGATCGTTTACAAATATGACTAACGTGTGCAGTCGAATTGATCAGAAACTAAAATTACCAGCAGTCTCATGAACTCCGTAATGACCGGTGTTGTCTCGTAAACCTTCTTCACTGGGTCCCAACGGTGCCGGGCCCTCAGGACGTCACGCTCCTGCGGGACGGTGAAATCCGCCAAGGGGTCTGGGATGCCCAGACTCGCGGCTTCCGCGTCCTCCTTGGCCCATTTGGACCTCTTTCCGCCGTAACCACGGCTTCCGAGGTGGTGGCTCCCAATGTTCCTCTCTTGAAGCCCCTTCATGTACTTAGACTTTTTTTGGCAGCTTCGGCCTCGCAAGCCTCCTTGAATATTTGAAACTGCTCTTCCGTGATTGTCGGATTATCCTTTACAATCTCGGAGTAGGGTTCCTTCTTGTCTATGATCCTTGCTTTCACTCGAGTTTTCCAGGCGGCCAACGCGTCGCTAAACTTGGTCATGGCGTGTTTGTTTATCTTCTTCATTGCCGGGTCCTCGTCTGGATCTTCATAATCCTTCTCATTCCGGCCCGGGAACAAGAATATCTGGTGAAACTTCTTTAGGAGGGAGCTCCTCATATTTTCTATCTTCTGTAGTTTCTCATCGTTGATGGTGGCGGTTGTCCGTATGATGCAGCCTATTTGATTGCCGTAGCATCGACGCGCTTCCTCGGGCGCCTTTGGCTCAAAAATGCCGTCATCCACCTCCGTGACCACCAGTCTAGTAGTCCTGAGTTTGTTAGGAACCTGCTGCCTCTTTGCTTCTGGTTCTACACCAGCTCCGCTCCCCGAGGCAGCATCGGTCTCAGTCTCAGCGCCGGTCTCGATGCCGGTCTGAGTCTCAGCGCCGGTCTCAGTCTCAGCACCGGTCTGCGTGTCGGTCTCAGTCCCCGATGCCACCGGTGGGCCCAGCAACAACATCGGTTGATCGTCGGTAAGGCTAAAATATTCGTCTGCCGCCCGGTAGACGTTGTCGCAATCACCAGAACCCTGTCCTTCATCGTTGCTAGCCATGTTTCCTATGATTAAATCTAGTCAATTAATTCTAGACCTAATAAAATGAATAATGACATAAAAAGGCCTATTGTTTTGCAGGAATGTTGACTCCTTCCTGGTGCGGCAAATCCCGGGCACTCGATATGTCCTAGTTTGTAGCACAAGTCATGCCGAAATTCACGGAAAATTTCGGCATGACCTTTGCTAAAAAGTGGACAAATCGAGAACCTGAAATTTGCCGGAACAGAAATGAATCAACATTCCGGCAAAACATAGGCCACTCAGCATCATTCCCTGGAAACAGTGTTCAAATATCCCTCTTCGACACCGCAACACATGTCCAAATATACACGAGCAACCACATGTCCAAATTTCACAAGCTAATTCAAAAACAAAGTGTAGAAGAAAATTCATTTAACTACTAATAGAACAAAATTCAGTTAACTTTAGTGCTCTATAATGATGAAAGGAAAAAAATTCAGTTAACTACTAATTTCATTCATTTAGGTTATTCATTTAACATCACCTAATTAACCTACTGTACCACTACTACTAGCAGCACTACTAACCTAATTAACCTAGCAAAACTCTAGTGCCCTAACTGAAAAACATCTAATTAACATCTACTAGTACCACTATTGCCCTAACCTAATTAACATCTACTAGTATCACTATATACTATACAAGCAGCATCTACCCTAATTAAACCCGACTGCCCTAACTAACTTTTGTTGTAAACCAAAATTTTTGCTCTAAACTAATTTTTGCTCTAACATCTACTACTTAACATCCTTTGCTCTAAACTAAATTTTTTGCTATAAACAAACTTTTTCTCTACTAATTTTTTCTCTAAAATGCAGAGAGAGAGAGGAGTGGGGGGAGGGGTGGGGGACTTACAGAGAGGGGAGAGACGGTGGCGGGGAGGTGCTCGGTGATGGAGGCAGGGGCGGAGAGGGCGGGCTCGGGCACGGGCAACGGCGGTCCTGGGCAGGCTCGGGCGGCGGTGAGGTGGAGGGCGCCGACGGTGACGTCGAGGGCGGCCTCGGGCGGCGGCGGTGAGGCCTCGGGCAGCGGCGGTGAGGATGACGGCGGCCTCGGGGGGAGACGGTGAGGTTGCGGGCGTCCACGCCGGCAGGAGACGGCGGCGAAGTGGGGCGACGGTGAATTAGGGAGACGGCGGCGAGGGCGAGGGATTGGGGGAAGATGTGTGTGGTGGCCGGGGGGCGGGGGGAAACCGTTGTTTAAGTGAAACGTAACGGTAGCGCGTGTCTGAAAACGCGCTATAGCTAAGTTAGCTACATCGCGTTTCCTGAAACCCGCTACTGCTACTCCTTTCTCCTTTTTTCCTTTTTTCTTTTACTTTTCTTTACATTTTAATTTTTTCCTTTCTCCTTTTTCTATTTCTTTCATTTTCATTTACTTTTCTACTTGTTTTTCACTTTATTTTATTTTCGTTAGCAGTAGCACCTTACACGTAAGCGCGCTACAGCTAAGGAGAGTAGCAGTAGCGCTGGGCTAGTATACGCGCTACTGCTAGGTTGGGCTAGCCATGTGCGCCCAGTTCAAACATAGGAGCAGCGCTTTTTGCTAGTACGCGCTACTGCTAAAGTCATAGCAGTAGCGCGGTTTATTTATGCGCGCTGCTACTAAGTAGCAGTAGCGTTTGATTTTGTACAGTGCTACTGGTAACATTCTGTGTATAAGGTTTTCCCTAGTAGTGGTGCCATGATTTCAGATCTGAACCTATTATGTTTCCATGAATATATGTGTGTTCTTGATCCTATCTTGCAAGTCTATAGTCACCTATTATGTGTTATGATCCGAGAACCCCGAAGTGACAATAATCGGGATACTTCTCGGTGATGACCGTAGTTTGAGGAGTTCATGTATTCACTATGTGTTAATGCTTTGTTCCGGTTCTCTATTAAAAGGAGGCCTTAATATCCCTTAGTTTCCGCTAGGACCCCGCTGCCATGGGAGGGTAGGACAAAAGATGTCATGCAAGTTCTTTTCCATAAGCACGTATGACTATTTACGGAATACATGCCTACATTACATTGATGAATTGGAGCTAGTTCTATATCACCCTATGTTATAACTATTGCATGAGGAATCGCATCCGGCATAATTATCCATCACTGATCCGGTGCCTACGAGCTTTTCATATATTGTTCTTCGCTTATTTACTTTTCCGTTGCTACTGTTACAACCACTACAAAAACCCAAAAACATTTATCTTTACTTTTGCTACCGTTACCTTTATTATTATACCACTTTTGCTACTAAACACTTTGCTGCAGATACTAAGTTATCCAGGTGTGGTTGAATTGACAACTCAACTGCTAATACTCAAGAATATTCTTTGGCTCCCCTTGTGTCGAATCAATAAATTTGGGTTGAGTACTCTACCCTCGAAAGTTGTTGCGATCCCCTATACTTGTGGGTTATCAAGACTAATTTCTGGCGCCGTTGCCGGGGAGCATAGCTCCATTCTCTGAGTCACTTGGGATTTATATCTGTTGATCACTATGAAGAACTTGAAAGACGCTAAGACCAAGATTTTGCCCTCAACTACGAGGGGAGGTAAGGAACTGCCATCTAGCTCTGCACTAGATTATCCTTCCGTTATTAATAAGCTTGCAACACCTAAACCTGCTACTGCTATGAATTCTGATATGTCGCATATTATCGATGATGCCACTTCTGCTATGCATGATGAAACTACTTCTGTGCGTGATACTACTTTGCCATTAGGTGAATTTCTAGATGAACAACTTGCTAGAGTTAGAGGGGATCAAATTACTGAAGATACTGTTACTGATGATAGTGATGATGAAGGTTCCCCTAATGATTATGTTTTACCTGTTGTTCCTAAGGGTTATGTTATGCATGAAAAAGCTGCTTTGGAAATCCTTGCCTGCAATGATAGGAATGATCTTAAGAAATTATTAGCTAAATGGAAGCAGCAGTCTCTTAATGCTGGAATGAAACCCGATACTGCTTTTGCTACTACACCTATTTGTGTTACTGATAAGGATTATGAATTCTCTGTTGATCCTGACATTATTACTTTAGTTGAATATGATCCTTTTTATGGCCTTGAATCTGAAACTGTTGTGGCACATCTTACCAAGTTGAATGATATAGCCACCCTATTTACTCATGATGAGAAGTCTCGCTATTTATATATCCTTAAGATATTTTCGTTCTCATTAAAGGGTGATGCTAAGACTTGGTATAATTCTCTTGCTCCTGGTTGTGTGCATAGTCCCCAGGATATGATTTATTACTTCTCTGCTAAATATTTCCCTGCTCATAAGAAACAAGCTGCCTTGCCAGAAATATATAATTTTGTGCAAATCAAAGAAGAGAGTCTCCCACAAGCTTGGGGGAGGCTTCTCCGGTTACTTAATTCTTTGCCTGATCATTCTCTTAAGAAAAATGAAATACTTGATATCTTTTATAATGGACTAAGCGATGCTTCCAAGGACCACTTGGATAGTTGTGCTGGTTGTGTTTTCAGGGAAAGAACAGTCGACGAAGCTGAAATATTATTGAATAATATGTTGACTAATGAAAATAATTGGACTCTTCCCGAGCCAGTTCCTGAAGCAATTCCTGAACCAATTGAGCCAACTCCTAAGCCTATTCCTAAACCTACTCCGAAGAAGAGAGGTGTTTTATTTCTCAGTCCTAAAGATATGCAAGAGGCAAAGAAATCAATGAAAGAAAAAGGTATTAAAGCTGAAGATGTTAAGAATTTACCTCCTATTGAAGAAATACATGGTCTTAATTTACCGCCTGAAGAACCACATTGTCTTGATAACCCGACACAGGTAGTAAAGGTAAATTCTCTCTATAGATATGATAAAGTTGAAATATCCTCTACTAAATTTCATAGCCCTTGCTTAGATGAATTTGACGACTTTAGGGCTAGGCAAGAAAGTTTTAATGCTTATGTTGGTAGAGAGTTAAAGAACAATGCTTTCGAAATAGGACGCGTAAGTGATAATCTAGCTAGAGTTAAAGATGAACTTCACCGCGTTAGCAAATATGCTTCTATGGTTGCTACTCAAGCTGAGCAAGTACTTAAAGCTCAAGATGATTTGCTTGATGAATTAAATAATAAAAATGACTTTGCTGTTAGAGTGGCTACTAGAACTGGTAGAATGACTCGGGAATGTTTGTATCCTGAAGGCCACCCTAAGAGAATCGAGCAAGATTCTCAGATAAATAATTTAGAGGCACCTAGTTCTTCTAAAAAGAAGAAGAAGAAAAACGATAGAACTCTGCATGCTTCTAGTGAACCTACTGTAGACACACCTGAGAATCCCAATAATATTTCTATCTCTGATGCTGAAACACAATCAGGTGATGAACATGAACCTAGTGATAATGTTAATGATAATGTTCATGTTGATGCTCAACCTAGCAATGATAATGAAGTAGAGATTTAACCTGCTGTTGATCTTGATAACGGACAGTCAAAGAATCAACGTTACGATAAGAGAGATTTTGTTGCTTGGAAGCACAGTAAAGAAAGAGAACAATGGGTTCAGAAACCCATGCCCTTTCCTCCTAAACCATCCAAGTCAAAGGATGATGAGGATTTTGAGCGCTTTGCTGAAATGATTAGACCTATTTTCTTACGTATGCGCTTAACTGATATGCTTAAAGTAAATCCTTATGCTAAGTATATGAAGGATATCATCACAAATAAAAGAAAGATGCCAGAAGCTGAAATTTCCAGCATGCTTGCCAATTACACTTTTAAGGGTGGAATACCAAAGAAACTTGGAGATCCGGGTGTACCAACTATACCATGTTCTATTAAAAGAAATTATGTTAGAACTTCTTTATGTGATCTTGGAGCAGGTGTTAGTGTTATGCCTCTCTCTTTATATCGTAGACTTGAAATGAATAAGTTGACACATACTGAAGTATCTTTGCAAATGGCTGATAAATCAACTGCTATACCTGTCGGTATTTGTGAGGATGTGGCTGTTGTAGTGGCAAATGTCACTATCTTAACGAACTTTGTTATTCTTGATATTCCTGAGGACGATAGTATGTCTATTATCCTTGGTAAACCTTTTCTTAATACTGTAGGGGCAGTTATTGATTGCAACAAAGGCAATGCCACTTTTCATGTTAATGGTAATGAGCATACGGTGCACTTTCCGAGGAAACAATCTCAAGTTCATAGCATCAGTTCAATTGGAAAAGTTCCAACTATCATTTTTGGAGGTTTTGAATTTTCTCTCCCTACTTTCAAGAAAAAGTATGATATTCTTATTGTTGGGGATTTTCATATCTGCGTTGAGGTAACTTAGTGTTATTCGAAATTTCTCCGGTTCCGTGTTATTCGGAATGAGTTTGTTAACGAGACTTGATCAACCTTGTTAGTGGGTTCATTTTGATGATCACGAGATGGATGAAACTAGAAGGCACAACCTTGTGTACCCTCTTTTTACTTTTTGTTATTTAGAATAAATAAAGCAAAAATAGTATTATCCGTCTGTTTTCTGAATTATCCATGCATTAAAAAATAGCCTGAAAATAGAAGTGCTCCAAATGCCCTGCAAATCTAGTATGATTTTTTCTGGAATATTTGAGGATTTTAGGCGCTGAAAACACTGCAGAAGGGGCGAGCACCAGGCCACGAGAGAGGAGGGCACACCCCCCTGTAGGGCGTGCCCTCCTGTCTCGTGGGCCCCTAGTGGCTCCCCTCCACTTATGCCAGTACCCACACACTTCATCTTCTACCCAAAAAATCCCCATCCAGCTCAAGCATGAGTTCTAGTTCATTTTGCTGTGATTTTCGATCTCCTTGCTCAAATCTCCATTCACAAAGCCGCTTTGGGAGATTGTTGCTTGGTATGTGACTCCTCCATTGGTCCAATTAGTTTTTGTTCTAGTGCTTTATTCATTGCAAATTTTTGCTGCATAGGTGACCATGTTCTTGAGCTTGCATGTTAAATTTTTGAGGTCCCAAGCAATTCCAATGCATGATATAGGCTCTAGGCACTTGTAGGAGTAGTTGCTATCAATCTTGTTTAGTTTTATGCACTTTTATTTTGAAGTTACTAAAATTTCAGAAATTTTCAGAAAAAGAAATATGCTTAGAAGAATGTACCAAGGAGGTTCCTCGGCAAAGAAAGGTCCAAGGATTGCTATACGTGAGCAAGATGTTGAATTGCCGAGGGACGCAAATGTACGGGCTTGTGAGTGGCCATCCGATGATTTTATGGTCGAAGCAGGCTTCAAGGAGGAATTTGACGCATATGTGCGTAATGCCGAGCTGGAGGACTTCTTACAAGATAAGTGTCCGCAGTACTATCAGTTGACTGATTCTTTTGCGCGGAGGTTTAGATACAACTGCTCGCATAATTCTCCTAGTGTCATGTTTGATATTTATGATACATCTTATACCATGGATTTAGAGGATTTCACAACTGCTTGCAAACTCCCGCAGTGGGGTAATATTAATGATCCTCCCAAATCTGAATTTAGAGATTTTCTTGCTAGTATTACTGTGGGAGAATCTAGGGACGTAGCACAAGCTACCATAGGGAGCATTCATTTTCCTGCTATACATTACTTTGCTCTCTTTATTGGTAGATGCATTAACGGTAAGGACGAGGTATGCCACATGTGTGCTCCTGATCTTTCTGTCCTCAAGAGTGCTGTGTCAGGTTATAAAGGTTATAACTTGGGGGCAATAGTTGCACGTAGGTTGCAAATTAATAGTAGAAAGGGAGATTTATTAGGAGGAATTTATGCAACCCGTGTAGCTAACTTTCTTAATATAGCTCCACGAGAGGGGGATATGATTTTACCTCCTATTTAATTGGATAAAGAAGCTATGTTCAGTCATCATTTTCTTGAGAGGAATGAACAATTCCTCCATTATCGACTAATCTATGACAGGCGCAATGTCGTCCCTGTTACTCTTCCTGCCCCCTACCTTTTTGATTATCAGGCAAGAGGAAGATACGTTATCACCAGGGAAGAAGAAGCTAAATACAAGAGGGGAATGGAGGCAGCTCGCCAACACGCTGCCGCTCAGGAGGCGGTCGCCTCCGCGTCTCAGTACAACCCCAGCTTCACTTATGGATATCAGCCAGGCGGTCCTTGGTACCAGACCAACTTAGGCCAAAAGCCTAAGCTTGGGGGAGTACGTATTTCTTACCGACTTTACATTCACGTTCACACACTAGTCGTCGGTGCTCATACTCTTTCATTGTGTTATCCATGTTAGTTTAAATTTCTTTTTCTAGTTTTCTTCTTGTGTGTTTGATAAACCTTAAGAAAAATCAAAAAAAATAGTTAGTTTAAATTCTATGCTTGTAGTAGAATTAAAATGAAAATCCAAAAATATTTCTAGTTCTTCTTCTTACTTGTTGGGAGCTTTCCTGTGTAAATAGTTTTATTTTCTTTTCTTTCTTTTGGGGGTCGAGAAGACCATATTGAAAATTCTTAGTGGCTCTTATATGCATGAATGTTTATTTAACTTAGAGCCTATATTACCATGTCTTCTCTCTTGAGTTGAATGCTTGCAGATTCCAGCTTAGTCCAATGCACGTGCACTCTTATTATTATACACATCGTTCGGTCGTGCGAGTGAAAGGCAATAATGACGATATATGATGAACTTATTGGGATGAGAAAAGCTGGTATGAACTCGACCTCTTTTGTTTTTGTAAATATGATGAGTTCATCGTTCATGAGTCAGCTATTATGAAGTAAACATATTTGCAATGATATTTAGAGATTATAGTTACTTGTGCCATGCTTGATTAGCTATGAGTTATAATCATTTACCTGGCATGCCAATATGCTATTAGAATGATTATGATATGGTATGATGGGATGGTATCCTCCTTTCAATGAATTGAGTGACTAGACTTGGCACATGTTCACCCATGTAGTTGAATCAAATCAACATAGCCTTCATGACATTCATGTTCATGGTAGATTATATCCTACTCATGCTTGTACTCGGTGTGAATTAATTTTAATGCATGTTTACGACTGTTGTCACTCTCCCAGATGGTCGCTTCCCAGTCTTTTGCTAGCCTTCACTTGTACTAAGCGGGAATACTGCTTGTGCATCCAAACTCCTTACCCCAAAGTTGTTCCATATGAGTCCACTATACCTTCCTATATGCGGTATCTACCTGCCGTTCCAAGTAAATTTGTATGTGCCAAACTCCAAACCTTCAAATGAAATTCTGTTTTGTATACTCGAGCAGCTCATGTACAACTAGGGCTGCCTATATCTTCCATGCTAGGTGGGTTATTCTCAAGAGGAGTGGACTCCGCTCCTCATTCACGAGAAAGGGCCCACTACTAGGAAAAGGGCTATAGATAGGACTGACACTAATGGCGCACCTGGGAAGCAGTGCGCCACTACTATATACTAATGGCGCACTAGTTGGTGATGCGCCATTAGTGTGGAAGACACTAATGGCGCACCAGACAAAAGGTGCGCCACTAGTGATAAATTTTTTTTCATTTTTACATACATACTAATGGCGCATCCTGCCGAAGTGCGCCATTACTAGTTTTAACTAGTAATGGCGCACCAGACCAGGAGTGCGCCAGTACTGAATTTTTTTTATTCTTTTTTTGCAAAACTACTAATGGCGCACCGTGTCACAGTGCGCCATTACTAGTTTAAACTACTAATGGCGCACCGTGCCACAGTGCGCCATTAGTATATATATATATATATATATATATATATATATATATATATATATATATTACTTTTCTTCAAAACTACTAATGGCGCACCACCTGCAGGTGCGCCATTAGTAACCAGGGTTACTAATGGCGCATTTGCGGGTGGTGCGCCATTAGTAACCTGGGACCCCAACAAGATATTTTGGACAGCCCCACACCTACCCACTCACTTTCCCCACTTCATTCCCTCCACCTCCTTCTCCAAGCTTTCGGCTGCCTCCTCCTCCTCACCTCATTTCCACCATAGATTCATCAAAATTAAGTGGTGAAATTACCTTTTTTTGATAGGTAAGTAAGGGGAAAGCTATCTTCATGATGTAGATCTACTTTTTTTCTCCCTAGCTCGCTCCAACAACGTGCACATGCACTTTTTGTGGCCTAGCTAGATCTATGTATGTTTGTGGTGTTGCATGTGTTTGTGGTGTTGCATATATGTTTGTGTTTGCAGGTACCGGTATTTGAAATGCGATAGTTGCCAATATTTTGCCGGAATGTTGATTCATTTCCGTTTCGGCGAGAATTTTGGCACTATGCATTCTTTTTGGTCCTATTTTTAGGGAAGGTCATGCCAAATTTTTCTTGGTTCTAAAATATCGTTTTGCTCTACCCCGCAGGCGACCATGGTCCGCACGATGACCGAAGGCATCGTGAATAGGTTTTTGAGCTCCGCGAAGGCCGAGATGCTTCAAAAGAACGAGACGGAGATAAGATGTCCGTGTCGAAGATGCAAGCTGAAGAGCCTTATTGCGGACCCGGATTCCGGGCAGGTGCGGGACCACCTGCTCTTGCGTGGTTTCATGGATGGCTATCGGTGGCAAGGTGATGAAGATGACTATGAAGTCGTCCATGGGGGCCGGGCAAGAAATGAGGAAGGGCAACAAGACAAGTACCACCGCGGCGAGGGCGGGCGAGAAGACGAAGAATCTCCAGGACATGATCACGACGGTGATGCTGTACACAGTCATCATGTAGAAGATGTCGTACATGATGATGAGGAAGATCAAGACGAAGGGCATGATCATGAAGATGAAGATGCCGGAGCAGACGACGATGGAGGCTGGGTGCAGGACCCTCATATTCAAGAGCTGCTTCTCAAGCAGACGGATAACGCAAGAGCTGCCGCCCGAGAGAAAGCCAAGCTGGATCAACTGGAGATAGACGCGGTTACTCCATTGTATGAAGGATGCAGGCCCGAGGATACCCGCCTGAAAGTAACGCTCATGGCTCTGGAGATGAAGGTAAAACACAAAATGACCGACGCATGCTTCGACGAGAACATGTCATTCTGGCACGAACGTCTTCCCAAGGGGAACAAGTGCCCGACCAGTTTCGAGGAGGCGAAGAAAATCGTGTGTCCTCTGGATTTACCGCACGTGAAATACCATGTGTGCATGAACAATTGCATCATTTATCGGGACGAGCACGCGGAGTCTACCATATGTCCGGTGTGCGGCGTCACTCGATACAAGAAGAGGAAGAAAGCTCCTCGAAAATCGGTGTGGTACTTTCCGATCACTCCTCGTCTGCAGCGGTATTTCGCGGACCCTAAGGTAGCAAAGCTCCTGCGTTGGCACGCGGATAGGGAGGAGAAGAAGCGGGAAGATGACGGAAATGATCCGGAGATAAATAAAAAAGACAAGATGCTGAGTCACCCTAAGGATGCGAGCCAGTGGCAAGCGTTGAACTTCGAATACCCAGAATTTGGGAAGGATCCAAGGAACATCGTGCTGGGCGCGAGCACCGATGGAGTCAATCCGTTTGGCAGCCAGAGAAGCACACATAGCACCTGGCCTGTGTTTGTGTGGATGTACAACCTTCCCCCTGGTTGTGCATGAAGAGGAAGTACATTCACATGAGTATGCTAATTGAAGGGCCGAAACAACCAGGGAACGACATCAATCTGTATCTGGGGCTGCTGAAGGAGGAGCTAGACACGCTGTGGAAAACGCCAGCCAATACGTGGGACGCCGCAGAGAAAGAATATTTCCCTATGAGAGCCGCACTGCTCACGACGGTGCACGACTATCTCGGTTACGGATATCTCGCGGGGCAGGTAGTCCACGGATTTTCTGGATGCGTAAGGTGCATGGATGACACAACGTATCGCCAGCTAGATAGAGATCCCGGGTCTTCGAAAACCGTGTTCATGGGACATCGAAGGTGGCTTCGCGACGATGACCCGTGGAGGAAACGCAAGGATCTGTTCGATGGTGAAACCGAACCCCGAAAACGCCCGTGTACGAGGAGCGGCGAGGAAATAGACGAGCTGTTGAAAAATTGGAAAGACTGCCCACTGCCGGGAAAGAAGCAAAAGGCGCCAGAGCCGGGAAAGAAGCGAAAGGCGCCAGAGCCGCTGCTGAAGGTATGGAAAACGAGGTCTGTTTTCTGGGACTTGCCGTACTGGAAGATCCACCGTGTGCCTCACAGCCTTGATGTCATGCATATCACGAAGAACGTGTGCGAGAGTCTGCTTGGTACCCTGCTCAACATGCCAGAGAGGACCAAAGATGGGCCGAAAGCAAGGGCAGACTTGAAATCAATGGGCATCAGGCAGGAGCTTCACGCTAATGATGATGATGATGATGATGATGATGATGATGATGATGATGAGGCGAAGCAGGACACAGAAAGTCGTCGCAAAGGCAAAAAGGCCAAGAAGACCGGAAATGACTACCCTCCCGCGTGCTTCACTCTAAGTCAGGAGGAGATCGAGCAGTTTTTCACCTGCCTCCTAGGAGTAAAACTTCCTTACGGTTACGCGGGGAAGATAAGCAGATACCTAGACCCAGCGAAGCAGAAGTTCAGCGGGATGAAGTCTCACGACTGTCACGTGCTGATGACGCAGATACTTCCAGTTGCAATCCGTGGGATCATGGACGCGCACGTCCGTGAAACGCTATTTGGCCTATGCAACTTTTTCGACGTCATCTCTCGGAAGTCGATTGGCGTGAGGCAACTCAGAAGGCTACAGGAAGAGATCGTGGTGATACTATGCGAGCTTGAGATGTACTTCCCGCCCGCATTCTTCGATGTTATGGTGCATCTGCTGGTCCATATCGTGGAGGATATCATCCAACTCGGGCCGACGTTCCTGCACAGCATGATGCCGTTCGAAAGGATGAATGGTGTCATCAAAGGATACGTTCGCAACATGTCACGTCCAGAGGGAAGTATAGCCAGGGGCTTTCTGACCGAAGAGTGCATCTCCTACTGCACGAATTATCTAGGCATCGAGAACCCCGTTGGTCTGCCCGTCAACAGGCACCTCGGCAGGCTCGCTGGATGGGGTCACCGTGAGGGTCGCCGCGAAATGCATGTCGACTTCGAGGGTCGACTCGCCGACTTTGAAAGAGCAAACCTAGTCGCGCTACAACACATAGACGTGGTCGATCCTTGGGTGGTAGAGCACAAAACCTTTATTGAGAAGACGTACAATGACCGAGGCCAACAGAGGACGGACGGAGATATAATCAAAGAGCACAACTCATGTTTCACGCGTTGGTTCAAGCAGAAGCTTCTGTCGTACCCTTTACATGAGGATTCTTCCGCGGAAGAACAACTCATATTCGCCTTGTCACAGGGCGCCGAGCACAACCTGATGACCTATGAGGCGTACGATATCAACGGCTACACATTCTACACCGAGAACAAGGACATGAAGAGCGATGGTTATCAGAACTCCGGGGTAACGATGGAATCCTACACCGGCAACGACAAGGACAGATACTACGGAAGGATCGAGGAGATCTGGGAGCTGAGCTACGCTGGAGAGAAGGTCCCGATGTTCCGTGTCAGATGGGCCAAGAGCGTCCTAAAAGAAGACCGGTATTTCACCACCATGGTTATACCCGAAGCCAAATCCAAGACCGCGGGCGCAAACGTCACCGCGAAAAATGAGCCATGGGTACTGGCTTCCCAAGTGGACCAATGCTTCTTCATTACCGACCCGTCAAAGCCCAGTCGTGTTGTCGTGAGGAGAGGCAAAAGGAAGATCATCGGAATGGATGGAGTAGCCAATGAGCAAGACTTCGACAAGTACGGCGACCCGAAGATCGAACATGACGACGACGATGAAGTAGCAGCACACACCACAAGAAGAAGCAGGACCACCCTACCTAAAGGACGTCCGTTCCACAGAAGAACTCCATTTGCGAAAAAGAAGGGCAAGAAGATTGTGAACAGATAGCTAGCTAAGATCGATTGTATTTAAATCGTAGTCTTCATTTCTCGATTGTATTTCATGGGCACTTTTTGATATCATGAATATTTTTAAATTTCATGGGCACTTTTTGAATTCATGAGGACACTCGATCTCGATCCCCCTCCATCTCGATCTCGATTCCCCCTCCATCTCGATCTCGATCCCCTCCATCTCGATCCCACCCGCACCCTCCCCCGCTAGCTCCACCGCCGCCGCCGACCCACCGCAACCCTCCCCCGCTCCACCGCCGCCGACGAGCACCCGCCCCCCCGCACCCTCCCCCGCTCCACCGCCGCCAACGGGCACCCCCCGCACCCTCCCCCGCTCCACCGCCGCCGCCGATGATATTTTCAAGTAACAAATTTGAACATATTTTTAAAAAAATTATTACTGTTTTTATAAAAAATATTACTGTTATGATTTAAACAAGTTTGAACATATTTAAACACAAATAAATATCAAACAGCATTTAAAATGCATAAAAAATATTGGGGAGCCTGGGAATCGAACCCAGGACCTCCTGGTGTGTGTGCTGCGTGCTGACCAGTCGGGCTAGTGGGGGGGTTCTGTTGTGGATTGGGTTAGGTGGAATATAACCTGAGTGCTCGAACTAAAAAAACATTCTAATGGCGCACCCCCTGGTGGTGCGCCATTAGTAATCTGCCCCCATCCATACACTTCGTCCCTCTCCCTCTCGCCAGATCGACACTTCCTTCCTCTCCCTCCACCGCGCCGCTCCCTCCCTCCACCGCGCCACCGCCGCTGCCTCGACCCACGGCGCCGCAGCCGCCCACGCGCCCCCGCCGCCTCCCTCTCCCCTTCCTCCCCCTCGAGCGCCGCCTCCCCCTCAAGCCCTCCGTCATCTCCGCTCCGGCCACCACCAAATCTCTCTCGTCGGAGCTGCCCCTCGATGGCGGCTAGCCTCGTCGGACGCGCTCCTCGACGGCGGCGCGAGCCTCCCCGCGCGGCCTGGTTAGTCTCTCTCCCTCCCTCCCCTCTCCCCCGCTCATCCCCATGCCCCCACGGGGCGGCGACCTAGGGTTAGGAGCAGGAGCTCGCCGCCGCCGCCCCGTCGTGCCGCTGCTGCTGCTTCTTGCAGCCGCCTTTCTCTAGCTTCCCCTCGGGATCTGCGCGCCATGTCGCGGCTGCTGCTGCTTTGTGGCCTCTGCCGCCGCCTGCCCGTGTGGGTTGGTCGCCTGCTTCCTCTGCCGGCACGGCGGGATGCCCAACGTGGGTACAGTTTGGCAGCTGTGTTGGTGAGCTGTTGCCTTGTTGGTGAGCTCTGTAGGTTCTGTAGGTTCAAATATGCCTGTGAATTTGTGGGAGAAAGAGAGTTAGTGTAGAGCAGTACATCCAAGAAAATATGCCTGTGAATTGTTATGCACAATGTACATACACGTGTAGGTTCAAATATTTTCTGTAGGTTCAAATATTTTCTGTAGGTGTACTTCAATGGTACATCTACTTTTTTGTCTGTGAATTGTAGTGCTAGTGTACGTCCTGATCCTAAACAAAAAAGTAGAGCCAATGAGCCAACCCGTACATACGTGTACGTGTATACCAAGTAAATATGCCTGTGAATTGTTATGCACAATGTGCAGATGTTAGTGTAGATCAGTACATCCAAGAAAATAGTTCATCAATAGTACTTCAATGCACCAGTAGTTTCCTCAAATCTTAATCAAGCTAAATAGCTATTTAATGTGGGCATGTGCTGCCACACTTCTTTTTTTATATATCAAGAAGTCTGGACTGCTTGGTTTATTTTCCTTTGGTTCCTTTTCAGGTATCTGGTCTGAAATCAATTACTTCTAAGCATTTAGCTTTAGCAAGTCAAATTATCAGTTTCATACATTCTTTGATTCCAGGTAAGCATTTTTTCCCTACCTTCTATCTTTTTGCTGCACTGTTATTTATTGTATCCATACTTTCTGTTAATTTTGCCAGAACATAGAGTTCTGAAGGCTGACTATCCTGTCACTTCAAGTGATTGTGGGTTGCATTATCTTATCTTATTATATGTTTTTAGTTGATTATTTTTGTGTCTTGATTTGTTGGTGGGATGAAGGTTTGGAAAACTGGAAACCAGGGTCCTTAAAAAGATATCTACAGAAATATAAGCTGGAGCGCTTTTGTCTCTCCCTAGAACTGTTGGTATTTGAGTAGCTAGATGTAGAAGGGTAGGGAACAACACAAACTTGAAAAAGTAGAAGCAATAGCTAGTTTCCAGCTTAGGGACCAATACCAGGTGTGTTGTTCCCCTTTGTTTATCTAGAGCCTGATTCATGTGATGGTGATAGCCTGATAGGCAATAGATTTATTTTGGTACAAGTAAACTGCCTTCCAGCCAACCAGAACTAACATTGCATCTAATTAATAAATTCACCAAATATGCAACATATATCCCAAGAGCCATCCTGTTCTTGCTACACCCAATATTTACTTAGGGAAAAGAAAATGCAAATGGCCATGTTGAAACAGTTTTTCTAGGAAATTGTCATGAAACATCCCCCTCTTTAGTTACAAGCATTGCTGCTCTAATCGGTTGGGTGCGCATTAAAAATTCAGTCTAAAAGTCAGTTAAAGTTTCAGTTTTAGAGTAATTTTCAGTTTGTAAAACTGAGAAGTGTATTTTTCTATTTTGAAACTTAGTGTAACTATTTTCAGTCATGCAGGCTGTAACTTGAACTTGAAGAACTCCTTAGATAGTTTTTTAGTCTCCTTATACAAAACAAGCTGAAGTTTGAAACCTATTTCTCCTAAGCAGACACTGAAAAATTGCAGATAAGTAGACACTGAAAATTGCAGCCATGTCAAAGTGTCATTTCATTTGGGAGCAGTAACTATAAGAAAAGGAAGTGAGTTGAATTGCAAAAAAATGGAAGGTGAAATGAAAAGAACATTGCTCTATGTGAAAACTGTATGTGCAATCTACAAATGTGAAAAACTGTATGTGCTGTCATAGGTGCTGTGCTGTCAAAAACTGTATGTGCAATCTCCAGAACAATTATGCTTATGTGAAAACTGTATGTGCAATCTCCAAATGTATCATCATAATGTAGGTGCTGTGTTGTGTGATTCTTCATGCTGAGAACTTCAGCTTTTTCAACTTGCTGGACTATATGTTCATTGGTACTACTTGTGATGTTGCTGCTGTACTACTTGGGAATTTTGTCAACTTGTGATGCTGCTGTTGTACCCCGAGAGGCCCTTGAGTTTGCCGGAATGTCGATTAACTTCCGTTCCGGCAAATTCGGGTACTCCATATGTCCTATTTTCAGCAAAGGTCATGCTGAAATTTTCCGTGAATTTTAGCATGACTTTGCTAAAAATCGGACATATGGGGTACTTGCTACTAATGCATGGGCCGGGGTATCTTAGTACTTAATTAAGTAGGATCAACTGCCCCTTTATTCTTGCTGCATTAAACCATAGGTGGCAATAGAGCCAAGTGATTAGGCCCAACTTAGAATTCTCCTTAGCATCGATAAACCCTAGATGATAAACCCAACATATGTGGCAATAGAGCCAAGTGATTAGTGCCAAGTGATTAGGCCCAACCTAGGGTGCCTCGGCATCGATAAACCCTAAATGATGAAAACTTAACTTAGCATTTAGGGTGCCTCGGCGTCGACAAACCCTAAATGATGAAACCTTGGCTTTTAGGGTGCCTCGGTGTCGATGAGAATCTAAATGATGTACGCTTAGGCTTTTAGGGTGCCTCGGCGTCGACAAACCCTAAATGATAAAAGCTTAGCTTTTAGGATGCCTCGGTGTCGACAAACCCTAAATGATGAGACCATGATCTTGTTCCTTGACAATAACCAACTTTTTGACCAAACTTTTTTCCTATTTAGAGCGAAACATGGCCCACAACGATGAGGCCGGCGGTTCGGGCGGCAAGCAATTCTGGGAGCTGTCCCAGGAGATGGAGGAACAACCTCACCGCTATGAGGATGCCGCGGAAGACACCGATCCTGACTACACAACCCCTAGTGGCGTCGGGGATGACACCACTGATGGTGCCGCCGAGGATGCCACCACTGATGATGGCGGCGCACACACAGATGGCAGCCAACCGAAGAAGCAAAGGAAGGACCGGCGCCCGAATGCGCTTAGCACCCTCAAGGAGGAATTTACTCAAGTGGACTCCGACGGGCATCCAACGGAGCCCAAACATATAGTCAAGGGGTACTCGCTTCAGCTCGGGTGCATTCTCCGGAGCACCGTCTCGATCAACACCGAGAACCTTAGGCATAAGGACCGAGGGAATTTGCGCAACCTCCTCTTCACGAAGCTGCACGAACGATACAAGTTCCCCGCCGATTTTGAAAACACACGCCTCTCAGGGAATAAAGTGAACAGTGCCGCCCTCACGAGGATGAGCACGGCCCTGTCTACTTGGAGAAGCGCGGTGAAGAGAATGATTGATAAAGGTGATAGTTATGAGAAGATCAAGGCGAAATATTCTTCGATCAGCGAAGATGACTACAAGGAGTTCAAGATCAAGTGCGAGAGCAGCGCAACCTCCGAATCAAGTCAGTGGGGGAAAGAAATGCGGGAGTTGAACTTAGGGGAACACAAACTCGGTCCCGGCGGTTACAGAGTGGCGGAGCCTATATGGGACAAGGAGGACGCGGAGCGTGCCGAGCAAGGCCTACCGCCCCGCTTCGAGAAATACAGCGGTGACAAGCAGACCAGGAACTTTGTCAGGGCCCGGTACAAGGAGGACCCGATAACAAAGGAGCTTACCACGGATCCGAAGACCAGGGCGCTTGAGCTTGTTCTGGTAAGGAATACACCCCCGCGTAATTAGCTCCATATGGTTGCACTCTAATTAATCCCCAATATTTCTAAATGGTTCACGTTCCTTCCGCAGGAAACTGAAAGCAGTAGCGCGGGGTCGTCTCAGAGCTCCCCTTTCGACACCCCTTTAAATAGGGCGTTGAACGTAATGAAAAACAAGGATAAGCTCACTAAGCCGACGTCAGCTGGTCGTGTGGCCGGCAAAGGCTTGTCCACAAAATGGGGGTCATACTATACCGCTGGTGTGCGGAAGGAGAAAAAGACCAGCTCGGAAAGCCAGACGCGCGAGGTTGAAGCACTCAAGGCACAAGTGGCGCGGATTCCGGAGCTTGTCCAAGAGCAAGTGGAACAACAACTGGGAACGAAGCTCAACGCCATGGTGCCTACGTTGATTCATGGGCTGACGACGTGGATTGCGGGCGGCCAACAGGGGCCTCCCCCGGTTCCCAGCTTCACGGCCAGCAACTCGCACAGCGCGCAGGCGGCGCCATTGGTGTCTCCGGCGGCGCCATTGGTGTCTCCGGCGGAGGCGGTATTCGTGTCTCCGGCGCCGGCACGGGCATTGGAGCTTAATGCACCCGGGTGTACGCCGGCCGGCACCTCGCCAGCAAGCGCCCCCTCCGTCAGTTGCACGCCCGCCGTTGGCGGTGCCTCGACATTAGCCGAGCTCGACGGCATCACGGTAACTAAGCCTCTCGGCCGATGACTTCATCTCCTTGCCTTTGACTGGGCATCCCTGACGCCCTACATGTTTTCGCAGGGCGCCGCCGACGTTCCTTGCACTCTTCTGCACTTCGTGGGCGGCGAGTTGGTCGATGTCGCCAAGGGCAGAATCGTTCAACCGGGCAACCGCATGTTCCACGGTAATCCGATGGCACCCACAGTGTATAGGGTTGAAGTGGTTCGGGTGCTGCCAGGCTGCGACGAGCTGTTACCTCCGATTCGACCCGCTGGGGCCGACGAAGAAGATGAGATGACCCTCAGCGCCTGCGTAAACTGGCCCCTGCTTTGGCCGAAGAGCCAGATTCGTTTGGGGGCGGGGGACACCACCCCACAGACAAGACCGCCAGTCGTGCCGGCGCCAAGCCATGGCAAGAACGCCGCAACGCTACCGGACCTGCCGGACATCCCTATGCCGGACATCCCTATGGCACAGGATACGGACATCCCTATGGCACAGGATCCGGACGACGACGACAACGACGATGGTACATTTACCAAAGTCGATAAGTACTTTGCCGAACATGGGTACGCTGACGAGTTCTGCGGGCCTCTTTCTCAAGAACCCAACCAAGACGACCGCAATCTAGCTGATACGGCGGAGAAATCCAATTGCAACAGGCGTCGTCTGGCGTTCAGTTCTCAGGAGACGCCTCCAGCTCCCGCCTTCACCGAGCCTCAGATAGCTGAGGTGCGAAATATTATCAGCCCCAACACGCTCAAGAAGGCGGTCTGTGAGCAGAACTCGGTCCCATTACAGGAGATCAAGAAGAAGGGACGGAAACGAAAGACTAACAAGGGCGCCGGTGCGAGCCAGCCGGCACCGAGTTCGATCCGTGCTCAGGACGGGCCACCTTCACCTAAGGATATCTCGAGGAGGGTGCATGTGGCGGGTAGGGCGATGCTACCGCCAAATATGCTCAATGCTGCAACCGGCGCTATGCGGAGTCTGCATGACAGTGTTCTTTCTTTGGAGAAGCGGCGTCTCAGAGAGAATGATGTGGCATACCCGGTTTTCGTGGCCAAGGTGCCAGAGGGCAAGGGCTTTGTGGATGGCGACATCGGGGGTACGATCGTCCTGCGGTTTGATGACATCTTTGCTATGTTTAACCTTCATCCGCTGCACTACACCTTCGTTCGGCTGTTTTCGCTGAGTATGGAGATGCGGATCATTAGAGACAAGACCCCGGACATCGTGATAGTCGACCCCTTCTACATGCGTGCCAAGCACTTGAGCAGCGCTGGGGACCGCCAAGTTGCGAGTTCACACCTCGAAGGCGTCATTCTGGCAAACCCAGATAAGGATAACTTCCTTGTGGCTTACTTTCCCGAGTAAGTCATCCCTTAACCGCCCCGTAACATATGATTTCTTAGATTTCGATCGTTCTTTTTTTTCTAACATTCCGTGTTCTGTGCAGTGACACACATTGCACACTCATCCTCCTAAGCCCGAAATATTCCATGGCCACGTATTTCGACCCGAACCGTAACTCCAAGATAGACTACACAAATGTCAAGAAAGTTCTTGATGATGTTCTCCCCGGCTACGCCAAATCTGGAGGCACCTTCACCAGGGCAGTTCGTAAGTACGGCAAGCACACCTTCTCACACAATACGAAGTTCTGCTGCGTCAAGCAGCCGCCTGGCGGTCAGAAGGATGCCTACTACGCCCTCCATCACATGCGGGCGATCGTAAGGGACCATCATCACCTTCTGCTACCAGATAGTCTCAAAGATTGGGCCGCGAGGTTGTCGGCAACCCAGGACGCGGACCTCAGACAAGAATTCTTTCGCATCCAGTCGGAGTTTGCGGACATCATCCATCAAGATGTCCTTCATACCTCGGGGCAGTTCTTCCGCAGATATCAACCGTCCAACAGTGAGATAGATGGAATGCTACAAATGCAGGGTGACAACGACCGCGATTTCATGACCATCACGACAGACGACGGCTTCATCCACGCTCCTGTCCGATGAGTCGAGTCGAAAGTAGTGATGTGTAGTTCTGAAACATTGATTGGCTCATGTTGTAATTAAACTTTAATGAATTCGTATGTCTCTTTGGTTTGGACAGTCGTTCAACTTAGATGTAATCGATGCTATTTATTAGTAGGACCATGAATCGTGCTATTAATGTCTTGCTTTTCTCTTTCGATCCTTTTGTTGCATACTTACATATTGCTTATGTATTGTCTGTTGTTTGGCTTGTGCATAGAGATGCCGTCGTATGTCGTGTACAAGGGTAAGGTTCCCGGAGTCTACGACGACTGGGAGGAGTGTCGGAGACAGGTTCACCATTTCAGCGGTAACAGTTACAAAGGGTACACCACTAGGGCGGAGGCCGAATCTAGATACGCCCGCTATCTAGCGGGAGAGAGGAGGGAGCGTTGGAGGAACCGGATGAAGACCAGTTTGATCGCGATGATGCTTATCGTGATGACCGCAGCTCTCTTCTATGTGATGGTAGTTTAGATGATCGATATCGACTTGTAATGTGAAGACAAACTCGATACTCGCGGTCTTGAGACTTGTAATGTTTTATCTTTGTTCGGTCTTTTGAATTCGGAGACTAATATGATGAATTGTATTCGGAGACTAATCTTCTATTGTATTCGATGAATCTGCTGTTGTTGTGTGCTGCTGTCTATATTTTGTCCAATAATATATTTTGTAACCTGTGCAAAAATCAAAAAAGGAAAAAAAACAAATATTCATACTAATGGCGCATCACCTCTAGGTGCGCCGTTAGTATGCCAAAGGATACTAATGGCGCATCACCTCAGAGTGCGCCATTAGTATGACAAAGCACATGGTTACGTATGGCCCCCCGGAGGCATACTAATGGCGCATGTTCTTACATACTAATGGCGCACTGCGTAGTGCGCCATTAGTATACCAGATACTAATGGCGCAACGGTGGTGCGCCATTAGTAAAAAATACTAGTGGCGTGCTACTAATGGCGCACCGGTAGTGCGCCATTAGTAGGCAAAACCGGTGCGCCATTAGTAGGCCTTTTCCTAGTAGTGGGGCCGGTAACCGGGATGCCCAGTCCCATGATCCAAAAAGATCAAAACTAAATCAAAATAATTGCAAACAAAACTCCCCCTGGGACCCATTGAATGTTGGAGGCACTCGTTGTTTCAAGCAAGCCATGGATTGGTGCTTGTGGAGGAGGGGGAGTATAAACCTTTACCATTCTGTTTGTGAACTGCCTATAATGCATGTAGTATGGAAGATACAGCCATCTCACAGTTGTTGCGTTGACAGCGAAAGTATGCTGCCTTCAAAAATTGTTATTCAATCTCTATTTTAAAAATCGAGCTCTGGCACCTCTACAAATCCCTGCTTCCCTCTGCGAAGGGCCTATCTATTTACTTTTATGTTGAGTCATCATCCCTTCTTATTAAAAAGCACCCGCTGGAGAGCACACTGTCGTTTGCATTCATTACTATTGGTTTATATTGGGTATGACTTGACTGGATCTCTTTTTACCATGAATTACAATGTTTAGTCAGTCCTTGATCTTTAAAGGTGCTCTGCATTTATGTTTTTGCGGTCTCAGAAAGGGCTAGCGAGATACCATTTTGCTATATCATGTTATGATTACTTTGAGAAAGTGTTGTCATCCGAGTTTTATTATTATGGCTCGCTAGCTGATTATGCTATTGATATGAGTAATTGTGAGACCTAATTGTTATTGTGAGTATGGTTAGTTCATAATATTTGCTGAAACTTGAATGCTGGCTTTTCATGTTTACAACAACAAGAGCAACAGAGTTTGTAAAAGTTTTTCTTTATCACTTTCAGTTTATCAACTGAATTGCTTGAGGACAAGCAAAGGTTTAAGCTTGGGGGAGTTGATACGTCTCCAACGTATCTACTTTTCCAAACACTTTTGCCCTTGTTTTGGACTCTAACTTGCATGATTTGAATGAAACTAACCCGGACTGACGCTGTTTTCAGCAGAACTACCATGATGTTGTTTTACGTGTAGAAAAGAAAAGTTCTCGAAATGACCTGGAAATCAACGGAGGCACTTTTTGGAATTTATAAAAAATACTGGGCGAAAGAAATACATCAGGGGGCCCAGGGCCTGTCCACGAGACAGGGGGCGCCCCCCCTGTAGGGCCCGCCCCCCTATATCGTGGGCCCCCTGGACCTCCTCCGACCTCAACTCCAACTCCATATATTCCGTCTCGGGGATAAAAAAATCAGACAGAAAGTTTCATCGCATTTCACGACACGGAGCCGCCGCCAAGCCCTAATCTCTCTCGGAAGGGCTGATCTGGAGTCCGTTCGGGGCTCCGGATAGGGGGATTCGTCGCCGTCGTCATCATCAACCATCCTCCATCACCAATTTCATGATGCTCACCGCCGTGTGTAAGTAATTCCATCGTAGGCTTGCTGGACGGTGATGGGTTGGATGAGATTCACCATGTAATCAAGTTAGCTTTGTTAGGGTTTGATCCCTAGTACCCACTATGTTCTGAGATTGATGTTGCTATGACTTTGCTATGCTTAATGCTTGTCACTAGGGCCCGAGTGCCATGATTTCAGATCTGAAACTATTATGTTTCCATGAATATATGTGTGTTCTTGATCCTATCTTGCAAGTCTATAGTCACCTATTATGTGTTATGATCCGACAACCCCGAAGTGACAATAATCGGGATACTTCTCGGTGATGACCGTAGTTTGAGGAGTTCATGTATTCACTATGTGTTAATGCTTTGTTCCGGTTCTCTATTAAAAGGAGGCCTTAATATCCCTTAGTTTCCGCTAGGACCCCGCTGCCACGGGAGGGTAGGACAAAAGATGTCATGCAAGTTCTTTTCCATAAGCACGTATGACTATTTACGGAATACATGCCTACATTACATTGATGAATTGGAGCTAGTTCTATATCACCCTATGTTATAACTATTGCATGAGGAATCGCATCCGGCATAATTATCCATCACTGATCCGGTGCCTACGAGCTTTTCATATATTGTTCTTCGCTCATTTACATTTCCGTTGCTACTGTTACAACCACTACAAAAACCCAAAAACATTTATCTTTACTTTTGCTAACGTTACCTTTATTGTTATACCACTTTTGCTACTAAACACTTTGCTGCAGATACTAAGTTATCCAGGTGTGGTTGAGTTGACAACTCAACTGCTAATACTCAAGAATATTCTTTGGCTCCCCTTGTGTCGAATCAATAAATTTGGGTTGAATACTCTACCATCGAAAGCTGTTGCGATCCCCTATACTTGTGAGTTCTCAGTATACAATAGGTCTGGTACACGGTATAGCATACTTTATAGAACCTACGACTGAGGCATAGGGAACGACTTTTCATTCTCTTTCTATTTTCTGCCATGGTCGGGTTTTGAGTCTTACTCAACTTCACACCTTGCAACATAGGCAAGAACTCCTTCTTTGACTGTTCCATTTTGTACTACTTCAAAATCTTATCAAGGTATGTACTCGTTTGAAAAAATCTTATCAAGCGTCTTGATCTATCTCTATAGATCTTGATGCTCAATGTGTAAGTAGCTTCACCGAGGTCTTTCTTTGAAAAACTGTTATTCAAGTATCCTTTTATGCTATCCAGAATTTCTATATCATTTCCAATCAACAATATGTCATCTACATATAGTTTTAGAAATGCTACAGAGCTCCCGCTCACTTTCTTGTAAATACAGGCTTCTCCAAAAGTCTGTATAAAACCATATGCTTTGATCAACTCATCAAAGCGTATATTCCAACTCCGAGATGCTTGCACCAGTCCATAGATGGATCGCTGGAGCTTGCACATTTTGTTAGCACCTTTAGGATTGACAAAACCTTCTGGTTGCATCATATACAATTCTTCTTTAATAAATCCATTAAGGAATACATATTTGACACCCATTTGCCAGATTCTGACAGACTTAAGCATCGATACGAGTGAGAAAATCTCATCATATTCAACACCTTGAACTTGTCGAAAAACTTTTTGCGACAAGTCGAGCTTTGTAGATAGTAACACTACTATCAGCGTCCGTCTTCCTCTTGAAGATCTATTTATTCCTAATGGCTTGCCGATCATCGGGCAAGTCAACAAAGTCCATACCTTTGTTCTCATACATGGATCCCATCTCAGATTTCAATGGCCTCCAGCCATTTCGCGGAATCTGGGCTCATCATCGCTTCCTCATAGTTCGTAGGTTATCGATGGTCAAGTAACAATGACTTCCAGAATAGGATTACCGTACCACATCTGGTGCGGATCCTTACTCTGGATGACCTACGAGTTTCGTAGTAACTTGATCTGAAGTTTCATGATCATCATCATTAGCTTCCCTCACTAATTGGTGTAGAATCACAGGAAATGATTTCTGTGATGAACTACTTTCCAATAAGGAGAAGTACAATTACCTCAATCAAGTTCTACTTTCCTCCCACTCACTTCTTTCGAGAGAAACTCCTTCTCTAGAAAGGATCCATTTAGCAACGAATATCTTGCCTTCGGATCTGTGATAGAAGGTGTACCCAACAGTCTCTTTTGGGTATCCTATGAAGACGCACTTCTCCGATTTGGGTTCGAGCTTATCAGGTTGAAACTTTTCACATAAGCATCGCAGCCCCAAACTTTAAGAAACGACAACTTTGGTTTCTTGCCAAACCACAGTTCATAAGGCGTCGTCTCAACGGATTTTGATGGTGCCCTATTTAAAGTGAATGCAGCTGTCTCTAATGCATAACCCCAAAACGATAGTGGTAAATCGGTAAGAGACATCATAGATCGCACCATATCCAATAAAGTACGGTTACGACGTTCGGACACACCATTACGTTGTGGTGTTCCAGGTGGCGTGAGCTGTGAAACTATTCCACATTGTTTAATGAAGGCCAAACTCGTAACTCAAATATTCTCTCCACGATCAGATCGTAGAAACTTTATTTTCTTGTTACGATGATTCTCCACTTCACTCTGAAATTCTTTGAACTTTCAAATGTTTCAGACTTGTGTTTCATTAAGTAGATATACCCATATCTGCTCAATCATCTGTGAAGGTCAGAAAATAACGATACTTGCCACGAGCCTTAACACTCATTGGACTGCATACATCAGTATGTATTATTTCCAACAAGTCAGTAGCTCGTTCCATTGTTCCGGAGAACGGAGTTTTAGTCATCTTGCCCAAAAGGCACGGTTCGCAAGCATCAAATGATTCATAACCAAGTGATTCCGAAAATCCATCTTTATGGAGTTTCTTCATGCGCTTTACACCAATATGACCCAAACGGCAGTGCCACAAATAAGTTGCACTATCATTATTAACTTTGCATCTTTTGGCATCAATATTATGAATATGTGTATCACTACGATCGAGATCCAACAAACTATTTTCATTGGGGGTATGACCATTGAAGGTTTTATTCATGTAAACAGAACAACAATTATTCTCTGACTTCAAATGAATAACCGTATTGCATAAACATGATCAAATCATATTCATGCTCAACGCAAACGCCAAATAACATTTATTTAGGTTCAACACTAATCCCGAAAGTATAGGGATTGTGCGATGATGATCATATCAATCTTGGAACCACTTCCAACACACATCGTCACTTCACCCTCAACTAGTCTCTGTTTATTCTGTAACTCCTGTTTCGAGTTACTAATTTTAGCAACCGAACAAGTATCAAATACCCAGGGGCTACTATAAACACTAGTAAGGTACACATCAATAACCTGTATATCAAATATACCCTTGTTCACTTTGCCATCCTTCTATCCACCAAATATTCAGGGCATTTCCGCTTCCAGTGACCATTTCCTTTGCAGTAGAAGCACTCAGTTTCAGGCTTTGGTCTAGCTTTGGGCTTCTTCACGGAAGTGACAACTTGCTTGCCATTCTACATGAAGTTCCCTTTCTTTCCCTTTGCCTTTCTTGAAACTAGTGGTCTTGTCAATCATCAACACTTGATGCTTTTCTTGATTTCTACCTTCGTCGATTTCATCATCACGAAAAGCTCGGGAATCGTTTTCGTCATCCCTTGCATACTATAGTTCATCACGAAGTTCTACTAACTTGGTGATGGTGACTAGAGAACTCTGTCAATCACTATCTTATCTGGTAAGATTAACTCCCACTTGATTCAAGCGATTGTAGTACCCAGACAATCTGAGCACATGCTCACTAGTTGAGCAATTCTCCTCCATCTTTAGCTATAGAACTTGTTGGAGACTTCATATCTCTCAACTCGGGTATTTGCTTGAAATATTAACTTCAACTCCTGGAACATCTCATATGTCCATGACGTTCAAAACGTCTTTGAAGTCCCTGATTCTAAGCCGTTAAGCATGGTGCACTAAACTATCAAGTAGTCATCATATTGAGCTAGCCAAACGTTCATAACGTCTGCATTCTGCTCCTTGCAATAGGTCTGTCACCTAGCGGTGCATCAAGGACATAATTCTTCTGTGCAGCAATGAGATAATCCTCAGATCATGGATCCAATCCGCATCATTGCTACTAACATCTTTCAACATAGTTTTCTCTAGGAACATATCAAAATAACATATGAAAGCAACAACGCGAGCTATTGATCTACAACATAATTTGCAAAATACTACCAGGACTAAGTTCATGATAAATTAAAGTTCAATTAATCATATTACTTAAGAACTCCCACTTAGATAGACATCTCTCTAATCATCTAAGTGATCACGTGATCCAAATCAACTAAACCATAACCGATCATCACGTGAAATGGAGTAGTTTTCAATGGTGAACATCACTATGTTGATCATATCTACTATATGATTCACGCTCGACCTTTCGGTCTTAGTGTTCCGAGGCCATATCTGCATATTCTAGGCTCGTCAAGTTTAACTTGAGTATTCTGCGTGTGCAAAACTGGCTCGCAACCGTTGTAGATAGACGTAGAGCTTATCACACCCGATCATCACGTGGTGTCTGGGCACGACGAACTTTGGCAACGGTGCATACTCAGGGAGAACACTTTTATCTTGAAATTTAGTGAGAGATCATCTTATAATGCTACTGTCAATCAAAGCAAGATAAGATGCATAAAAGATAAACATCACATGCAATCAATATAAGTGATATGATATGGCCATCATCATCTTGTGCTTGGGATCTCCATCTCCGAAGCACCGTCATGATCACCATCTTCACCGGCGCGACACCTTGATCTCCATCGTAGCATCGTTGTCGTCTTGCCAACTATTGCTTCTACGACTATCGCTACCGCTTAGTGATAACGTAAAGCAATTACATGGCGATTGCATTGCATACAATGAAGCGACAACCATATGGCTCCTGCCAGTTGCCGATAACTCGGTTACAAAACATGATCATATCATACAATAAAATATAGCATCATGCCTTGACCATATCACATCACAACATGCCCTGCAAAAACAAGTTAGACGTCCTCTACTTTGTTGTTGCAAGTTTTACGTGGCTGCTACGGGCTGAGCAAGAACCGTTCTTACCTACGCATCAAAAACCACAACAATAGTTCGTCAAGTTAGTGCTATTTTAACCTTCTCAAGGTCCGGGCGTAGCCACACTCGGTTCAACTAAAGTTGGAGAAACTGACACCCGCTAGTCAGCTGTGTGCAAAGCACGGCGGTAAAACCAGTCTCGCGTAAGCGTACGCGTAATGTCGGCCCGGGCCGCTTTATCCAACAATACCGCCGAACCAAAGTGTGACATGCTGGTAAGTGATAACCCACAAGTGTAGGGGATCCCAACAGCTTTCGAGGGTAAAGTATTCAACCCAAATTTATTGATTCGACACAAGGGGAGCCAAAGAATATTCTTGAGTATTAGCAGTTGAGTTGTCAATTCAACCACACCTGGATAACTTAGTATCTGCAGCAAAGTGTTTAGTAGCAAAGTAGTATGATAATAAAGGTAACGGTGGAAAAAGTAAAGATAATAGTTTTTGGGGTTTTGTAGTAGTTGTAACAGAAGCAACAGAAAAGTAAATAAGCGAAGAACAATATATGAAAAGCTCGTAGGCAATGGATCAGTGATGGATAATTATGCCGGATGCGATTCCTCGTGTAATAGCTATAACATAGGGTGACACAGAACTAGCTCTAGCTCATCAATGTAATGTAGGCATGTATTCCGTAAATAGTCATACGTGCTTATGGAAAAGAACTTGCATGACATCTTTTGTCCTACCCTCCCGTGGCAGCGGGGTCCTAGCGGAAACTAAGGGATATTAAGGCCTCCTTTTAATAGAGAACCGGAACAAAGCATTAGCACATAGTGAATACATGAACTCCTCAAACTACGGTCATCACCGAGAAGTGTCCCGATTATTGTCACTTTGGGGTTGTCGGATCATAACACATAATAGGTGACTATAGACTTGCAAGATAGGATCAAGAACACACATATATTCATAAAAACATAATAGGTTCAGATCTGAAATCATGGCACTCGGGCCCTAGTGACAAGCATTAAGCATAGCAAAGTCATAGCAACATCAATCTCAGAACATAGTGGATACTAGGGATCAAACCGTAACAAAACTAACTTGATTACATGGTAAATCTCATCCAACCCGTCACCGTCCAGCAAGCCTACGATGAAATTACTCACGCACGACGGTGAGCATCATGAAATTGGTGATGGAGGATGGTTGATGATGACGACGGCGACGAATCCCCCTCTCTGGAGCCCCGAACGGACTCCAGATCAGCCCTCCCAAGAGAGATTAGGGCTTGGCGGAGGCTCCGTGTCATAAAACGCGATGAAACTTTCTCTCTGATTTTTTTCTCCCCGAACGTGAATATATGGAGTTGGAGTTGAGGTCGGTGGAGGTCCAGGGGGCCCACGAGATAGGGGGCGCGCCCTAGAGGGGGGGCGCCCCCTGTCTCGTGCACAGGCCGTGGGCCCCCTGGTGTATTTCTTTCGCCCAGAAATTCTTATTAATTCCAAAAAGTGCCTCTGTGGATTTTCAGGACATTCTGAGAACTTTTCTTTTCTACAGATAAAACAACATCATGGCAGTTCTGCTGAAAACAGTGTCAGTCCGGGTTAGTCTCATTCAAACCATGCAAGTTAGAGTCCAAAACAAGGGCAAAAGTGTTTGGAAAAGTAGATACGTTGGAGACGTATCAACTCCCCCAAGCTTAAACCTTTGCTTGTCCTCAAGCAATTCAGTTGATAAACTGAAAGTGATAAAGAAAAACTTTTACAAACTCTGTTTGCTCTTGTTGTTGTAAACATGAAAAGCCAGCATTCAAGTTTCAGCAAATATTATGAACTAACCATACTCACAATAACACTTAGGTCTCACAATTACTCATATCAATAGCATAATCAGCTAGCGAGCCATAATAATAAAACTCGGATGACAACACTTTCTCAAAGTAATCATAACATGATATAGCAAAATGGTATCTCGCTAGCCCTTTCTAAGACCGAAAAACATAAATGCAGAGCACCTTTAAAGATCAAGGACTGACTAAACATTGTAATTCATGGTAAAAGAGATCCAGTCAAGTCATACCCAATATAAACCAATAGTAATGAATGCAAATGACAGTGTGCTCTCCAGCGGGTGCTTTTTATAAGAAGGGTGATGACTCAACATAAAAGTAAATAGATAGGCCCTTCGCAGAGGGAAGCAGGGATTTGTAGAGGTGCTAGAGCTCGATTTTAAAATAGAGATTGAATAACATTTTGAGTGGCATACTTTTGCTATCAACGCAACAACTATGAGATGGCTGTATCTTCCATACTACATGCATTATAGGCAGTTCCCAAACAGAATGGTAAAGGTTTATACTCCCCCAACAACCAACAAGCATCAATCCATGGCTTGCTCGAAACAACGAGTGCCTCCAACTAACAACAGCCTTGGGGGCGTTTTGTTTTATTATTTTAATTTGCTTTGATCTTTTTGGATCATGGGACTGGGCATCCCGGTTACCGGCCCTTTCTCGTGAATGAGGAGCGGAGTCCACTCCTCGTGAGAATAACCCACCTAGCATGGAAGATATAGGCATCCCTAGTTGTAACATAAGCTGCTCGAGCATACAAAACAGAATTTCATTTGAAGGTTTGGAGTTTGGCACATACAAATTTACTTGGAACGGCAGGTAAATACCGCATATAGGAAGGTATAGTGGACTCATATGGAACAACTTTGGGGTTTATGGAGTTTGGATGCACAGGCAGTATTCCCACTTAGTACAGGTGAAGGCTAGCAAAAGGCTGGGAAGCGACCAACTGAGAGAGCGACAACAGTCGTAAACATGCATTAAAATTAATTTACATCGAGTACAAGCATGAGTAGGATATAATCTACTATGAACATAAATATCATGAAGGCTATGTTGATTTGATTCAAATACATGCGTGAACATGTGCCAAGTCGAGTCACTCAATTCATTTAAAGGAGGATACCATCCCATCATACCACATCATAATCATTCTAATAGCATGTTGGCACGCAAGGTAAACCATTATAACTCATAGCTAACACTACTAGGGAAAACCCTAGAAGTAGCGATGGTTTTGTGCTCACTAGTAGCGCGGGTAGGCGCGCTACTAATAAGGCACTACAGCTATTGCTTAGCAGTAACGCGTGCGTGCACACGCTACTGCTAGGACAAATAGCTGCAGCGATTGTTCACTCCCACGCTACTGCTAATGTAACTACTGGCAGCGTGTTTTCTCTCCATCGCTACTAGTATTCTTTTTTTATTTTTTTATTTTTAGTGTATTTATGTGCCATCGTACAAATATTGGTACAATACCAGTTATGAGGTTTACATCATTATGTCCATAGCAGTGTGTCAAATGAAGGTGGATTAGGTTCAAGTGGAGGCAATATGTGGTGCATGTCAAAAGTATACTACTAATCAAAACTTGATCTAGTTTGGACTAATAGTACTTTCGATGTGCACCACATGTTGCCTCCACTTGAATCTAATCCGCCAGCACAAGCTATTTAATCATCATCATAGTCATTACCACCAAAAGTATTTATTTAATCACCACTAACACTAGCTAATAATAATCATCATAGTCATTACCACCAACACTAGCTATTTTATCATCATAGTAATAGTGTAGCACATCATCATCCTCAAACTCATTTCTAGCTAGCTAATCACTCCTGCTGCTCTCTCATAGGTAAAAATAACATAAAACATGTGTAGCTCTCCTCCTTGATCAAGCTGGAGCATGCAGATGAACTTGTCTCCTAATCATGGGTAGCGCATCTGTTTGCTGCCCCCTAGTACTTCTCTGCGCTCCCCCATCACGTATTTGGTCCAGTCTTGCACTATTAAGCATCCGTTGCTAATATTGAATGCACTAAAGTAATCTGTAGGATATCTTGGCCGTAAGCTAATAATACTCATGGTACCTTCAGTCTCGATCCCATAAGGCACAACATTCATCGGGAGTCCCTGTTGAAGAACATCGTATGGTAACATACTTAGCAATGAAGTTTAGCTTCAAAAATAATGTATGGAAAAGATGCACTAAGGACAAATAGTAAAAATCTTACCATCCTTCCTAAATAGATGTGACCGTAGTACATTACGAACACTATTGGTCGCACATTTTCAGTACTAACATTTCTAAATGTAGGAAGAAAATTTGTCTTGACAGTATCAAGATCCGCAAGCCATGAAACATAATGACTTAGCTCCTCGCAGTTGAGTTCAGCCCCGGGACAGTAGTAGGTCATGTCTACCAAGCGCTGGACATGTTTGCTTGCACCGAAATAAGCTGACAATACAAATTAGTTGTCAACTATTTTTGAATAAACAATATCAAAGACATAAATATGGTTGAGAAACTTACATAATGGTATAACTGGAGGCGTCTGCACGTCACCCAGATGTCGGTATTATCTTCAATATCATCTTCCGGACGAATATCAAAGGTGATAACCATATCAGGCTCAAATGCATAAGTCTTGCATAGTGCTCGCCATGTTTTGCATCCAAAATAGGTGTAGTCACTAGTAGAAAAAGGGCCTATAGTCCCGATTGGTGAGGGCCTTTAGTCCCGGTTCATGAACCGGGACTAAAGGGTCGGTACTAATGCCCTGACCCTTTAGTCCCGGTTCAATCTAGAACTGGGACAGATGGGCCTCCACGTGGCCTGTCCGTTGAGCCCAGGCAGGAGGGCCTTTGGTCCCGGTTGGTGGCACCAACCGGGACCAATAGGCATCCACGCGTCAGCATTTCTATGGCTGGGGTTTTTGTTTTTTTTTTGAAAGGGGGGGGGGGTTGGGGGTTTTGGGGGTTAATTTAGGTGTTTCATATATTGTGCTAGCTAGCTAATTAATAGAGAGAAGTGTCCTCTCTTTTGTCCGTGCTTGGTCGACGCTACGTACTATACATACGTATAGAGAGGACTAGCTAGACACGCTAGCTAGCTAGTAAGCAAACAGAAGATCGTCATGAACATATATGCATACAGAGAGAAGTGATATCGACCACCTCTCCTTCTCCGAGAGATTGGTCGAACAACAAGTTCTCGTATATCTATCCGACACTACCGGCTACATATATACAATAATTATCTTTTACAAATATAATCTCCTAACATACGGACGCGTGGTCCACATAGTATTCTCCGTCTTCAGCGATCACGTGGTCAAGAAAGAATGCCGCCAATTCCTCTTGAATTGCTCGTAGGCGATCTGGTGCTAGGAGTTCATCCCGCATCCGAAACATCTAATTTTAAGAAGGGGGTCAATACATATATATATATATATATGAATGAATGAAACTCAACACAAATGATGGTAATAAAATAAAATTGTGAATATTGTTATTTACGCACTTCATATTGTTTGTCGGAGTAGCCCCGCTCACAGGTCGTGTGGCGGATGGACTCGCAAATGTAGTATCCACAGAAATCATTCCCTTGTTCCTGCCACAACCACTTTACAAGAAATAGAGTTCAATCAAACTGATAATTAGCAAGCATGCTAAATGGTATTGATGAAACTAGCGCTTGAATCACTAGGAGATGCGTGGAATATGCTATTATATAGTACTTACTTTCGGGTGTCTAAATTGCAGCTTCTTCGGTAGTCCCGGAGCTTTTTTGGTGAATTTTCTCCAAGCCCTGCCATACAAAGAAAACAATTACTTGATATCAGAAATGAACAAAGTTGCTGATATGGTGGATAATGATCGATTTAACTTACTTCTCGAGCATTTCAGTCATGTCCGCATACTCCTTGGGATCTTTTCGCTTGGAGTCTAAGACAGTTACTACTCCCTTCTCAAGCTTAATCTCTAGGAGAATATAGTGGTAGCTGCGCACACATGCATAACTCATCAATATTACATTACTATAACCTGGACTAATAAGGAAACCGAATATGCCACAAGACAGTAACACTCACTTGAAGTTGTAAGGAAAGAGTATTATATCTTTGTGTTCATTTATTACCAACGATTGTAGCAAGTTGGCCTCGGTATTTTCTTTATGAAATTCAACCTCAGTTTTATCTATGAGATATGTGTTAATGAACCCAATATCACCCACTTGTCTTTTCTTCAATTCGGCGATCTTCAATCTGCATAATATAGTGAGGATAATTATAAATACATGCAATGAAAGGGCTGAGTTATATAGAGAGACTTAATGACAGAAGTAGTACTACTTACAGACAGTAGCAGGTGACCGTTGCTTTATCGAGGGCCAATTGATTGAAAAACTGATAGAACTCCTCAAATGGAATAGGCAACAGTTCAATTCCAAGGAGGTCATGCTCCTTTTTAACTCTCACATACAAAGTACTCCTCCCCTCAGACTCTTTGCAGGTTTTCATGTACCAATCATGCAATCTTCGCATCATCGTTGATAGAGAACTTTCATCTTTGACGAGAGGCTTCCCGTACTCGTATCTTTGTATCTGCACCTCCAAGAAATCATAATGTACATCGTCGGGCAGGTAATCTGCAGGATTGCCATAACCGGGCACCATCCTCGGATCGACGATGTCGCTAGCAGGCACCTTGAGCGGGGGGCACGATTGCTTCGCTTGTTCGCCGAGCTGGGCAATTTGTTTCCCAGCTCGTCGTTCTTTCATCCTTTGATCACTTTTAGTACTTCCCGACCTCTCCGCTTCGGCAAATGCCTTTCCAATAATGCGCTCATAGTTGCCTTTCGGCGGAGACTTGGGTGATTTTGTCAGGGCAGCCAGAGTGCGCTTCGCTTTCACCGGATCTACCTTCTCCTCCAGAGGTGGATGTCTCTTTGCTTTCAACCCTTGAAACTAGTCATCCACTTCGGTCTACGCAATCTTCGCGTTTTCCTCCTCGCTCCTCTCGTACGGTAACTTCTCTGGAGTCTTCAGAGAAGGACTGAATCTGTATCTCCTCCCGCCTTTGGCTGTACTGCTAGACGCCGGCAGAGCAGACAGAGCGGATGTCTTCTTTCCTTGCTTACGAGGCGGAGGAGAAGGACTACGACGCGCCGGAGCAGCCGGAGCGGCGGCGGGTCTCTTCCGCCCTTGCTGACAAGGCGGAGAAGGAGGAGGCTGGCTGCTCGGGCGCGCCGGCGCAGGCGGAGAAGGAGGCGGAGTGCCGCCACGCGCCGGAGAAGGAGCCGGCTGAGTGCCCTGATCGTCACTCGCCGGAGGAGGAGGCGATGGAGGAGGCGGAGTGCCCTGACTCGCCGGAGGAGGAGGAGGAGGCGGAGGCGTCCAGTTCGGAAGGTTGATGAGATCCTTCCGCCATAGGCATGGAGTCTTCAGAGCAGAACCCAGCCGATACTCCCCTTCACCGGTAGGGTGGTCAAGCCGGAGGTCCTCAAATCCCTCCGTTATTTCATCGACCATCACCTTAGCATATCCTTCTGGAATCGGCCGGCAGTGAAAAGTTGAGTCGGGTTTAGTAGGATAAACAGAGCCAACAGCCGCCTTGACCTTCAAATTCATCCATTGCGCCATAAGGTGGCAATTTTCAGCCTCCGTGATAGCATCCACGGGATAGCTGGCAGGAGCCGTCAAGGCATGCTCCGGCTGAAGCAGCTCGGTGGAAGCCACGCTGCTTCTCCGCTGAGATGGCGGGGTAGCTTCGGGGGAAGCTTCGGCAGGTCGTTTGCTGCGATCTGCTTCTCGTTCCTCTAGCCCCATTACCCTTTCGTGCAGCGCCTGCAGTTGGCTCTGCTCCAGTTTCTTCCTCCTCTCCTGGGTTTTGTAACCCCCTGCGTCCGGAAATCCAGCCTTCCACGAAACGGAGCCTGGCGTGCCTCGTGTCCGTCCAGGGTGCTCAGGATTCCCGAGGGCCATTGTGAGCTCGTCCTTCTCCCTGTCTGGAACGAACGTCCCTTGCTGCGCTGCTTCGATATATTGCTGAAGCCTCTTGACTGGTATGTCCAATTGTTCGTCCGTCCAAATGCACTTCCCTGTTATAGGGTCCAAGGATCCGCCGGCCCCGAAGAACCAAGTCCGGCAACGGTCTGGCCAGTTCATTGTCTCTGGTTCGATCCCTTTATCAAGCAGATCATTCTCAGCCTTGGCCCACTTAGGCCGGGCTACGAGGTAGCCACCTGACCCCGTGCGATGGTGAAGCTTCTTCTTCGCAGCATTTCTCTTGTTTGTCGCCGACATCTTTTTACTCTTTTCCGATGTCTTGTGGGCCACAAATGCGGGCCAGTCATCTCTGATCTTCTCATATTTGCCCTTGAATTCTGGTGTCTCATTTTTTTCGACATACCTATTGAGGTCTTTCTTCCAATTCCTGAATAGGTCTGCCATCTTCTTCAGAGCAAAAGACTTGATTAATGGCTCTATAACTGGCTTCTCCGGATCATCCTCTGGCGGTAGGGTGAAATTTGACTTCAGCTCAGTCCAAAGATCATTTTTCTGCATATCATTGACATAAGACACCTCAGGGTCTTCGTTCTTAGGCTTATACCATTGGTGGATGCTGATCGGGATCTTGTCCCTAACCAGAACCCCGCACTGAGCAACAAATGCCTTCTTTGTCCGGTAGGGTTCAATCGGTTGGCCGTCGCGCGCGATTTGTATGATCTCAAACTTTTCATCCGAGCTCAACTTTTTCTTCGGGCCTCGTCTCTTTACCGAAGTTGTGCTCGATCCGGAGGGCTAGAAAAAAGAACAAAGACGAGAGTTAATTAATATGTGTACATACCAAAACAATGAATGCATCAATTAGCTAGTCAGCACAGGCTTAACTAATATATATACCTGGCCGGACTCGGTTTGGTGATCACCGGAGCCGTCCTCACGGTCTACTTCTTCACCCTCTCCTTCTTGCACCGGCATTGGGTCATCGGAGCCATGTAAATCATAGCCAGCTGCTTCTTCACCCTCTCCTTCCAGACCATCGTTGTCGTTGAGAAACATCAACGAGCAGACGGCATCACTTCCTTGTGCGATTATGTCCCTCAACAATGCTTCTTGTGCTTCGTCTCGTGGCGGGGTGTCCATAGTTTCTACAAATATTTACAACATGGCAATTATTATTCAAACATGACAGATATGGATATATTAGTGGCAAACGTAGAACTAGCTAGCTAATCACAATAAGGAATCATATTAATCAGTGGCCTCGACGCTGCTTCTCTAGGGTTTCAGGGTGGCCTCGACAACGCTTCAAGGGTTAGGGGGTGGCCTCGAGAACGCTTCAAGGAGGGGGTGGCCACATGTATCTCACACCGACGATACTTGCTATTTAATTAGGGTTTCCTCTACCGGTCGGCGACCCTCGACGACCCTCGTTCCCGATAAAAAAAGAGGAAGAAGAAGAAAAAAAAGAGGAGAAGAAAGAATAGAGGAGAAGAACTCCTCTATTCTTTCTTCTCCTCTTTTTTTCTTCTTCCTCTTCTTTTTTTTATCAAGGGGTCGAGGATCGCCGAGGGGTCGAGGGTCAAGGGGTCGAGGATCGCCGAGCGGTCGAGGGTCAAGGGGTCGAGGATCGCCGAGGGGTCGGGAGGTTGCCTAATGTCAAAGGATTCAACAAAACCATGTCTTCATCATTAGGCGAAAGTAACAGGTGCATGATGGTATGAAGCTCTCCAAAGTTATTTTGGAACGGAGTCCCGGATAGGATAATTTGCTTTTTAGTACAAAGTTCAGCAAGAACCTTCCGAATATCGTTATTTGGAAGGCTTTTGCTGAAATTGGTACAAAAAGGCAAATTATCCTATCCGAGACTCCATTCTAGAATAACTTTGGAGGACTTCGTACCATCATGCCCTGGTTACTTCCGGCTAATGATGAAGCCATGGATTTCTTCAATACTTTGACACTACGAAACCTCTCTCGACCCCTCAAACCCTCGACGACCCTGGAACCCTCGACCCCTAGACGACCTTGGAACCCTTGACCCTCGACCCTGAAACCCTCGACCCTTGACCCCTTAACGACCCTCGACCCTCTACCCTAGTTCCCGACCCTCGACACCCTCGTTATATCGACAACGACGCGACATACATATACATGGGAAAATAATGTTATCGGGGAGGGGGTATCGGTACCCCCCCCTCGTGTCGAAGTTTCTTCTTTCTCCTCTATTCCTTTCTTTCTTCTTCTTCTCTTCTTTTTCTTCTTATCCCTCGAGAAAGGAAAATAAGGAAAAGGAAGAAAAGAGGAAGAAGGAAGAAGGAAGAAGAAGAAAAAAAGAAAAAAAAAGAGCAGAAGAAGAAAAGAATAGAGGAGAAGAAGAAAAAATAGAAAAATTTTCTATTTTTTCTTCTTCTCCTCTATTCCTTTCTTCTACTCCTCCTCTTTTTCTTCTTTTTTCTTCTTCTTATTTATTTCTCCTCTTCTTCCTCTCCCCTCTTCTTCTCCTTTCTTCCTCTTCTTTTTTCCTTTTTCCTCTCATTCTTTTTCTTCTTCTTCCTTCTTAAAAATACATGAAGTAGTATTGCTTGTTTTTTTAAAATAATGTTCAAATAAAAATCTATGAACAGAAAACATATATATACACAGAGAACATATATACATTTTTATAAAAGTGCAAAAAACAAAAAAATCTAAAAAAAGACATATAAACAGATATACACATATACATATACTCATACAAATACATATAATTAGGAAAAAACATATCTATATTTGCAAAAAAAGGGGAAGAGGGGGGCGGTGCCGGCCCTGACCAAAGCGAGGCAGAGGCCACGGCGGCGCGGGGCAGCTGGGGCGCGGCGAGGCAGAGGCGACAGCGAGGCAAAGGCAACGGTGAGGCAGAGGCGGGGCGGCGACGGCGTTGTGGCGCGACGCGGGGCAGCGACGGCGTCGGGGCGGCGCGGCGGCGGGTGGCGCGCGGCGACGGCGTCGGGCGGCGCGGGTGGCGCGCGGCGACGGTGTCGGGGCGGCGCGGGGTGGCGACGGCATCTGGGCGGCGCGGGACGGCGTCGGAGGCAGGGCGACGACGGCGACGGTGAGGCGCAGAGCGGCAGCCCTAGCGGCGTCGTCGGGGCGGGATCGAAGAACTGAACAAAAAAATTCACAAGTCTTGCTTATATAGACGGCGCATTGGTCCCGGTTCGTGGCACCAACCGGGACTAATGCCCCCCTTTAGTCCCGGTTGGTGCCACCAACCGGGACCAAAGGCCAATTTTCAGCAGCCCAAAGGGCGGGAAGCGGCGGCCTTTGGTCCCGGTTGGTGGCACCAACCGGGACTAAAGGGGGGCATTGGTCCCGGTTCGTGGCACCAACCGGGACCAATGCCCCCTTTAGTCCCGGTTGGTGCCACCAACCGGGACCAAAGGCCTTGTGCTGCCCCGCACCAAAAAGTTTAGTCCCACCTCGCTAGTTAAGAGAGCTCGAGAGTGGTTTATAAGCGCTGCAGAGCCCACCCTCTCGAGCTCCTCTCAACTGCAGGCTTTCGGGCCTAATCTGTCACTAGCTATGTGCCTGTGGGCCTACTTGGCCTCCTGCGGGCCTGAATCCTGGCCCATGTAGGGTTTCTAGTCGTATTCAGGCCGTGGGGGTCCAGTAGGCGGCACTATTTTTTTCCAGTTTTTTTGTTTTGTTTTCTGCATTATTATTTATTTTTTGTTGTTTTTTGCTTTATTTTTTAATTCTTTTTGCTTTTAGTTTTAGAAAAATTATAAACTTTCTGTTAGTGCCATTAGTTTTCAAATTTGAAAACATTTTTTTGTTTTATTTGTTGCTTTATTTATTTTATTTTGTTTCTACTTACAACAAAATACTTATTGTTGCTATTTTATTTTTTTCCAGTTTTTTTGTTTTGCTTTCTGCTTTATTTATTTTTTGTTGTTTTTTGCTTTATTTTTTAATTCTTTTTGCTTTTAGTTTTAGAAAAATTATAAACTTTCTGTTAGTGCCATTAGTTTTCAAATTTGAAAACACTTTTTTTGTTTTCTTTGTTGCTTTATATATTTTATTTTGTTTCTACTTACAACAAAATACTTATTGTTGCTATTTTATTATTTTTCAGTTTTTTTGTTCTGTTTTCTGCATTATTTATTTTTGTTGTTTTTGCTTTATTTTTTAATTCTTTTTGCTTTTAGTTTTAGAAAAATTATAAACTTTCTGTTAGTGCCATTAGTTTTCAAATTTGAAAACACTTTTTTTGTTTTCTTTGTTGCTTTATTTATTTTATTCTGTTTCTACTTACAACAAAATACTTATTATTGCTATTTTTATTTTTTTTAAGTTTTTTTGTTTTGTTTTCTGCATTATTTATTTTCTTTTGGTTTTTTGCTTTATTTTTTAATTCTTTTTGCTTTTAGGTCAGCAAAATTATAAACTTTCTGTTTGTGCCATTAGTTTTCAAATTTGAATTCTTTGAAATTTGTGTGAATCACAAGTTTGTGAGCTCAACAAGGCGTGTAGAGGTACGGGCTTATAAACCGGTGTGAGCGCCCTTCGGTTGGCGAGATTTTCAAATTCATAGTTTTCAAATGAACTCTGAAAAAGTTGGCATAGCATGTGCATGTACAAAACGGACAATGGTATCATACTCGTCTGTTACAAAGTTGGCATGGTATCATCATAATAGTTGCGGGAGAAAGTCTTCACTTTTTCTTCGCTTGTGTCGTTTGCTTATTGCGCCGTAACCATGGATAATCTTCATCGTTTATCAGGATGCTTGGGTCAGCCTTGACTTTGAAGGGGGGAATTTCATGAAACTTTTCATACTCTTCAGACATGTCTGTCTTGCCCTCCACTCCCAGGATGTCCCTTTTTCCTGAAAGAACTATGTGGCGCTTTGGCTCATTGTATGATGTATTCGCTTCCTTATCTTTTCTTTTCCTCGGTCTGGTAGACATGTCCTTCACATAGATAACCTGTGCCACATCATTGGCTAGGACGAACGGTTCGTCAGTGTACCCAAGATTTTTCAGATCCACTGTTGTCATTCCGTACTGTGGGTCTACCTGTACCCCGCCTCCTGACAGATTGACCCACTTGCACTTAAACAAAGGGACCTTAAAATCTACTCCGTAGTCAAGTTCCCATATGTCTACTATGTAACCATAATATGTGTCATTTCCCTTGTCGGTTGCTGCATCAAAGCGGACACCGCTGTTTTGGTTGGTGCTCTTTTCATCTTGGTCAATCGTGTAAAATGTATTCCCATTTATCTCGTATCCTTTCCAAATCATTACAGTCGAAGATGGTCCCCTGGACAACAAGTACAGCTCATCACAAACAGTGCTGTCACCTCTGAGACGTGTTTCCAACCAACTGCTGAAAGTCCTGATGTGTTCACATGTAATCCAGTCGTCGCACTGCTCCGGGTGTTTGGAGCGCAGACTGTTCTTGTGTTCATCGACATACGGGGTCACCAAGGTAGAGTTCTGTAGAACTGTGTAGTGTGCTTGAGACCAAGAATATCCGTCCCTGCATATTATTGAGTCCCTTCCAAGCGTGCCTTTTCCAGTCAGTCTCCCCTCATACCGCGATTTAGGGAGACCTATCTTCTTAAGGCCAGGAATGAAGTCAACACAAAACCCGATGACATCCTCTGTTTGATGGCCCATGGAGATGCTTCCTTCTGGCCTAGCGCGGTTACGAACATATTTCTTTAGGACTCCCATGAACCTCTCAAAGGGGTACATATTGTGTAGAAATACGGGCCCCAGAATGACAATCTCGTCGACTAGATGAACTAGGACGTGCGTCATGATATTGAAGAAGGATGGTGGGAACACCAGCTCGAAACTGACAAGACATTGCGCCACATCACTCCTTAGCGTTGGTACGATTTCTGGATCGATCACCTTCTGAGATATTGCATTGAGGAATGCACATAGCTTCACAATGGCTAATCGGACGTTTTCCGGTAGAAGCCCCCTCAATGCAACCGGAAGCAGTTGCGTCATAATCACGTGGCAGTCATGAGACTTTAGGTTCTGGAACTTTTTCTCTGGCATATTTATTATTCCCTTTATATTCGACGAGAAGCCAGTCGGGACCTTCATACTGAGCAGGCATTGAAAGAATATTTCTTTCTCTTCTTTCGTAAGAGCGTAGCTGGCAGGACCTTCATACTGCTTCGGAGGCATGCCCTCTTTTTCGTGCAAGCGTTGCAGGTCCTCTCGTGCCTCAGGTGTATCTTTTGTCTTCCCATACACGCCCAAGAAGCCTAGCAGGTTCACGCAAAGGTTCTTCGTCACGTGCATCACGTCGATCGAAGAGCGGACCTCTAGGTCTTTCCAGTAGGGTAGGTCCCAAAATATAGATTTCTTCTTCCACATGGGTGCGTGATTCTCAGCGTCATTCGGAACAGCTAGTCCGCCGGGACCCTTTCCAAAGATTACGTGTAAATCATTGACCATAGCAAGTACGTGATCACCGGTACGCATGGCGGGCTTCTTCCGGTGATCTGCCTCGCCTTTGAAATGCTTGCCTTTCTTTCGACATTGATGGTTGGTCGGAAGAAATCGACGATGGCCCAGGTACACATTCTTCCTGCAGCTTCCCAGGTATATACTATCGGTGTCAAGTAAACAGTGCGTGCATGCGTGGTATCCCTTGTTTGTCTGTCCTGAAAGGTTACTGAGAGCGGGCCAATCGTTGATGGTCACGAACAGCAACGCCTTTAGGTCAAATTCCTCCTTTTTGTGCTCATCCCACGTACGTACACCGTTTCCATTCCACAGCTGTAAAAGTTCTTCAACTAATGGCCTTAGGTACACATCAATGTCGTTGCCGGGTTGCTTAGGGCCTTGGATGAGAACTGGCATCATAATGAACTTCCGCTTCATGCACATCCAAGGAGGAAGGTTATACATACATAGAGTCACGGGCCAGGTGCTGTGATTGCTGCTCTGCTCCCCGAAAGGATTAATGCCATCCGCGCTTAAAGCAAACCATACGTTCCTTGGGTCCTTTGCAAACTCATCCCAGTACTTTCTCTCGATTTTTCTCCACTGCGACCCGTCAGCGGGTGCTCTCAACTTCCCGTCTTTCTTACGGTCCTCACTGTGCCATCGCATCAACTTGGCATGCTCTCCGTTTCTGAACAGACGTTTCAACCGTGGTATTATAGGAGCATACCACATCACCTTCGCAGGAACCCTCTTCCTGGGAGGCTCGCCGTCAACATCACCAGGGTCATCTCGTCTGATCTTATACCGCAATGCACCGCATACCGGGCATGCGTTCAGATCCTTGTAGGCACCGCGGTAGAGGATGCAGTCATTAGGGCATGCATGTATCTTCTCCACCTCCAATCCTAGAGGGCATACGACCTTCTTTGCTGCGTATGTACTGTCGGGCAATTCGTTATCCTTTGGAAGCTTCTTCTTCATTATTTTCAGTAGCTTCTCAAATCCTTTATCAGGCACATCATTCTCTGCCTTCCACTGCAGCAATTCGAGTACGGTACCGAGCTTTCTGTTGCCATCTTCGCAATTGGGGTACAACCCTTTTTTGTGATCCTCTAACATGCGATCGAACTTCAGCTTCTCCTTTTGACTTTCGCATTGTGTCCTTGCATCGACAATGACCCGGCGGAGATCATCATCATTGGGCACATCGTCTGGTTCCTCTTGATCTTCAGCAGCTTCGCCCGTTGCAGCACCATCATGCACATCGTCTGGTGCATCTTGATGTTCAGTAGCATCACCGTATTCAGGGGGCACATAGTTGTCATCGTACTCTTCTTCCTCGCCGTCTTCCATCATAACCCCTATTTCTCCGTGCCTCGCCCAAACATTATAGTGTGGCATGAAACCCTTGTAAAGCAGGTGGGTGTGAAGGATTTTCCGGTCAGAGTAAGACTTCGTATTCCCACATATAGGGCATGGACAACACATAAAACCATTCTGCTTGTTTGCCTCAGCCACTTCGAGAAAATCATGCACGCCCTTAATGTACTCGGAGGTGTGTCTGTCACCGTACATCCATTGCCGGTTCATCTGCGTGCATTATATATAATTAAGTGTGTCAAAAATCATTACAGAACATCATGAATAGATAATTAAGTGACCAAATTAATAGAAGTTCATCATCACATAAAAACCAAAGTACATACATAGTTCTCATCTAACAACATAAAGCTCTGCAGAGCATCTAAATTAATTAAACCATACATTGAAACTATGTAAAACATTTCAATGCGAAAACAAATGCGATCATAATCGCAACCAAGGTAACAACTGATCCAACGGCATAATGATACCAAGCCTCGGTATGAATGGCATATTTTCTAATCTTTCTCATCTTCAAGCGCATTGCATCCATCTTGATCTTGTGATCATCGACGACATCCGCAACATGCAACTCCAATATCATCTTCTCCTCCTCAAGTTTTTTTATTTTTTCCTTCAAGAAATTGTTTTCTTCTTCAACTAAATTTAACCTCTCGACAATAGGGTCGGTTGGAATTTCCGGTTCAACAACCTCCTAGATAAATAAAATCTATGTCACGTTGGTCGGCATAATTTTCATAAACAATAAATGAACCAATAGTTATGAAAAGATAATATATACCACATCCGAATCATAGACAGGACGAGGGCCGACGGGGGCGGATACCAAAACCATCGCACTATATAAGATGCAATAATAAAAGTAAGAAATAATACAAGTATCTATCTAAACATACAAGTAAGAATATTTTTCCTTTCAGAAAGAAGATAAGAACAAGAGGCTCACCACGTTGGTGCCAGCGATGAGATCGGCGCGGGTGATCGACGGCGGTGAAGACGGGGACGGGGCGTGACGGACCGCTAAACCTAGATAAATATTGAGGAAAATGGAGCTTGGCGGTCGAGCTTGGAGAGGAGAAACCTTAAGTAGTGTGGCTCGGGCATTCCATCGAACACCTTGTGTGCATAGGAGGTGAGCTAGAGCACCACCAAGCCCTCTCCCCCTCGGCCAGAAAAAATAGAGCAGTGTGCTCTGCTCTTACGCGAGGGGCTATATATAGGCACCACCATTGGTCCCGGTTGGTGGCGCGAACCGGGACTAAAGGGCAGCCTTTGGTCCCGGTTCATGCCACCAACCGGGACCAATAGTGGTGGGCCAGGAGCCAGGCCCATTGGTCCCGGTTCGTCCCACCAACCGGGACCAAAAGGTCCGGACGAACCGGGACCAATGGCCCACGTGGCCCGGCCGGCCCCCTGGGCTCACGAACCGGGGGAAATAGCTCCATTGGTCCCGGTTCTGGATTGAACCGGGACTAATGGGCTGAACTGGCCTAGGCCATTGCCCCCTTTTCTACTAGTGAGTCATCTGAATTGTATAATTTTGCGTGGAAAATATAACCATGCTCGGTCTTCAAGTAAACTTTCTTTACCTCCCTAGTATGACTGAAACCTATCTTATCCAATACAGAAACTCTTGCATGGTAGGGGATATGCTAGTAGAATAGTAAAAAAAATATAAGTTGAAGCAAATGAAGCAGATGTCATGCTTAATTACGAAAAAAGACTTGTCGTTGTGACTTACTGTATCCACTTCAAAGTTCTCGTCCAGCTTGATGCTGAAGCGCCTATCATCATCTAGGAAGATTCCGTCGCACAGGCCGTGCTCGTCTTCGTAGTATTTGCAAATACCGAAATCCTTTTCGTCGTCAGACATTTCCTATGTTCATAGTTAAAACATTAATTGAAAATCGATCGAAGACAACTACCAGGATACTCAACACATAAATCCGAGATACTCAACACATAAATCTGACATGACCTTTGCTAAAATAGGACATATCAAGCGCCTGAAATTTGCCGGAACGGAAATGAATCAACACTCTGGCAAAACATAGGCCACTCGGAGGTGTAACCTGCAAACATGACCGGACACTTGGATATTGAGCAACACAAGATATACATTTCAAAATATCTTATAGGACTCAAATTAGCATGCATTCAATAAGCAAAAGTAAATCATCTCATGTGTCCGTACATCGTCGAATATTATCACTAATACATCCTAAATAGTGTCATACATATAACATCACTAATACAACTAAAACCCTAGCACACAACGGGTATCGGCGCGGGCGGTGGACACCCACAGAGAAGGAACCATCACGGGATCATAGCTCCAGTGAGATCCCTGGAGAACCTGCCAGGTATTGGAGAACCTGTCTCCAACGCAAACAAGTAGAGACGGACGTGCGCGTCCTCCTCACTGACACGGTGACGCACCACCTCCGCGGAGTCCTCGAGCCTCTGGACCCTCACTGGCCCACACGACCGCCACCAAAGAAGGTTCCGGTCAACGGCAGGCTGGCTCCTCACCAACCTGCGCCCCCCGGTAGGTAGCGCCTCCCAGTACCACCCCAGCGGAGCCCAGTCCCGGACATGGCCCATCTGGTCAAGCAGGTGTCGTCCTCCGCTGACTCAATGACGAGGATGTGGGATAGGCATCGTCCACGTCGATGCGAGAAAAATTGCTTTAACTAAAAAAATAGCAACAAGTTCTTACTAACTAATTAGTACCTAGGAACTACTGCCCTAATTACCATATAAGTAATTAACTAACTAGCACTAAAAATAGCCTAGGGTTCATACTAACTAGCACTAAATAGCTAGGGTTCATACTAAGCAGAGAAGAGGGATCGGAAGGGGAGAGTGCTTACAGAGGGCGGGGAGAGAGATGGGGTCGGGGGAGACGGCGACACCGAGGCGCGGCGAGGCGGGGTCGGGGGAGACGGCGGCGAGGCTGGGTCGGGGGAGATGGCAGCGAGGCGGGGTCAGGGGAGACGGCGGCGAGGCGGAGGCGACGAGGAATAGTAGAGGAGAATTGGGGGAGGAAGCAGAGGAGAGGGAATCAGGCTGCGTGGGGGGGTTAGGTGAAAATAGCTTTAACAGTAGCGTGGGGAGGCAAAACGCGCTGCTGCTAAAATCCGTAGTAGTAGCGCTGTTCGTAGAAGGGCGCTACTACTATACCTAGCACGTCGGGAACGGTGTGGCAATTATAGTAGTAGCGCGTTCTGTTCCTGCCGCGCTACTGCTAAGCGGGTAACAGTAGCGCGGTTCTGGCAGACACGCTACTGCTAAGTAGCAGTAGCGCCTCATTTTAACAAGCGCTACTGGTAACATTCTGTGTAAAAGGTTTTCCCTAGTAGTGTAATCAAGCATGGCACAAGCAACTATAATCTCTAAATGTCATTGCAAATATGTTTACTTCATAATAAGCTGACTCAGAAACGATGAACTCATCATATTTACAAAAACAAGACAGGTCGAGTTCATACCAGATTTTCTCATCCCAATAAGTCCATCATATATCGTCATTATTTCCTTTCACTTGCACGACCGAACGATGTGTATAATAATAAGAGTGCACGTGCATTGGACTAAGCTGGAATCTGCAAGCATTCAACTCAAGAGAGAAGACAGGGTAATATGGGCTCTAAGTTAAATAAACAATCATGCATGTAAGAGCCACTAAACATTTTCAATATGGTCTTCTACTCTCGACCCCCAAAGGAAAGAAAAGAAAAAATAAAACTATTTACACGGGAAAGCTCCCAACAAGTAAAAGAAGAATCGAGAAATCTTTTTGGGTTTTCATTTTAATTCTACTACAGGCATGGAAATTACACTAACTAATTTTTTTGGTTTTTCTTAAGGTTTATCAAACACACAAGAAGAAAACTAGAAAAAGAAAATTAAACTAGCCTGGATAATACAATGAAAGAGTATGAGCACCGACAACTAGTGTGTGAACATGAATGTAAAGTCGGTGAGAAATACGTACTCCGCCAAGCTTAGGCTTTTGGCCTAAGTTGGTCTAGTACCAAGGACCGCCGCTACTCTCCCCGGTGTACTTGGAGGTGTAATCAGGATACCACTGGCTGGTCATCTCCGGATCCCACTGGACAGATGATGCACGATAAGGGTCCAGTTCAGGTTCCGGCTCAGGTTCAGGTTCTGGAGTAAAAGCTTGGGCTCGATGATTGTTCACCGCTTCCGGTGTGACAAGAAAATTTTCTGCAAGCAAATCAAACAACAAAGGCGCAGGCAAAATAATAAACTCAAAGTGTTTCTTATTGAATCTAAGTTTATACAAGAGCATCCTATCTTCGTTGTCAACAATAAAGTTGTGTGCTACCATGCTCTTGTAATCTAAAATGTGAGGAGGCAATTTTATCTCCTCCTTCTCATGGTGCCTAATGGGTATCTGAAAATGTTTAGCGAGACGTGCAGCATAGATACCTCCAAATATGGGGCCTTTTGTACGATTCAGGGCTAGCCGTTTAGCAACGACGGCACCCATACTAAAAGTATTGTCTCCAAGCAAAGCATGTTGAAGAATGATAATATCAGGAACACTTAAGTTTCCACTATTTCCACGACCAATCAAGCATCTACTAGAAAATATGGCAAAGTAGCGTAAAACAGGAAAGTGAATGCTAGAGACTTTTGCCTCAGAGCCCTTCTTTGGCTCCTCTACAGCTATAGTTTTAACAAATCCATCCACATCTTCACGATGGGGTTCCTCTAATTCTCCCTCATAAGGTATCCTACACACTGCGCAAAAATTACGTAGAGACATTTCTCTGAATTCATCATATAAATAAAATGATACTGCAGGCCGTGACTTCTTAGGATAATAATAAAAGTTTTGCACAAAAGTATTGGTGAGTAAGAGATACTGATCGATTTGGTCATTGATGAAACCGGTGAGGCCTGCAGTCTCGATCAAAGAATAAAATCTTCATGAATTCCAGCTTCTTTCAAGAAATCCTCACATGGTCATTCACACGACCGTACTTCCGCTAAGCGAGGAAGATTATACTTGGCTTTTTCCTTCTCTTTGGCTTGTTTTTCCTGAGAGCTTTGGCTAGAAGAGCCCTTCAAAAACCTCCTTAACATTTTCTGAAAATTTCTGAAATTTTAGTAACTTCAAAATAAAAGTGAATAAAACTAAACAAGATTGATAGCAACTACTCCTACAAGTGCCTAGAGCCTATATCATGCATTAGAATTGCTTGGGACCTCATAAATTTAACATGCAAGCTCAAGAACATGGTCAGCTATGCAGCAAAAATTTGCAATAAATAAAGCACTAGAACAAAAACTAATTGGACCAATGGAGGAGTCACATACCAAGCAACAATCTCCCAAAGCAGTTTTGTGAATGGAGCTTTGAGCAAGGAGATCGAAAATCGCAGCAAAACGAGCTATAACTCGTGCTTGAGTTGGATGGGGATTTTTTTTTGGGTAGAAGATGAAGTGTGTGGGTGCTGGCATAAGTGGAGGGGGCCACCAGGGGCCCACGAGACAGGGGGCGCACCCTCTAGGGGGGCGCCCTCCACTCTCGTGGCCTGGTGCTTGCCCCTCCTGCAGTGATTTCAGTGCCTAAAATCCTCAAATATTCCAGAAAAAATCATACTAAATTTGCAGGGCATTTGGAGTACCTTTATTTTCGTACTATTTTTTAATGCATGGATAATTCAGAAAACAGACAGATAATACTATTTTTGCTTTATTTATTCTAAATAACAGAAAGTAAAAAGAGGGTACAGAAGGTTGTGCCTTCTAGTTTCATTCATCTCGTGATCATCAAAATGAATCCACTAACAAGGTTGATCAAGTCTTGTTAACAAACTCATTCTGAATAACACGGAACCGGAGAAATTTTGAATAACACTAAGTTACCTCAACGGGGATATGAAAATCCCCAACAATAAGAATATCATACTTTTTCTTGACAGTAGGGAGATGAAATTCAAAACCTCCAATAATAATAGTTGGAACTTTTCCAATAGAATTGATGCTATGAACTTGAGATTGTTTCCTTGGAAAGTGTACCATATGCTCATTACCATTAACATGAAAAGTGACATTGCCTTTGTTGCAATCAATAACAGCCCCTGCAGTATTAAGAAAAGGTCTACCAAGGATAATAGACATACTATCGTCCTCGGGAATATCAAGAATAACAAAGTCCGTTAAGATAGTGACATTTGCAACCACAACAGGCACATCCTCGCAAATACCGACAGGTATAGCAGTTCATTTATCAGCCATTTGCAAAGATATTTCAGTAGGTGTCAACTTATTCAATTCAAGTCTACGATAGAAAGAGAGAGGCATAACACTAACACCGGCTCCAAGATCACATAAAGCAGTTCTAACATAATTTCTTTTAATGGAGCATGGTATAGTTGGTACACCCGGATCTCCAAGTTTCTTTGGTATTCCACCCTTAAAAGTGTAATTAGCAAGCATGGTGGAAATTTCAGCTTACGGTATCTTTCTTTTTATTTGTAATGATATCCTTCATATACTTAGCATAGGGATTTACTTTGAGCATATCAGTTAAGCACATACGTAAGAAAATAGGTCTAATCATTTCAGCAAAGCGCTCAAAATCCTCATCATCCTTTGTCTTGGATGGTTTAGGAGGAAAGGGCATGGGTTTCTGAACCCATGGTTCTCTTTCTTTATCGTGCTTCCTAGCAACAAAATCTCTCTTATCATAACGTTGATTCTTTGATTATGGGTTATCAAGATCAACAGCAGGTTCAATCTCTACTTCATTGTTTTTGCTAGGTTGAGCGTCAACATGAACATTATCACTAGGTTCATGTTCATCACCTGATTGAGTTTCAGCATCAGAAATAGAAATATCATTGGGATTCTCAGGTGTGTCTACAGTGGGTTCACTAGAAGCATGCAAAGTCCTATCATTTTTCTTTTTATTCTTTTTAGAAGAACTAGGTGCCTCTAAATTATTTCTCTGAGAATCTTGCTCGATTCTCTTAGGGTGGCCTTCAGGATACAAAGGTTCCTGAGTCATTCTACCAGTTCTAGTAGCCACTCTAACAGCAAAGTCATTTTTATTATTTAATTCCTCAAGCAAATCATTTTGAGCTTTAAGTACTTGCTCAGCTTGAGTAGCAACCATAGAAGCATATTCGCTAACGAGTTGGAGTTCACCTTTAACTCTAGCCATATTATCGCTCACACGTCCTATCTCGAAAGCATTATTCTTTAACTCTCTACCAACATAAGCATTAAAACTTTCGTGTCTAGCCATAAAGTCATCAAATTCATCTAAGCATGGGCTATGAAATTTAGTAGAGGGGATTTCAACTTTATCATATCTATAGAGAGAATTTACCTTTACTACCTGTGTCGGGTTATCAAGACAATGTGGTTCTTCAACAGGCAGTATATTAAGACCATGTATTTCTTTAATAGGAGGTAAATTCTTAACATCTTCAGCTTTAATACCTTTTTCTTTCATTGATTTCTTTGCCTCTTGCATATCTTCAGGACTGAGAAATAAAACACCTCTCTTCTTCGGAGTGGGTTTAGGAATAGGCTCAGGAATTGGCTTAATTGGTTCAGGAATTGCCTCAGGAATTGGCTTAGGAAGAGTCCAATTATTTTCATTAGTCAACATATTATTCAATAATATTTCAGCTTCGTCGACTGTTCTTTCCTTGAAAACACAACCAGCACAACTATCCAAGTAGTCCTTGGAAGCATCGGTTAGTCCATTATAAAAGATATCAAGTATTTCATTTTGCTTAAGAGGATGATCAAGCAAAGCATTAAGTAACCGGAGAAGCCTCCCCCAAGCTTGTGGGAGACTCTCTTCTTTGATTTGCACAAAATTATATATTTCCCGCAAGGCAGCTTGTTTCTTATGAGCAGGGAAATATTTAGCAGAGAAGTAATAAATCATATCCTGGGGACTACGCACACAACCAGGAGCAAGAGAATTATACCAAGTCTTAGCGTCACCCTTTAATGAGAACGGAAATATCTTAAGGATATAAAAATAGCGAGACTTCTCATCATTAGTAAACAGGGTAGCTATATCATTCAACTTGGTAAGATGTGCCACAACAGTTTCAGATTCAAGGCCATAAAAAGGATCAGATTCAACTAAAGTAATAATCTCAGGATCAACAAAGAATTCATAATCCTTATCAGTAACACAGATAGGTGAAGTAGCAAAAGCAGGGTCAGGTTTCATTCTAGCATTAAGAGACTGCTGCTTCCATTTAGTTAATAATTTCTTAAGATCATATCTACAATTGCAAGCAAAGATTTCCCTAGCAGCTTCTTCATTCATAACATAACCTTTAGGAACAATAGGCAATACATAATCATTGGGAGAACCTTCATCATCACTATCATCAATGATAGCATCTTCAATAATTTCATTCCCCCTAACTCTAGCAAGTTGTTCATCAAGAAATTCACCTAATGGCAAAGTAGTATCGCGCACAGAAGTAGTTTCATCATGCATAGCAGAAGTGGCATCATCAATAACATGCGACATATCAGAATTCATAGCAGTAGCAGGTTTAGGTGTCGCAAGCTTACTAATAACGGAAGGAGAATCTAGTGCAGAGCTAGATGGCAGTTCCTTACCTCCCCTCGTAGTTGATCGAGGGCAAAATAGTAGTTCGGTCGTCTTTCAAGTTCTTCATAGTGATCAACAGATATAAATCCCAAGTGACTCAGAGAATAGTGCTATGCTCCCCGGCAACGGTGCTAGAAATTAGTCTTGATAACCCACAAGTGTAGGGGATCGCAACAGCTTTCGAGGGTAAAGTATTCAACCCAAATTTATTGATTCGACACAAGGGGAGCCAAAGAATATTCTTGAGTATTAGCAGTTGAGTTGTCAATTCAACCACACCTGGATAACTTAGTATCTGCAGCAAAGTGTTTAGTAGCAAAGTAGTATGATAATAAAGGTAACGGTGGCAAAAGTAAAGATAATAGTTTTTGGGTTTTTGTAGTAGTTGTAACAGTAGCAACGGAAAAGTAAATAAGCGAAGAACAATATATGAAAAGCTCGTAGGCAATGGATCAGTGATGGATAATTATGCCGGATGCGATTCCTCATGTAATAGCTATAACATAGGGTGACACAGAACTAGCTCCAGTTCATCAATGTAATGTAGGCATGTTTTCCGTAAATAGTCATACGTGCTTATGGAAAAGAACTTGCATGACATCTTTTGTCCTACCCTCCCGTGGCAGCGGAGTCCTAGCGGAAACTAAGGAATATTAAGGCCTCCTTTTAATAGAGAACCGGAACAAAGCATTAGCACATAGTGAATACATGAACTCCTCAAACTACGGTCATCACCGAGAAGTATCCCGATTATTGTCACTTCGGGGTTGTCGGACCATAACACATAATAGGTGACTATAGACTTGCAAGATAGGATCAAGAACCGAACGCACGGCACCTCCGAGTTCAGCACACGTTCAGCTCGATGATGTCCCATGAACTCCGATCCAGCAGAGCTTTGCGGGAGAGTTCCGTCAGCATGACGGCGTGATGACGGTGTTGATGATGCTACCGACGCAGGGCTTCGCCTAAGCACCGCTATGATAATACTGAGGTGGAATATGGTGGAGGGGGGCACCGCACACGGCTAAGAGATCCAAGGGATCAATTGTTGTGTCTAGAGGTGCCCCCTGCCCCCGTATATAAAGGAGCAAGGGGGGAGGAGGCCGGCCAAGAGGAGGGCATGCCAAGGGGGGAGTCCTACTCCCACCGGGAGTAGGACTCCTCCTTTTCTTGTTGGAGTAGGAGAGAAGGAAAGAGGGGGAGAAAGAGGGGGAAAGGGAGAAGGAAAAGGCAGCTGCACCCCTTGTCCAATTCGGACCAGAGGAGGGGGCGCGCGCCTCATTCCTTTTGGCCTCTCTCCTCTATTCCCGTATGGCCCAATAAGGCCCAATACTTCTCCCCGGCGAATTCCCATAACTCTCCGGTACTCCGATAAATACCCGAATCACTCGAAACCTTTCCGATGTCCGAATATAGTCGTCCAATATATCGATCTTTACGTCTCGACCATTTCGAGACTCCTCGTCATGTCCCCGTCTCATCCGGGACTCCGAACTACCTTTGGTACGTCAAAACACATAAACTCATAATATAAATCGTCATTGAACTTTAAGCGTGCGGACCATACGGGTTCGAGAACAATGTAGACAAGACCGAGACACGTCTCCGGTCAATAACCAATAGCGGAACCTGGATGATCATATTGGCTCCCACATATTCTACGAAGATCTTTATCGGTCAAACTGCATAACAACATACGTTGTTCCTTTTGTCATCGGTATGTTACTTGCCCGAGATTCGATCATCGGTATCTCAATACCTAGTTCAATCTCGTTATCGGCAAGTCTCTTTACTCGTTATGTAATGCATCATCCCGCAACTAACTCATTAGTCACATTGCTTGCAAGGCTTATAGTGATGTGCATTACCGAGAGGGCCCAGAGATACCTCTCCGACAATCGGAGTGACAAATTCTAATCTCGAAATACGCCAACTCAACAAGTACCTTTGGAGACACCTGTAGAGCTCCTTTATAATCACCCAGTTATGTTGTGACGTTTGCTAGAACACAAAGTGTTCCTCCGGTAAACGGGAGTTGCATAATCTCATAGTCATAGGAACATGTATAAGTCATGAAGAAAGAAATAGCAACATACTAAACGATCAAGTGATAAGCTAACGGAATGGGTCAAGTAAATCACATCATTCTCCTAATGATGTGATCCCGTTAATCAAATGACAACTCATGTCTATGGCTAGGAAACTTAACCATCTTTGACTCACGAGCTAGTCAAGTAGAGGCATACTAGTGACGCTATGTTTGTCTATGTATTCACACATGTATTATGTTTCCGGTTAATACAATTCTAGCATGAATAATAAACATTTATCATGAAATAAGGAAATAAATAATAACTTTATTATTGCCTCTAGGGCATATTTCCTTCAGACATGGCATGCTCGGGTGGACAATCTGCTGAGTTGGACGATGGTCCCACCTGTCAGTGACTCAAGTATTTTTTTTCTTTTTTTTGCATTTTGCATTTTACTTCTTCTTCCTTTTTCTCCTATGCATTTCAACAAATAGGTTATGGGCGACACCCGGAAATTTAACCTATTCGCCGGTGGCCACCGGGCTGCCGTGCTCTCGAGGTAGACCAGGCTCGATGCTAGCCTTCGACCACAACCACTACCATGCAAGCCCATGTTGTCCGCACAGCCAAGGCTGCGCCGGCGGCGGACCATGGAGCTGACACACACCGCACAGCCGAGGCTGCACCGGCGGCGCACCATGGAGCCAACAGATGCAACAAAGGCAGGGAGTAGATCGGGCGGAGCCATGGTGTTCTTCTGCGGTTGTGGACGCCACGATGGTCTTAGGCTGCTCGTGCTCGGCAAGGGCCGCCCTTGTCAAGCATCGCCGCCGCTAGCGCCCCCATGGCCAACGGACCGACATGCTGCAAGAGAAGACTGCGGGAGCGCACGACAAACGCGTTGGCGGCGCACGACCGGAGCAACGGCGAGAAGAGGGGTGGTCTGTGCGGCGGCCGTGAGCTCGTGTGGCGGCTGGCGGAGCAGCTCAGGGCGACGGCGTCTGCAAAGCTTCGGGAGGATACTGCCTTGGCCGACAGGCGGAGCTCCTCGACGAGCCGGTGCGCAAGGGCTCGGGTCGTCGGCGATGGCGACCTTGGAGCGGTCCATGACCCTGGTGGGATACGATGGGGGGGAAGATAAAGATGAGGAGGAAGAAAAGAAAATAGGGGGAAAAGGACATGAGGCTGACATGTGGGACACCCCTCCAACTCATCATATTGTCCAGACAAGCACGCCACATCAGCCCGACAGGTGGGCCTAACTTGTCAGTTTCGCTGTTTTCTCGACCAAATCTGAGCATCAGTGCTCCGCGTTACAGATTAGGCACAATTTTGGTGACTTTTTGTGCCCTGGCACAAATCTGGTACTAAATTATTACCCTAGCCTCAAGTGTGGTGGTTTTGGTAAATAACTCAACCCTATCCTCCTCCTAATAACCAATTCCTCAACCATAAAAATATCTATTCCACCATACATAGAATTAGAAATTACGCTGTCCGGTGGTCAAAGGGCCAAAGTGAAAATGTCCCCTTTGAAAAATGCTGCTCCCGAGTCCCGACGAGGCGACACCTTCGTGTTGAACGGCGACCAAAAATCTCGTGCATGCCGGGAAAAGTATACGACAAAACATGTGACAAGGCTGCCCTCGTGCTCCTTCCCCGTCTCTTCTTCCTTCGTCAGATCCAGCGCTCCACCACGCTGCCGTTCGAGGTTTCTCCGGCTCGTTGCTGTAGGAGGAAGAAAGCAGAGCATGGGGCTGCGGGGCGCCGACCCGGCAGCGCCCAGCCTGCCGGGATTCTTCGGCCGGCAGAGCAGGTACGTGCGCATGGACGAGGTCGCGGCCCCGCCGGAGCACGAGGAGGAAGGCGTCCGTGCCGGGCGGCGCCGGAGCAGCACCAGATACGTCTTCGCCTGCTCCGTCTTCGCCTCCCTCAACTCCGTGCTCCTCGGCTACGGTACGCCACCTCGCCTCCGCCGCAACCGATCCACATCTCCGGCAGCTAGCTAGCCGTCTCCTAGGTCGCACCGGCGATGCCGATTCCATTGTTGTTCCCCGTGAGTTTCTTGGCGATCGTACAGAGATGGTTAACCAGTTCTTATTAGGAGTACCGGTGAACGAATCGTGTTGACTTCTTGTGAATTGATTGCTTCGTTGACTTGATTAGAGCTGCTGCCTCTTCTTCAATCTCAGATGTTGGTGTAATGAGTGGGTGCATTTTGTTCATCCAGAGGGACCTCCGCATCACGGAGGTGCAGCAGGAGGTGCTCGTCGGCTGCCTCAGCTTCGTCTCCCTCCTCGGCAGCCTCGCCGGCGGCCGGACCGCCGACGCCCTCGGCCGGAAGCGCACCATCGGGCTCGCCGCCGCCGTCTTCCAGGCCGGGGCCCTCGTCATGACGCTCGCGCCGTCCTTCCGCGTGCTCATGGCCGGCAGGCTGCTGGCCGGCATCGGCATCGGCTTCGGCGTCATGATCGCGCCCGTCTACATCGCCGAGATCTCCCCCGCCGCGTCTCGGGGCTCCTTCACCTCCTTCCCGGAGATCTTCATCAACCTCGGCATCCTCCTCGGCTACATCTCCAACTACGTCTTCTCGGGCCTGCCCGACCACCTCGGCTGGCGCGTCATGCTCGCCCTCGGCATCGTCCCCTCGGTGTCCATCGTCTTCGCGCTTCTCGTGATCCCGGAGTCGCCCAGGTGGCTGGTGGTGCAGAACAGGGCAGGCGAGGCGCGTGAGGTGCTTCTCAGGGTCACCGTCAGCGAGGAGGAGGCCGACGAGAGGCTCGCGGAGATCGAGGCGGCCGCGGCCAGCGCGGCGAGCTCCGGCGAGACGGTGTGGCGGGAGCTCACGAGGCCCTCGCCGACGATCCGCCGGATGCTGGTCACCGGGCTGGGCATCCAGTGCTTCCAGCAGATCACCGGCATCGACGCGCTGGTGTACTACAGCCCCACCATCTTCCGGGACGCCGGGGTCACCACCGAGAGCCAGCTTCTGCTCGCCACGGTGGCCGTCGGGTTCTTCAAGACGGCGTTCATCGCGCTGGCCATCGTGCTCATCGACCGCGTCGGCCGGAAGCCGCTGCTGTACGTCAGCACGGTCGGCATGACCGCCTGCCTGGCCGTCCTGGCGGCGACGCTCTGGCTGCTCGCGCACGGGGCGGTGCCCAAGACCCTCGGCGTCGCCGTCGCCGTACTGGCAGTATGCGGCGACGTGGCCTTCTTCTCGGTGAGGATCGGGCCCGTCTGCTGGGTGACGAGCTCGGAGATCTTCCCGCTGCGGCTGCGGTCGCAGGCGGCGGCGCTCGGCGCGGCGGTGAACCGGGTGACCAGCGGCACCGTGGCCATGTCGTTCCTGTCCGTCTCGCGCGCCATGAGCGTCGCCGGCGCGTTCTCGGCGTTCGCGGCCATCTCGGCGCTGTCGGTCGTGTTCGTGCACAGGTTCGTCCCGGAGACGAAAGGCAAGACGCTGGAAGAGATCGAGCTGCTCTTCGGCGGCGAGGTAGTGAGCCCCGGGGAGGTGGAGCTCGGCGACTCGGAGCAGCTGGTGCGGAAGGGATGACAGGGTCGCTGTGGTCTCAGTTCTCTGACTGTTCAACTTGGAACTGCCCATCCAAACGTTTAATTTCAGAAATGTGCATTTGATTTATTGATTTTTTTTTGTCATTTAGGACAGGAATTATACACACTGAACAGCCTTGTAGCTTTAGATTTTTCAGTTCCAGAGTACTAGTACAAAACAGAGTAGTAACAGTTAGGACAGAAATCTTAATTACTAGTGCTAAGAAATTAATACAAATTTGTTTTCTGTTTCCAAATTTACAAGTGCTAAGAAATGAAGTGTTAACATCAACTCAACATTTTTATTACTCGTTCACACCGACTTTTTTTCTATGCTCTATCCAATGACCATTTCCCATATTTTTCATATGTTTTACATTCATTTCTTTTCATATTTCATTGTTAGTAAAATTTCATGTATTCTTTGTATTACCTTGTGTTTCATGTCGGTTCAAAAAAAAAACATCATAAATTTTCATGGCTTGGGATAGGGTAGTATCGACAAATGGTATGTGTTGTTCGACCAAATTGGTGTGGTCTCCTTCGCTAATTGTAGTGATCAATTGGAACAAGAAAATCAAGCACAACAACACTGATTGTTTCCCCCGCAAAAACAAAGAACAAAAAAACATACTGATTGGTTCGACCAAAATAGGGAATTGGTAATCTTGTCGGAAGCTATCGGTGCAATGGTGCAAACTAGTGGACCGTGTGGATGATTTGTCTAGGACATTAGTTGTTTCTTTTTGGGTAATACGCTTGACAGGGTATCTTTGCATTGATAGAGAGAAAGAAATTACAGGGCCACGTCACGTTCACGTAAACAAAATGACGTGTCCGTGGCGATCGTGCGAGTGGAAAGCAAGGAGGAGGGTGCTCAGCCTCTCATACAAGTTCAGGCAATAGGGATGAAATCGCTAAGTCATTTTGGCTCCGTCATTGGCCCAGGAACGTGCCTCGTCCTTGATAGTGGTGACGGCCGTCGAGGTGGAGTGATCTTGTCGAAGATGACCACATTGCGGTGACGCCAGAGAGCCCACGCCATGAGGCCGACCATGGTAGTGAGGCCACGGCGGTCACCCGCCGTCAGAGTGGGGAAGCATGACAGACAACCAACCGAAGAAGACAGACGAGCCATCCGATGACGGGATCGCGGGGCGGCACCAGGAGAGCACCTTGTGCCAGGTGATGCGCGCGAAGACGCAGCCTACAAGAATGTGGTGAAGGGTCTTGGGCTCCTGCAGGCAGAGGACACAAGCCGGCTCATGCGGTAGGCCGTGCCGGGCGAGCCTATCGGCGGACCAGCAACGGTTCAAGGAGGCCAGGTACAAGAAGAATTTCACCGACAGGGTGGCATCAGATTTTTCACACGAGACACCAACGCTTGGATGTCGTGGATCCCACGAACAGGGCACAGTAACAAGATGAAGCCGAGTAGATGCCATTATCTGTCCATCGTCACCGGATGGTGTCCGGCTAAGAGGTGAGCGTGGTGAGCTGTAATCGCCGCCAAACGTCGACGTACTCGATGACGGCGGCCGACCGGAGCGATCCCAGTATGTCCATGATCCAGGTACGGTTTTGGAGAGCCGCGGCCACCGTGCGGGTGCGCCGCCTCCTGATGGGAACAATGGTCGAGATGGGAGCTGCCCTCCAGCCAGGGCAAGAGTCAGCGCGAGCGTCCTTCCGTCCATGCCAGAGAAAGTCCCTGATGATTCTATTGGCCTTCTTGAGAATCGGCGGAGAAAGTGCCATGGCGAGGAGGATATGCCATTCAACTAGCTGTACATAAAAAAAAAACCTGACTCCAAACAGTGTTTTTTCAAAGTTTCTCTGAGATCAAAAACTTGTTCTTTCTTGCCGAGAGCTCCTCGGATGTCATTTTACCACGAATTTGTGCACACGCCTAGCGCATTGGAGCATCTTCGATGCCAAAAATTTCAGATTGTTTTGAATGCTTTTGCTATTTTATTTGAATTTACTAATCACACCCAGGTAGTAAGTTTTGTGTTCCATCCAATGCTGCATTGAATGTGCGAAAACATCAACTCCAGTAAATAGTTTCTATCAAATTTTACTTTGCCAATCTAGATTAAGATTACTAAAGCAAACAACAAATAGTTAATTAATATAGACATTTTTCAGATTGAGAGAACCTAAATTAAAATTTTTGTCATTACATCTTTGCACCCTGACATTTTTGCCAGGTTAATCATCTACGTACTATGTTTGTTTCACTACTTCATGGGCTACAAAATTGTACGCCTCGATGATGAATACAAAGACGTATGCACGCCTTAGGCTTTAGGGAAAAGAACAATTGTGAAAAGGAGAACTGCAACTAAAAAAAACATAATCAACTACCCTTGCTGAATAAGACTTTTAGCAAGAACTATCACTTGAGGTTATAAGTTTCAGCATCATTGTAGTAACTCTCCTTATGCAGTAAAGGATATGATCCGTAAACTGCTGGCATTGATCATAGGAAGCTTTTGTAAAGTGAGCCATCAGGCACATTTACAATCTAGATCGACAAGACGGTACTTCTCAGTATCAAATGCTAAATTTTCCGGAGCATGTTTACATAACTTTTAGCAAGAACTATCACTTGAGGTTATAAGTTTCAGCATAATTGTACTAACTCTCCTTATGCAGTAAAGGATATGATCCGTAAACTGCTGGCATTGATCATAGGAAGCTTTTGTAAAGTGAGCCATCAGGCACATTTACAATCTAGTTCGACAAGACGGTACTTCTCAGTATCAAATGCTAAATTTTCCGGAGCATGTTTACATAACTTTTAGCAAGAACTATCACTTGAGGTTATAAGTTTCAGCATAATTGTACTAACTCTCCTTATGCAGTAAAGGATATGATCCGTAAACTGCTGGCATTGATCATAGGAAGCTTTTGTAAAGTGAGCCATCAGGCACATTTACAATCTAGATCGACAAGACGGTACTTCTCAGTATCAAATGCTAAATTTTCCGGAGCATGTTTACATATGTGTAACTTGAGAGCCTAACAAACAATCTTCTGAACCTGCAAAAAGAAAAAATGCATTGATTTTCTTGAATTAACATAATGCACGTCCTACAGAAACTAACATTGGGAATTTTGAATTGGTCGCTGTAGCGTCTTTAAATGCTGGATGCAACATCATATTAAAAGGAAGATTATAAGTATTGCCAGATGCATGAATTATATGCTAAAGTTGGCAACAACCAGTTAACGGTCAAACTGTGTCACCTCATGAAAATCTATTGAGCTCTCAACAACAGATTCTAGTGAAATAATTTAGCATCATTTCTAGAAGGAAAAATGTCTACCCTTCTGATTCGATAACTTCGGCAAAAGTGCACTTTTCAACCTTAAACTCTAGAACAGTTAATTGCACCTGCGAACTATTGATAACTGTTTTGGTTGAGGTGGATGTGGTATGCCTACCACGTCCCTGCCGAACAAACAAACACTACAATAACAAACAGTCTAAAAGAAACCTCAACATCCAGATAAAAAGTTACACACAAATGGTAAATGTAGAAGAAAATTTTGCAGAAACATATGGATAAACAGAATGTGGTGACATGGCAACGGCATGGCAGTGATGTGGGGACACATAGCATTCACGGTGCGCTAAACCACAAGTGAAACCACCTGAGTGTGACAAATGGATGATTTCAATAGTTCAAGGTTTGAAATCAAATGGTTTTAGAGTCAAGGTTGAAAATAAACTTTTGGCAAAGTTCAGACTATGAGATTGACCTCTGCCATTCTGTTATAGTGCAAGTTTTTACAACAGAAAATGAGATGATGTGTCAAATTTAAAAGAAAACTGATTATACTTACCAAACCCACTGACTTCTGTGTGCAGCCATTGCCTCAAAGGTTCTGGATGGGTTACAGTTAACTAGACAATACATCAGTTGCTTTGAACTTGAGGAGATCAAAGATGACAACCAAATGTCAACTGCACCACTGTATTTGCGGAACATATTCAGGCTTACCTACATTTCCCAAGAAACCAACACCAATCATGTTAGCTCACGCTAATTTTATCAAAGAACGAGAGGTTGTGAACATACATCCATACAAACGACAGAAAAAACACACACATCAAAATGACTGGCATTGTCCAAAAACCATTCATAAGAGTACAAGTATTATTTATTCCTTATGTCATATGTTATTCGATTGGAAGTTATCTAGCTTGATACAATAACATAGTGAAATTAACCGAGAAAAGTACACTCAGCCAATATATCATTTTTCAAAGAACATATTAAATAGTATTATTGGTTTCTACCTTTCTGATCCTACGAAATTGACAAGATAAATGCTTTTAATCACACCATATGGAAAACAAACAAAGTATTTTGTGTACTCTTTCAGGCCTTAAAAATAAAAAGGTGACTATAAGGATCTAATAAGAAAACATGGAGAATGTAATCCAAGGCTCCTGTAAAGAAGCTTACAAGTTCCCATGCTTCAATATTTCCTCGCTGATTCTCATGAAGAAGCTTGCTGTTCATACAAAAATAAAAACAGTTTAGATTCTTGAACAGCAGATCCAAAATGTACACCATAAATATGATAAACACTATATATGTAATCTAAACAATCATAAGTAAAGACAAATGTGAGAAACTAATGAACTGTAGCAACAAATGAGAAGTTAACTAACCATATGCCATGATGAACATCACGATGATTCGGATGGCCTGATACTCCATAGATATCAAACGTCACAATCTAAAACAACATGACATATTGCAGCAGTAAGTAAAATTGAAGAAGGGAAAAAATTCAAATCAGTTTGAGAGGTCCAAAGAAATGCAGATAAGGGCATTTTGACCGCACAATTGTATGATGTAAACTACTTAGTAACTGTATGCCGTGGAATTGCATAGAGATTTAGAACTGGGGATAGCTAATATAGTGTCAGATAATTGGTTTTTATCTGGAACAAGTATAACTAGTGAAAGGTTGTGAAGAATATTCCTTTAAACATTCAGTGATTCGGGGAAGTAAAGTACAGAAGTAGTGATGTGGTGGTAGTCTGCTAGATACTTCTCGAACATTTTGTATTTTACATCTAGTTCAGATCAACACATTTCATATCTGTTCCCTCAGGTCGATGGTTTCAAATATGTTTAGAACTGGCAAAATCAGTGTAAAACGTAACACTACAACTTCGTACTACAGCTGGTAAAAGAAGTACATTATGGTCAGGTGTTCATGTGAGGACTGAGATGAAGTCATTACTGTGTCGATATCCCACAGTTGGATCTGCTCCATGGTAAGTTCGGCTAATAGTCCATGATCCCATTTCTCATGAAACCCATCCTACAACATACATTGGGTATGCTCAACTGTCAATGTGTGTTTGGAATAGTATCTGGAGTATGAAAAATGAGTGCAAACTAAATAACCTGCAACTTTTGATGGTCCAAGACTGCAACTTGCTCAGCTGGAATCTGCAATTATGGGAGCCATGTCAGGAGCTGAGCAAAAGCTTTCCCCAGAGGGCGCTATGGACAAGTGGAAAACCCGTGTACCTTAAGAGCCGCACATGCATTGTACAGTTCTTCTTGACGAGTATCTCCAAGACCATCAGCATTGCCTGTAAAAGTGGTAGTAATCACTCAGAAAGATTAGCTAGGCACAACTCTAATATGCAGACAAGTACTTCTGTATTTGTACTATACGCCAAAGAAACAGATTTCTAAACGTGCAGCTATTTATCTATCATTTTAGTAAGCCAGGCAGAAGATTATATGCTTCATAAAAGATAGCATATTCTAGTCATCCATTAGTCAACAGAACCTATCAAGTAGTATAGAAAACAAAATTACATTCCCAAAGCCCTCCTTCATATTTTGGCGATTTGTTTAGAATATTTACCAATAATAATCAGTGGATCATCACCACACATATAGACCGTTGTCCATGGATAACAGATGTTATTTTGAATTTGGACTGTGGAAGATGTTATGCGGGCAATGCTGAAATATTCCTTTTCTAAGTGTTGCCACATAGATAGAATGGGCCATGGTTACCTATATATGCTTCTGATGGAAAAGTGGATGGTGTGTCAGAACATCCGGCAACAATCCAGTAAAGTTCAAGTATATTTTCATATAAAATAGTCAGGTATGCATATGATGTATTTTGGCCAAACAAATGGATGGGCAGATGACTGCTCCTGGACATACGTAAAGATACAGAAAAAAATAGACATACTTAACACCAGGGTAGCAATCTTACCCAGAGACATGCACAAAACATGAATGATGTGACCTTTTGACTTGAGGAAAAGAATAGTTGGAGTGAAAAACCTGCATTAGATACACATCGCCATCAAGAATATATCAACCAAAGCACCAAACTAGAACTAAGGGAAAACACATAATATCCAGTTATCCACACTGAAGCTCAGGCAGCACATGGATTGGACGGACCGCAGTTTTTTTGAGTCAGAGTTAAACCATTGATTATTATCATTTCCACAAGCTACTGGATTCCAGTCAATTAATACCCACTGCCATACATGATCTACGCAGCTGCCACAAGAGTTTGACGCGACATGAATTTTATCGAGCACCTGGTATGCAGAGCATACAGGAAGGGGAGCAGTGGAGGTGTAACCTACATGGACTCGTCATCGGGGTGGGCGAGCACCAGGAGCACGTTCCTGCTCCTCCTGTCGCCAAGAGGGGGCAGGAAGCGAGGGTTTGGAGGCAGGGAGTAGGGCGTCGGGGAGGAGAGGATCCGCCCGAGGGAAACCGCCCACAGGAGGACGGCTCCAGCCACCGAGAGCATCCAGATCCACGCCATGGATCCCCACTGAGTTCGGCCGCCGGATTTACGTTGCTGCAGCAGCTCTGACGACCTCTTGGTGCAGAAAACGTACCAGGTATGGACAGCGGTGGAACAAGGCTAACTGATAAAATGCTCCATATTTTCTCTGCTGCAGCCAAAATGCCCCATCTTTTCTGCAATTGATCAAATGCACTGACTTAGCTTTGCCAATTGATAAAATGCCACAGATTACAGTTGATCATATTTCTTTGCTAGATGACAGAAACGACAGGGACCAAGAGACCAAAATAACAAAAGAATTTCAGCACATGTCCCTATTTTCAGATGTGAAAAAATTCAACTTTTGGCCAAAACTTTGAACTACCCAGGAAAGACTGAAAAAAAAAAACAAAAAAATTTATTCCTCTATAAAAAGCACCACTTAGATGGGATACTATAGATTTGACCGCACAAAAATGTTAATCTGTTTTCATGAAATAACTGAATCCACTGCTCAGATTGTTACATGGGTGCAACAGCATGATCTGCCATTTAAATATATGAGTCCTTCTTCTTCCTGTATTCCCTTTCTTCTTCAAGGATTGGAAACAGGATTATAGCCTGCTGGCTGATTCTACTTGTTGGCCATCCCGTTTACAGTTCGGTTATTGAACTGGTACTCGAGAGAAAAGTATTGCATATAGAGAATGTTGTACGTAACTAATGAAAAGTTAATGTGGCACTTAATTGATGAGAATTCTGCCAGTTCTTCAGTTAAAATGCTATCTGAACTAAAACCACGACACTTATTCTGGATCGGAGAGAGTATATATTTCTTCAGTTATATTCTTATGGTATTTTTCCTTACTATCCATTTGTCAGTTTACTGCAACAAGATGAAGCCAATTGCTATAAGTTCAGCAGCTTCATGATCTATCGTAGTTCACAAAAAAAATTGTTCAGACTACTTGGAGTTATAACAAATGCAGGAAATTGTTGCTGTGCTGCCTCCAAATTCGGGGCAGTAGTCTGTCATCTTTCTAGATGTTAACAAGGCAGGCAACTTTGTCTTGGTGTTGCAGAGACGGTCAAGCTCTGCAGTACGGTTGGTTCTGGGAACCTCCTTTGAGGCTTTGACACCCATGAACATTTGTCGATTCCAAAATCCCTCTATCCCAGATCCATTTGGCATCGCCCATCTCCTGTGACAGGTAAATCCCTCATCCCAGATCCATTCCCCGTGCGAGTTCGTACAGTACTACCAAAATAATCGCAGAACAAATGAAGACCAGAGACACGGGCATCACATCTGAGAGGGAGAAGCTCACCTGAGAGGATCCTCCCTCCCTCGATTCGGGCCGCTGCTGCTGCCTGTCTCCTTCGCGGACGGGATGAGCTGGGGTCGAGCGGACGGCGGCGCGGCGAGGAGAAGAATGGGCGCGACGGGGCCCCGCGGAAGAGAGGGACTGAAGGGGCCGGCTCGCTCGGTGGAGGAACTGCAAGGGGGCGGAGGACGGCCGGCCGGCGGCGGAGCAGTCGAGCGGGCGTGCGGTGGGTCGTCCTTTTTTTTCCCGCTGGCGGTGCGTCGTTCTGGACGAACAGAAAGAGAGGATCCCGTGCGTCCGTTCTTTTGGCAATTTCGTCCTTTCCCATCTTTAGTTGATGTACTAGTACTATTTTCAACTAAACTGTAATGGTTATTCTGAACCATAGGGATTTTTTTTTTTTGCGAAACTGAACCATAGGGATTGGAACATGAATTTCGCGGAGCACTTGGCACACAAAGCATACACAAGGGACATGAGCGAGGCATAATATACATGGACTCTCGTCAAAGTGAGAGACACGGAGAGGGGACGGAAGCGATGGCTCAGAGGCTTGTGCGTCGATACGAAGTTTCGTGATGCCGTCGTGGTGAGACTTTTTTGAATACATACTCCCTCCGTAAACTAATATAAGGACGGATTCCATCCTTATATTAGTTTACGGAGGGAGCACATAAAAATCAGCACAAAATAGACACCAATGTAGTGGTGTGTCTCTTTTCTTTAGTATTCAGATCTCATAAGAGATCATATATGTACCATTGTTTTGTTTTCAAATAACAAACAAATGGATTTGAACAAAGCATTGTTTCATGATTGTCGTGCATCAGTACTTGAATTGTTTTTTGACACAAATTGAGAATGGGTACATGTTTCAAGAATTAATAAAAGAATAAATAAACAATTCTTAAGGCTCTTATTGGACCTCGTCTCGGCCATGAACCCTTTCAACATGAACCTCCGAAACACGGAGAACATCAAAGGAACATTGCAAAATGTGCTCCCAAAACAGCCATATCATGGCGATTACTTAGGGTACATTGGTTCTAACGTAATCCCAGACCACTTATGGTATCAACAGTGGAACTACTAGAGACGTCTTATGCTATGTAGAACAAGATTATACCCTACGCGTTGCTGCAGAGATCTCTTGCAAAAAAATTATGAAATTTAAAATAGGTCTGGATGCCTGAATCTTAATCACATCAATATTGGTAGAAAATATCAATTAACACCACGAAGCGATTACATGGACCAATCTATACCAATCACATAGGGATGACGCTGGAGATGGAGATGGAAATGGTGGTGAAGATTGTATGGATGGAGATGCTCTCCATGATGCATTGGTATTGGTGACAACTATGGCGATGAATTCTCCTAGTCGAAAGTGGAAGGTCTGGTAGGATCATCCCTCTAGAAAGAGGAGGTAGTCCCTATTGGACTCACAAGACATGGCCACGTGGCCAAGGCTTGGGTAATGTGGACCAACCATCTGGGTGACCACTTCCTCCCCCAGGGTCGACCTTCTAGGGCTTATCTCCAACCTTCTTCACATTCCAGGAACAAAATTTTGTATTTCATTTGCTTTAGGACCCATGCTTTTCTTAGTGAATTCTTCATACTCCATTTCCAATAGTTTTTCGCCCCCCTCCCGATGTAATACTACAATAAGGGCATGTTCGGTAGCTTGCCAGCTCCCAGCTTCCACGAATCCGCGGGGGAAGCTGGCTCGAACGGCCCAGCTCCAGGAAGCTGGCTTCCCAAATCGAAGCAGCATCGACGTACAAAAACTTGGAGCCGCAGTTTTGTCGATCCCAGAAGCTGGATTCCTGGAGTTGGAGTTATTTACGATCGGATGCCACCGCGAAGTGCCTCACATACCGGTTCGTTATGTTTACCTCCGATCTGGGCCAAGCCCATCCTCTCTCCTCGTGTTTCACAGCGCCTACCTGTTGAGCCGACTGGGCTCCAGCCCGCCCAGGCAAGGGTCTGCTAGCGCGACAAGAAGCCGAAGTGATCGAGCCGAACGGTTTTCCATCGATCCCGATTCGTGGAAGAAGCTGGCGATCGAAAACAGAAGCTGGATTTGAGGATTTCCTGGAGCTGGGAGTTCCCGAACAGGCCCTAAGATGAAACATGGAAAACATGATTGAGTATCCATGGTAATTGAGAATTTAGCCTCTGAAATTGCAATGTAAAATATACATATCATGGGCTAGCTGCGCAGAGCGGCAAGGATAGGCATCAGATCAATTAATTTGTGAGAGGGCACATTCGCTTAGTGCTTTACTGCAAGCAATATGGTGTGAGTTAGCATCGTGGCAGGTGTTAAAAATATATGTGTACGAGCTGTGATGCAGTTGGACTTGTAATTAGTGAAGGGTTAGGTGTCTGAGTCGAACACATGTAACCCGGGCCTATTATATAAAAGCATTGTGGAGCCGAATAGACTAGACATAAGCTGGAAGACTAAACAGAGATCATAAGAGGGACAGGCCGGGTACCTATGGCAGGGGTGCCTGGGCTGGCTGTGGAAGGTGGCCAGATACCTCTTTGTTGGCCTTGGTGGGGTTGTCGTCCGTTCTATTATGTCAATTTAATTAGTACATGGGAGGAGCGCCTAAAGTCATGCCCGGGAATGCAGCCAGAATTGGTGAATATCGCTCACAAATCTCAGTGCCGCTGCTTGTTCTTGTGTGCTTATGTGTACAGATCGATGTGTACCTTGAATTATTCTAACAAGTGGTATCATGAGCTAGGTTATTCCGAGGTTTTGTATGTTTTAACCGAGAGGAGGTCGTGGCTATGGAAGAAGCCTATGACATGCGACAAGATTGGATGGAGGTGCGACAATGAAGTTCGTCATCAGGTTCGATCAAGCAACTACTCCCTCCGTTCCTAAATACAAGTCTTTGGAGAGATTTCACTATAAACCACATACGTATGTATGTAGACATATTTTAGAGTATAGATTCACTCATTTTACTCCGTATGTAGTCTATTGTGAAATCTCTACAAAGACTTATATTTAGGAATGGAGGGAGTAAATTGCAGCTCGATCAAAAGTCCCAGTGTCGTGTAGCAACATAGACAAAAATTGAAGCGATTGAAAGCAGGCAAAGTATGGACATCGATTCACGGCGGCAATGTAACACACGTGCAGCTAAAGAGCTGAGATTTGTTAAAAAAAGGCACAATGTCTACTTTTTTGCGAGGTAAAAGGAGTTTATTCCATAGGGATAGGGTTACAATCGAGAAGCACGAGGTCCTCAATATATGGAGGCATACAATGCAACCATACAGACGTACATGACTCCGTACGGCTATAAGTCAACCGATATGTTACCCTATTTTGTGAAGGACTAATCTTCTGGGGAACAAACTCCTTGTCTACCATGAGAGCCTTAATCTCAGCTACCAATTGCCCATAAGCTGAACATAACAGGTTGTCATTAGACTGCAGGATAGATAGTGCAACAATTAAGTCAGCATGCACAAGCACTAGTCTATTTGTATGTTGGATGTCTAGAACCATTCCTGGAATCAAAGCATGAATCTTCGCTTCCATGGCATCATTACAATGAAACAACATGATACGAGTGTGTAGTGTGTGTCCATGGGCAAACAGGAGATGTTTGTCTTTGTTGCTAAGGGTACATAGAAAAGCACAACCAAATAGTAATGAGAAAAAAACAATTGTGCAAAGAATTCTTTGGGTCATGTTTGCATGGAAGTTCTTTTGTCAAGATTGTTGAGAGTGTTCAAAGACTATGTGGAGGAGGACAACGTGTCATGTAGAATCATGTTCTACAGGAGTGTCGAGCAATGCATGTGGTATGTTGGGCTGATATGACAAAGAGGTGGAGCATGGTTGCAGTCAAACAAGTTTGGCTGGGGACAAACATATAAGGCGTCTGTCCTGGAAAGTCTGGAGGATTGCCTAGAGGTCGGTCGTAATAGAAGACAATAGTGATTTCAGAGACGATGATATAGGAGCGTGATGCTGATGATAACCGACTTTTGGGCATGGCAACATGTGGCGCAGGTCTAAGGGCTTGTGCGCTTCATCATGGCGATGGTGCAGGGTTGATTAAAGATGGTGAACATGTGAGTTTGAAGTCAATGGACTCATGGTGACATGCACAATCACCCTGGAATCATGTTGAAGGTGGAGTTGTGGGTTTGATGGAATACTTCACTCGGTGTTGATGGAGAGGCGATGATGTACGAGCTTGGAGAGTCGGAGCCTATTGTAGCGGGAAAAGTGAGGGGCATGTTGTTCGAGCTAGAATCCAGTGGTCTGAGGATACATGAAAGTCAACATCAGTTGATGCTGACCGGTAGTTCTCTGCAGTGGGGATTGAGGTGGTGTGAGCTCATGACCTAGGAGACTCGATCGGGATAGTAGAGGCTTGACACGGTGATAGCTGCGAGGCGTGCAACATGCTCGGGACACGACGAGAGAGAAAGACACCTGAAGTGGAGATAGTGCTGAAGCAGTGTTGGAGAGTACCAGGTCAAGTTGGTGACTAGGTCTATCGAGGTGGACACATTTGAAGATGGACAAGAGGTTGACCTTGAAGAATATGAGAAAGTGTTGGAAAGTCTTAACATGTCAAAAGTTTGGAGAGTACATGGACATAAATTATGTGATTTCAGTGCACATGGTACCTTAACAAATTCAACTAAAAAAATATCTACCTCAAGAAATGATTGCAATCCCTAAAAAATGATTGTAGAGGACTGTTTAAAACATTATTTAAAATATCTACATTGTTTTTAGGTGTCTTTTTGTGTTCGTATAGGGTTTGCGTTCTGTTCAAGAAGACAAGACGGCGGTGACTTTCTGATGTTGGAATAAGGTTCTCCCCTCCCATGCCCCATTCCGGTGATGCGTCTATCATTATCAGAGGGCGTGTGGAGATTTGTCTCCGACAGATCTCGCGGGATTCGGTCGGCGTTTGTCTTCGGTGGATCCACCTGGATCCGGTATTCGTTCGTATGTGTTCGTGTGTCTTCAGGTTAGATCTTTCTGGTCTACGCTTCTCCTCATCAGCGGCGGCTGCTGTTTTGGTGCGCTGGTCCTCTTGGGCCTTAGCACGACGACTTCTCGTCTACTACAACAAGGTTTGCCCGGCTCCGATTATGAAGGGGCGATGACGGCAACGCGCCTTCAGCTTGCTATAGTGATTGTAGTCGTCTCTAGGTGGTCCATGGACGTTTTTCAGAAAAGGAGGAGGACCCCCGGCCTCTGCATCTGGACGATGCATGCAGCCACTTTATTAAATATTCACACAAGACCTTACAAAGTCATACAACAGTAAGACTAAAGCCACCATCTAGGCAACATGTGTCGCTACTCCTATCCAGTTGATGAAGGGATGCTGATAGTCTGGGCCTAATACCAAACAGACCTCGCAGCCAAACCTGACATTTAAGACCTGAGGTCCCAACCAGGATGCCTAACGGGTATGGGGCACCCACCAGTCCGATGCACTCCTCAACCAGGGCGCCTGCCGGGTATGAGGCCGCCGCAGCCACCTGCCACCAATCCATCTTCAGTGTTGTATTCCTACATCTACCTTGCCCGGTCTAGCTGCCGTCGATGCGACCACGATGCCAGACAACACCACCATCCTGCACTTGTCCATCATCACACGCCCATCAGCGAGACCCCGATGCTCCATGCCGCTGAGACACGCCGATGTCGACGTGCCAAATGCCACTCCGCTCCTCCGTCGCGAACACCACCTGCTCCCACTGTTCATATCCCCTTCGCCTGCAATTCCTCTAACCGAGCACCCAAAGGCCCCAAGCGGCGTCTCCAAGAAGGGTACAACACATGCAGTGCTGCCGCTGCCCAATCTAAAGAGATTTTGGGTTTTCACCCGGGCATATGGGGTCGGGGTAGAGGGCAGGGACCTTGACGGCGCCTGCAAGTAGGAGAACGGCGGCCCTGGTCGTCGCCACCGTTGGGATGAACGTGTCATCCAGAGTTCCTCCGGTCCGATGTCACCTCTACCAGCCCCTGCGAATGCAGTGCCGCCGTCGCCCAATCTAAAGAGATTTTGGGTTTTCACCCAGGCATGGGGTCGGGGTAGAGGGCAGGGACCTCGACGACGCTTGCAAGTAGGAGAACGGCGACCATGGTCATCGCCACCGTCGGGATGAATGAGTCATCCAGAGTTTCTTCCGGTCCGATGTCACCTCTACCAGTTCCCGCGAACACACCGGGGCCGACGACCGTGATCGTAAGCCACCAAGTGCAGCGGGAGAAGGATTGCAGCACAGAGGAGATCACCGGCAACTCACCGCCCACACGGTCAAGATGTCGTCCATCCACCACCCGCGAACGTCACCAGCCAAGGGCGCCGTCGCCATGCCTAACGAGGCCGCCGCTTGATACGTCTCCGTCGTATCTATAATTTTTGATTGTCCCATGCCAATATTCTTCAACTTTCATATACTTTTGGCAACTTTTTATATTATTTTTGGGACTAACATATTGATCCAGTGCCCGGTGCCAGTTCCTGTTTGTTGCATGTTTTATGTTTCATAGAAACAAAATATCAAACGGAATCCAAACGGGATAAAAACGGACGGAGAATTATTTTGGAATATTTGGGATTTTCTGAAGGAAGAATCAACGCGAAACGGTGCCCGAGGTGGCCACGAGACAGGGGGGCGCGCCCTCCCCCCTGGGCGTGCCTGGCACTCTCGTGGGCCACCTGTAAGGCGGTTGACACTCTTCTTTTGCCGCAAGAAAGCTAATTTTATGAGAAAAATCTGGGCAAAAGATTCACCCCAATCGGAGTTACGGATCTCCGGATATAAAAGAAACGGTGAAGGGGCAGAATCTGGGAACGCAGAAACAGAGAGAGACAGAGAGACAGATCCAATCTTGGAGGGGCTCTCGCCCCTCCCAAGCCATGGGAGCCAAGGACCAGAGGGGAAACCCTTCTCCCATCTAGGGAGGAGGTCAAGGAAGAAGAAGAATAAGGGGGGCCCTCTCCCCCTTGCATCCGGTGGCGCCGGAACGCCGCCGGTGGCCATCATCATCATCGTGATCTTCACCAACAACTTCACCGCCTTCATCACCAACTTTCCCCCCTCTATGCAGCGGTGTAACCACTCTTCTACCCGCTGTAATCTCTACTTAAACATGGTGCTCAATGCTATATATTATTTCCCAATGATGTATGGCTATCTTATGAGGTTTGAGTAGATCCGTTTTGTCCTATGGGTTAATTGATGATCGTGATTGGTTTGAGTTGTATGTTTTATTATTGGTGCTGTCCTATGGTGCTCTCCGTGTCGCGCAAGCGTGAGGGATCCCCGCTGTAGGGTTTGCAATATGTTTATGATTTGCTTATGGTGGGTGGCATGAGTGAACAGAAGCACAGACCCGAGTAAGTAGGTTGTTTGCGTATGGGATAAAGAGGACTTGATACTTTACTGCTATGGTTGGGTTTTACCTTAATGATCTTTAGTAGTTGCGGATGCTTGCTAGAGTTCCAACAATAAGTGCATATCATCCAAGAAGAGAAAGTATATTAGCTTATGCCTCTCCCTCAAATAAAATTGCAATAGTTATTACCGGTCTAGTTATCCATTGCCTTGGACGAATAACTTTCTCGTAACAAAAAGCTCTCTACGAATACTTACTTTATTACATCTTTATCTAAACAGCACCTAGTTTATATTTACGTGCTCTTTATTAACTCGCAAACCTATCCAACAACACCTACAAAGTACTTCTAGTTTTATACTTGTTCTAGGTAAAGCGAACGTCAAGCATGCGTAGAGTCGTATCAGTGGCCGATAGGACTTGAGAGAGTATTCTTTCTACCTTTAGCTCCTCGTTGGGTTCGGCACTCTTACTTATCGAAAGAGGCTACAACTATCACGTATACTTGCGGGTCATCAAGACCTTTTTCTGGCGCCGTTGCCGGGGAGTCATAGCGTGGGGTGAATATTCTCGTGTGTGCTTGTTTGCTTTATCACTAAGTAATTTTTATTTGTTGTTCTAAGTTGTTCTCTATCTTTAGTTATGGATATGGAACACGAAATACCAAAAAAATTAGGTGTACTTGCTACTCATGGAGATGGGAAACCTCCTAAAACCCTCAATGCTCGCTATGTTCAAAATCTTATGTACTACTTTGATAATCCTGAGAAAACCCCATTCAATTATGTAATGGGAGTAACGTTGGATCAACGTGAATACTTTAGGGATTATCGCTTGACACAAAAGGGGAAACTATTATGGGATCAAATTAATATGTTGCATTGGTACGCTCGGGATCTATGCTTGAGATATGATTATACTTGTTGCTCTAGGATGAAGGCTCCACACCTTCCCTTTTCATGCGAATTTAATGATAATGAAACCTTAGCTTCTTATGCTAATGGTATATATGATTACTATGATGTTGAACGAATTGAAGAATTTGTTGCTTTTAAGGCTGCTTATGAAATTGAATCTTTGTTTGAAAAGTATGAAACTTTAGATGATGATGTTTATAGGCCTGAAAATTTTGCTATATTGAAATATTGCTATGACAATTACGAATACAATTACAATATTGATGCATTTATTGAGAAAGTCTCCGCTGTCCAAGAAGAGACTAATATTTTGCAGGAAGCTATGGAAGAAGAAATTGATGAAACTGTGAGCTCATTGGATGAAAAAGATGATGAGGAGAGCGAAGAACAAAAGGAGGAAGAGCGGATTGTTCACCCATGCCCACCTTCTAATGAGAGTAACTCTCCAACTCATACATTGTTTAATTCCCCTTCGTGCTTACCGAAGGATGATTGCTATGATGATTGCTATGATCCCGTTGATTCTCTTGAAATATCCCTTTTTGATGATGCTTGCTATGCTTGTGGCCAAGATGCCAATATGAATGATGCTTATGGAGATGAACTTTCTATAGTTCCTTATGTTAAACATGAAATTGTTGCTATTGCACCCACGCATGATAGTCCTATTATCTTTTTGAATTCTCCCGACTACACTATATCGGAGAAGTTTACGCTTAGTAAGGATTATATTGATGGGTTGCCTTTTACTACTACACATGATGATTTTGATGAATATAATATGCATGTGCTTGCTTCTCCTACTTGCAATTATTATGAGAGAGGAACTATATCTCCGCCTGTTTATGTTTTCAATATGATAGAATTGCAAGAAACTGTTTATACTATGCATTGGCCTTTACTTGGTGTGCATGAATTGTTCTTTTATGACATGACGATGCATAGGAAAAGGGTTAGGCTTCGTCATTACATGATATATGTTACTTTGTGCTCACTACTAAATCACAAATCATTGTTAATTAAAATTGGCTTTGATATACCTTGGGATCCGGGTGGATTCATTACTTGAGCACTATATGCCTAGCTTAATGGCTTTAAAGAAAGCGCTGCCAGGGAGACAACCCGGAAGTTTTAGAGAGTCATTTATTTCTGTTGAGTGCTTTTATATTGTGACGTCCGGCTAATTAAGCTAAAGTAAGCCTCTACTAATGATGCCACGTCACCACTGTTACTGTTACTAAACTCACTCTGATTCAAATCCCGTTCAAATTCAAAATTAGAAATCAAGTCAAATGATAAAAGGTTTCAAACATTAAAACAAAAGTGTTCGAAATGTGGCAAATAATTCATAGGTAATTGCCGTGGAGAAATCATCCTTTTCTAAAATATTTAGGTGCGCTAAAACAATTATAACATCGGTAAAACAAATAATTAAATGCCTTATAAGTCATAAACAAATAGAAAATACTATTTAAAGTCCCAACTTATTTATTATAGAGATATAGTTAATAATATTATTCTAGGTTTAACTTTTGTTTTCCATAACACTAAAGTAAAATAAAAACAGAAAGTAAATAAAAAGAAAAAGACAATACAAAATTTAAATAAATAAAAGTTAAAGGCCTCCCTGGCCAACAGGGCCAAATGGCCTAGTCGGCCAGCCCATCTGACCCCAACCGGCCCACCCCGGTCCACCCCACTCCCTCCATGCCCCTGGTCCCGTAACCCTAACCCCCACCCCCGCACTCTCCCACTTCCCCGCCTCCACTCGCTCGCTTTTCCCCTCCCCCGATCTGGATCGAGATCGGGGCGAGGACTCGAAGCCGCCCGACGCCGCCCCGCTATGGTCGCCGCCACCTCGCCGCCCGGTGCCGGCCGGAGCGTCCTCGCCGGCCTACCTCCTCCTCCTCGTCGGCCTGCTACCTCTCTGACGCCGTAGTCCATGTCGTCCTCCGCGCGCCCCACTGCCTTGTCCCCACGACCGCCGGTGAAGCCCCGGCCTCTCCTCCTCTCTCTCCCCCTGCCCGCATCTGCTCCTCGCGCCGTCGTGCACGCGCGCGCCCGCGTGGCCACAATCACGCTCGTCGCCGCACCGTCCTGCTGCTCCCTCGTCCCGTCCGCGCTCACTGCGCGGTGCTGTCACTGCGGGCGGCGCACCCCTGGCTCTCCTGCGACCACGCGCGCCCGCTGTGGCCGCGCTCGGCCACCGCACTCCGCCCGCCATCGTCGTCCGCCTCTCCGGCCGCCGCCCCAGACCATCGATCCGCCCCGTGCCGCTCCCAACCCCGTCTGCCCTGGCCAACGGCCTCCCCCTCGCGCTGCTGCTCTGGCCACCTCTGCGGTCGGCGCCTCCCCTGGTGGCCTCAGGCCGACACGCGGGCGCACGACCCGCACGCCCGCCGCCGCTCGCTCCCCGGCCGGCCCGTGCTGGCCTCACCCACGCCAGCCTGGCGACCTGCCAGGTCTGCCGTCCTCCCCGGCGCCCCTGGGCATGCGCTTGCTCGGCCTGTGCCCAGCGCCCGCACCCGCGTCGCCTGTTCGGGCAGCCCCAGCGGCACCCGAACCCACTATGGCCCTTAGGGCCTATGACATGTGGGGCCCAGCCCTAGAATGTTATATATATATATAAAGGAATTAAAAAAGAAAAAGAATTGAAAATAATAAAAACATTAATTAAAGAATTAATTAACTTAATTGATCATAATTAGATTAATCTAATCACTAATTAACCTAATTAGTTGTTAGTTAATTAACCAGTCAATGACATGCGGGACCCTCACGTTAGTTTGACCCAATCACCGCCCTGTTGACTGCTGACGTCATGCTGACGTCATGATGACGTCAGCATACACTATTCTGGATAATGTTGATTTAAAATAATTAAATAAATTCAGAAAATGATTAAAACTTTAGAAAAACATAGAAAATAAACCGTAGCTTAGATGAAAAATGTTTTCTACATGAAAGTTGGTCAGAATGACGAGATGAATCCGAATACACAAGCCGTTCATTCGCCACACATCCCTAGCATAGCAAATACGCAACTTTCCCCCTCCGGTTCATCTGTCCGAAAACGCGAAACACCGGGGATACTTTCCCGTATGTTTCCTCCCTTTGCCGGCATCACCTAGTATTGCGTTAGGGCACACCTATCACCGTTGTTTGCTTTGTCATGCATCGTCATGCATCTGTTTGCAATGTATTTACTGTTTTCCCCCTTCTTCTTCTTCGGTAGACCCCGAGACCGACGCTGTTGCCCCTGAGTACGACTACATCGACAACGACCCCTCCTTCTTGCCAAAGCAACCACGCAAGCCCCCCCTTTGATCACCAGATATCGCCTATTCTACCCTCTACTGCTTGCATCAGAGTAGTGTAGCATGTTACTATTTCGATTAATCCTATTCTATTGCATAGCCTGTCATTGTTGCTACATCTATTGATACCTTACCTGCAACCCTAAATGCTTAGTATAGGATGCTAGTTTACCATTAGTGGTCGTACATTCTTGTCAGTCTGTCATGCTATACTATCGGGCCGTGATCACTCGGGAGGTGATCACGGGTATATACTATACATACATACTATACAGATGGTGACTAAAGTCGTGTCAGCTCGTTGAGTACCCGCACGTGATTCTGATGTGGGGGCTGGAAGGACAGGTGGCTCCATCCCAGTAGAGGTGGGCCTGGGTTCCCTACGACCCCCGACTGTTACTATGTGGCGGAGCGATAGGGCAGGTTGAGACCACCTAGGAGAGAGGTGGGCCTGGCCCTAGTCGGCGTCCGTAGTTACTTCAAAATAACACGCTTAACGAGATCTTGGTATTTGATCTGAGTCTGGCCACTGGCCTATACGCACTAACCAACTACGCGGGAAAGATATGGGCACTCGACGTCGTGGTATCAGCCGAAGCCTTCGTGACGTCAGCGACTGAGCGGCGCGCGTCGGATTGGAACGTAAGCCTGCTCTTGTATTAAGGGGGCTAGTTCTGCTTCCGGCCGCGTACGCAACGTGCAGGTGTGCAATGGGCGATGGGCCCAGACCCCTGCGCGCATAGGATTTAGACCAGCGTGCTGACCTCTCTGTTGTGCCTAGGTGGGGCTGCGACGTGTTGATCTTCCGAGGCCGGGCATGACCCAGGAAAGTGTGTCCGGCCAAATGGGATCGAGTGTGTTGGGTTATGTGGTGCACCCCTGCAGGGAAGTTTATCTATTCGAATAGCCGTGTCCCTCGGTAAAAGGACGACCCGGAGTTGTACCTTGACCTTATGACAACTAGAACTGGATACTTAATAAAATACACCCAGACAAGTTCCACAGACAACCAGGTGATCGCTTTTCCACATGGCGACGAGGGGAGGATCGCCGGGTAGGATTATGCTATGTGCTGCTACTTGGAGGACTACAATCTACTCTCTTCTACATGTTGCAAGACAGAGGCTGCCAAAAGCGTAGTCTTCGATAGGACTAGCTATCCCCCTCTTATTCTGGCATTCTGCAGTCCAGTCCACCGATATTGCCTTTTTACACTTATACCCATGCATATGTAGTGTAGCTCCTTGCTTGCGAGTACTTTGGATGAGTACTCACGGTTGCTTTTCTCCCTCTTTTTCCCCTTTCCCTTCTACATGGTTGTCGCAACCAGATGCCGGAGCCCAGGAGCCAGACCCCACCATCGACGATGGCTCCTACTACACTGGAGGTGCCTACTACTACGTGCAGGCCGCTAAAGACGACCAGGAGTAGTTAGGAGGATCCCAGGCAGAAGGCATGCGCCTCTTTCGATCTGTATCCTAGTTTGTGCTAGCCATCTTATGGCAACTTGTTTAACTTATGTTTGTACTCAGATATTGTTGCTTCCGCTGACTCGTCTATGATCGAGCACTTGTATTCGAGCCCTCGAGGCCCCTGGCTTGTATTATGATGCTTGTATGACTTATTTTATTTTTAGAGTTGTGTTGTGATATCTTCTCGTGAGTCCTTGATCTTGATCGTACACGTTTGCGTGTATGGTTAGTGTACTATTGAATCGTGGGCGTCACAAGTTGGTATCAGAGCCGACTGCCTGTAGGAATCCCCCTTCCTCACTCCTTGGCCGAAGTCGAGTCTAGACATTAGAAAACTTTTACTAACATGGCTGTGTGTCTTGTGGGCTCACATCGCCATTGGGTGGTATTAGGATCTTTTATTCCTGGTCTATACTCTGGGACTCTGATCTCTCTTCTATTCGGGTTAAATGATTTTGCTAACTCTAAAATTAGGATCTCGTAACTACTTCCTCCCGGTGAACCCCTTCAGTCCAGATGATCGCCAACTACACCAGAAGACCCTGAAGATACTCTTTGCTGTTAACCCAAGAACATGTGTTCATCACGTTTATAATTCCCGACCACCGATAAATCCTTATGGATAACTACTTACACTTGCCATTCATATGATCATCCCCCGTTGATCTTGTTATTACAAGATACCCCGAAGTTTTCTCTGTTGTTCCGAGAATACTTTGTGCCTACTGCCTTGCAGTTCCTTGTCTCCTGAATACACCTACAAATTAATCCTCACACTTACCGAGGATTTGTTTCTCCTTAGTTGTCCAGGTGTTTCACAAAATTCTTCGAAATGTTTTCCAATCTTTCGAGAATCCTCTGCAGCCTATGGCTCTTGTAATTCTTGTCTGCCTGCATTATGGTTAATTCCAAATGCCTAACATTATTCATTGACATCCTTTGTCACTATCATTTTGAGACCGTTGATTCAATATGATGCGGATGCTCGCAATCATCAGTCGCAATTAGAATTCCTCCTTCCGGCTCAGACGTCATTTTTGAACATGAGCTGGTTCTCAACCAATCTATTTGTCGTTGATTGTACCCTAAGCCTACTAAACTTATCCATCCTTAATCAGAGTGTTTGCCTCTGATCCCTTGATTTGGAAATTATGATTCTTTGCCTTTGAACTTTGAACTAGTCAGTCGTTTCTATAATCTGATGCCTTGACATTCCTTCTTCCCCTGATTGAATACCGATACTCACATCAGCCCCGTTGTGGACCGCCATACCCATTGCTGGGTAATTATCCGACAGTGTCCTTCATAACCAAAATTCTTGTGAGTTCTTTACCTGATACATAATGCCTTTGGTAAATTGTATCCCTTGCTTTTGTCAACCATGCTCTGCTCCTGAGCTTGAGTTATTTACTTTGAAGTTTGTGATATATGTTCCTAAGATGCCTTGATGGGTTGAACCTGCGCGTTCCCTAATCCGTGTGAACCCGAAAGATTTCATGGGTCATACTTATCTGGTATTGCACCAGGTAAAACTTTCAAGAACTAATGTCATTTTTGAAATACGAGAGGTGAATGGAAGGTTATGCACTGACGAAGTGGGAGTGGACCTTGAACCTTTGTGTTCATGCCCATGGACACGATGTAAATCCTATCATAGAAGCTTCTAGTAATAATAACTATTTCCTTGATATAATGTCATTTGATATCTGTGAATTGATCCTTTGCAATCATGGTTCCGACCATATTTTCTGCCTGATTCCATTTCTCGGACAAGTTAAACCACTTGCCCTCTGCAGATCAATGCACCTGTCCAACCTTTATTATGATCTACCTTCAAGTATATTACCCCCTGGTATCTCGAGGATATCAACCCATTGCACTTCATCTTATGAATTTCTGATGAAGTAGTTCTTTTCCCCTTCATATTCACTTCACGAGTTCTGGGTTGTCGTCAACCAAGAACACCGATTTGTGAATCGAATCAACACTGAGATTCAGTACTCCCAGTACTTCGTTGTTGAGTAGTTTAATACTCCATCACGTCATTCCTAACCTGATCGGTTACTTCATGATCGTGCTAATTTTAACTGTGCTACCTAGTCATTCTTCTCGGAGCACTACTTTCGATGATGAGCTAACCTTACGCCGATCTTCCTCGTCGTATCATTTCGCCGTGAACAGCAAGCTTGATTTCGAGTTTGTGTCGTACCCTTGGTTCCTATAACCTTTTGCTTCGTCATTCCTTTGACTTGATGTCGTCGCCGATCGATCACATTCTTGAAATCTCGCGACAAATGTGTCGTGATCATCATCAACATTCTGAGTTCTTCCAGAATATCAATCAAATTCATGATGAGAAATATCATCCCTGCCCCCCCGATGGATCGTGTTATCATGGACAAGATTATTGCCTTCCCTCCAACACAAACCTATTCATGTTTTGTCTTGGGCATGCAACTTCCATCATCATCATATACATGACTTGGGCATTCATTGTCATATTGTCTTGCATGATCGTAAGATAGCTAGCATGATGTTTTCATGGCTTGTTCGTGATACGTCCATTTTGCATCATGCTTTTATATGAATATTTATTGCATTATGGGCTGTTATTACACATTATATCTCAATACTTATGGCTATTCTCTCTTATTTTACAAGGTTTACCATGAAGAGGGGGAATGCTGGCAGTTGGAATTCTGGCTGGAAAAGGAGCAAATATTGGAAACCTATTCTGCACAGCTCCAAAAATCCTGAAACTCCATGGAAGTTATTTTGGAATTAATAAGAATTATTGAGCGAAGAAACTACCAGAGGGGCCCACACCCAGGCCAGAAGGGTGGGGGGCGCGCCCACCCCTATTGGGCGTGCCACTGTCTCCTGGGCCCCCGGTGGCCCTCCGGTGCCCATCTTCTTCTATATGAAGGCTTTTACCTTGGAAAAAATCAGAGGTAAGCTTAGGGGATGATACTTCGCCGCCAATAGGCGGAACCTTGGCGGAACCAATCTAGAGCTCCAGCAGAGCTGTTCTGCCGGAGAAACTTCCCTCCGGGAGGGGGAAATCATCACCATCGTCATCACCAACGATCCTCTCATCGGGAGGGGGTCAATCTCCATCAACATGTTCACCAGCATCATCTCCTCTCAAAACCCTAGTTCATCTCTAATATCCAATCTTGTATCAAAACCACAAATTGGTACATGTGGGTTATTAGTAGTGTTGATTACTCCTTGTAGTTGATGCTAATTGGTTTACTTGGTGGAAGATCATATGTTCAGATCCTTAATGCATATTATTACTCCTTTGATTATGAACATGAATATGCTTTGTGAGTAGTTACGTTTGTTCCCGAGGACATGGGTGAAGTCTTGCTATCAGTAGTCATGTGAAGTATTCGTTCGATATTTTGATGAGATCAATGTATGTTGTCTTTCCTCTAGTGGTGTTATGTGAACGTCGACTACATGACACTTCACCATTATTTGGGCCTAGAGGAAGGCATTAGGAAGTAATAAGTAGATGATGGGTTGCTAGAGTGACAGAAGCTTAAACCCTAGTTTATGCGTTGCTTCGTAAGGGGCTAATTTGGATCCATATGTTTAATGCTGTGGTTAGGTTTACCTTAATACTCCTTTTGTAGTTGCGGATTGATACATCCATTTTGCATCATGCTTTTATATCAATATTTATTGCATTATGGGCTGTTATTACACATTATATATCAATACTTATGGCTATTCTCTCTTATTTTACAAGGTTTACCATGAAGAGAGGGAATGTCGGCAGCTGGAATTCTGGCTAGAAAAGGAGCAAACATTGGAAACCTATTCTGCACAGCTCCAAAAATCCTGAAACTCCACGAAACTTATTTTTGGAATTAATAAGAATTACTGAGCGAAAGAAACATCAGAGGGGGCCCAAACCTTGGCCAGGAGGGTGGGGGGCGCGCCCACCCCTACTGGGCGCGCCCCTTGTCTCCTAGGCCCCTTGGTGGCCCTCCGGTGTCCATCTTCTGCTATATGAAGGCTTTTACCCTGGAAAAATCGTGGGCAAGCTTACGGGACGAAACTCCGCCACCACGAGGCGGAACCTTGGCGGAACCAATCTAGAGCTTCGGCAGAGCTGTTCTGCCGGGGAAACTTCCCTCCGGGAGGGGGAAATCATCACCATCGTCATCACCAACGATCTTCTCATCGAGAGGGGGTCAATCTCCATCAACATCTTCACTAGCACCATCTCCTCTCAAAACCCTAGTTCATCTCTTGTATCCAATCTTGTATCAAAACCACAAATTGGTACCTGTGGGTTGCTAGTAGTGTTGATTACTCCTTGTAGTTGATGCTAATTGATTTACTTGGTGGAAGATCATATGTCCAGATCCTTAATGCATATTAATACTCCTCTGATTATGAACATGAATATTCCTTGTGAGTAGTTACGTTTGTTCCTGAGGACATGGGTGAAGTCTTGCTATTAGTAGTCATGTGAATTTGTTATTCGTTTGATATTTTGATGAGATGTATGTTGTCTCTCCTCTAGTGGTGTTATGTGAACGTCGACTACATGACACTTCACCATTATTTGGGCCTAGAGGAAGGCATTGGGAAGTAATAAGTAGATGATGGGTTGCTAGAGTGATAGAAGCTTGAACCCTAGTTTATGCGTTGCTTCGTAAGGGGCTGATTTGGATCCATATGATTAATGCTGTGGTTAGTGAGGGAGTCGTGGATTAGGGGGTGTCCGGATGGCCGGACTATGACCTTTGGCCGGACTCCCGGACTATGAAGATACAAGATTGAAGACTTCGTCCCGTGTCCGGATAGGACTTTCCTTGGCGTGGAAGGCAAGCTTGGCGATTCGATATGAAGATCTCCTCCGATTATAACCAACTCTGTGTAACCCTAGCCCTCTCCAGTGTCTATATAAACTGGAGAGTTTTAGTCCATAGGACGAACAACAATCATACCATAGGCTAGCTTCTAGGGTTTAGCCTCTCTGATCTCGTGGTAGATCAACTCTTGTACTACCCATATCATCAATATTAATCAAGCAGGAGTAGGGTTTTACCTCCATCGAGAGGGCCCGAACCTGGGTAAAAACAACGTGTCCCTTGTCTCCTGTTACCATCCGCCTAGACGCACAGTTCAGGACCCCCCACTAGTGCAGAACCGGACAATAGCACCGGTTCGTAAGGCCCTTTAGTGCCGGTTCCAAAACCGGCACTAAAGTGTGGGCACTAAAGGCCCCCCCCTTTAGTACCGGTGTAGCACGAACCGGTGCTAAAGGGAAACCACGTGGCACGAGCGAGCTCCAGGGGCCTGGAGTCCTTTAGTACCGGTTGGTAAGACCAACCGGTACTATAAGGTTTGGGGGGTTTTAGTTTTATGATTTCTTTTTCATTTAATTTTGTGTTTCCATTTTAATTCTTTTTCGTTTTGCTGGTATTTTACGATACTACACATTGTACACGTTATGCACATATATATATATATATATATATATATATATATATATAAATAGAATTTCTAGTAGAACCAATCATGCATATATATATCATCAATGTCTCACAAACCATCATATTAATTAATTCACACATACACACATGTATAGCTATATACAATTTCTCCTACATATGCATGTTGCCTTCGGAGCCAGTGGCATTATAGCCTAATTGGTGCCTTCGGAGCACGATGACAATTGGAAGTGGTTTTCATGAGGGCGGTAGCGGGTAATAGTATTCTCCCTTCGGATTTATGACCTGGTCGAGCAAAAATCCCGCTATTTCCTCTTGAAGTGCTTCTACGCGCTCCGTTTCTAGGAGCTTCGCCCGCACCTCTCTGAACTGTTAAGAAGGAGATCAATATGCATGTGTATTAGTTGTGTGACTAGATATCGATAATGGTGTAAAAATTGTGAATAGTGTTTTGACAAGCGTACCCATTCCTGTCTTTGAGATCTGCTCCTTTCGGACGCCATCATGCGAATGTTCTCGCAAACGCAGAATGCACACAGATCAGTCCCCTGCGCCTGCTTCAGGGCCTTTACGAGAATGGAATTTGATCAGATAATAATTAATCAAGCATGATAATTAAAGAGATGGCAGCTAGCTAGCTAGCTAGTACTACTTAATTACTTACCTTGGGTCTTCCCCATTTAAGCTTTTCTTTCCATTCGCCGTCCGTGACCCTGATGAACCTTGCCCAAGCCCTGCCCGCCGAAAAAGAAAATGAATAAAGGGGTTATTAAATAGTTCATATCATGAAATGACGAACTAAATAGGCCGAGATATATAGTTAATAATGATTGAAATTACCTGTTGACTATCCCAAACAAGATGTTATAGTCAGTTTTTTCTTTGAGTAGTGAGTCCAGTATTTCAACTGTTCCGGCGTCAACTTTAATGATACACAAGACCCAGTGATATCTGCATGCACACACGTTTGCATGTCTTAATTAAGCGGGCATATGTAAGCAAAAACATGTAGCTAGCTAGTAGGCAAAAACAGAGAATTTGTAGTACAAGACAGTGTGACTCACTGGAAGTTGTAAGGAAGTAGTATATCTTCATTGTATTTGAGGCGCTTCAAGAACTCTAGCATGCTGTCCTCTACGGCCTTTTGATGACGTTCATCTATTTTCCATGTGTATTCATTAACGGTGTTTGGGTCAATGAACCCAATGCCATAGCGTCCACCTTTTCTCATTTCATACATCTTCATCCTGCATATAATACCACAGAAAAGAATATAGTGAGGATAATTACAGGTAATGATAAAGGATCACTACAGCTAGCTTGAGACTTAAATTACAGAAAGAAATCACTTACAGACAATAGCAACTGACGATAGATTTGTCGAGTGCGTCTTGATTGTATAACTGAAACAGTTCAGAATACTCAACGGACACAGCTTTCTCATGGTAGTAATGATCCTCCTTGACATTCACCATGAGGGACAATCGATCGGAAATCTTGGTAATGTTCATGTACCATTGATGCAATTCATACATTCTCGTTGGGAGGTTCTTGACCTTGTCTGGCTCGACCAAAGGTTGGCCCCGGACATATTTTCGTTTTATTTCATCCTCTCTAAGCACAGGCATGGGCTCGATCTCGAGGAGTTGTCCAACAGTGATTTTGAGAACTTCAGCCTGCATTATATGCTCCTCCGTTATTACCACATTGCCCACCTCAGGAACGTAAACTGTTTGCCCACAATAATATTGGGCGCGCGTACTGTCACGTGTTGTTGGCACAACAAGCGAGGGGATCGATTGCGCCGCCTGTTCTCCCAGCTGGGGAATGGTTTTCCCGCATTTTTTGACAGCTGCTTCTTGTTTGCTCGATCCCGAGCTCGCCTCCTTACGTACACGTGCTCGATTTAACTTCCTGATGTGGCGCTCATAGTCTGTGTCAACAGGCTCGGGAGCTGGTGGTTGAGCCATACGAATGAAGTGGTCAATCGTTTCCTCAGGCACTTTCTCCCTTGGCGGTGTTGGCGGTTTCGGTGCAAAATGGGCTTCCACCTCGGACTTGGATATGGCTGCGATTTCCTCCTCGGACCTGTCATAAGCCCTCTGCGGAAGAGGCGTGAGGCTTGGACCATATTTATATCGCTTGCCTCCGCCTGTACTTCCTGTACTACCTCGACTCGTACCGCTACGCACCATAGCTGCGGGGTGTCTCTTCTGTGATTGCTGAGGCGGCGGAGACGGCTGACGGGGCTGAGTTGGACGAGGAGGAGTGGCCGCCTGAAGCTGTGCCGGACTTGGAGGAGGAGTGGCCTGAGGTTGTGCCGGACTTGGAGGAGGAGTGGATGTCTGACGCTGTGGCGGACTTGGAGGAGGAGGAGTGGCCTGACACTTTGCCGGACTTGGAGGAGGAGTGGCCTGACACTTTGCCGGACTTGGTGGACTTGCAGGAGCGGGAGACTGCTGACTCGGTGGCGGACTTCGACGAGGAGTCGGCTGACGCGGTGTCGGTGGCCTTCGAATGATGATGCAATCCTTTTTCCATAGGATGATACGATGTTTGGCGTCTCCGAGAAAGCGCTCGTCGTCACCTCCAGGATAGTCAAGCTCTAGCTCCGAATATGGGTCCACCACCTCATCAACCAAGACACGAGCATAGCCCGCTGGAATCGGGTTGCAATGGAAGGTTGCCTCGGGGGGATTTGTAAAAGCAACGGCGTCCGCCACCTTCATGGATATGTTCTTCATTTTGACGTGTAGCTCGCAGCTAGTGTTCTCCGTGATGTCATCCACGGGGTATCTACCCAGCATTGCGTCGTCCGGGGCGGAACCCACGCTGCTTCTCGGCATGGATGGGGCGGTGCTATCCAATGCTGGATCATTCGCTAGCTGCTGCAGCTGCTGAGACCCCCTTTGCTGGGTAAGTGAGTCGATCTGCTCCTGCTGCCGCTGGAATTTGACTACCAATTCCGCTTGACTTGCTTCTAGGCCTTGAAGGCGTTCATAGTCCCGCTTCCTCTGCTCCTCCTCCATCTTCCTCTTCTTCTCCTCCGCAATCTTCTTTCTCGCACGGGTTCTGTAGTCGGTGTTCCAGTCTGAGAACCCCTCATACCACGGAATAGCGCCCTTGCCTCGTGTTCTTCCCGGGTGTTCAGGATTTCCCAGGGCACGCGTAAGCTCGTCGTTCTCTCTGTTGGGCTGGAACACCCCCGATCGTGCCTCTTCTATTGCAACAAGTATCGCATCGTCGGCTCCCTTCAGACTTGCCCTCGTCGAAACATTGCCTGTCTTCGGGTCCAACTCCCCCCCATGCGCATAGAACCAAGTCCTGACCCTGGGGGGCCAGCTCTTAGTAACCGGAGTGGCACCTGCATCCTCCATCTCTTTCTCAGACTTATCCCACTTAGGCATTGCCACCGCATAGCCACCTGGCCCCAGCTTATGGAACTTATCCTTTTTTCGGCATTCTTCTTGTTTATTCTCGACCGTTCCTTAGCTAATTCCGAATCCTTGAATTTCACGAAATCGTCCCAATGAGCACGTTGGTTCTCTAGTGTTCCCTCGAATACTGGAGTCTTCCTTCCTCCCTTGACGTACTTGTCCCATTCACGATTCTTGTGGTTCTTGAATGCAACCGCCATCTTCCTAAGAGCAGCGTCCTTGACTTTCTGCACATCTGCTTCTGTGAAATGATCTGGTAGGGTGAAATGTTCCATGAGAGTATCCCAAAGCAGATCTTTTTGATTCTTGTCGACAAAAGTAACATCTGAACGTGGAGCAGCGTCCTCTTTGCCTTTTTGTCTTTTGTCTTTTGCTAGCTCTCTCCATTCTTGAAGGGAGATCGGGAGTTGCTCCTTCACAAGAACTCCGCACTGACGAATGAACTTGTCCGCAATCTTCTTAGGCGCTAATGGTTCGCCATTAGGTCTGACTGCCTCGATATTGTACTTTACGCCCTCCTTCAACTTTTTGTTCGGGCCTCGTTTTGTCCTTTTGCCTGAAGATTTGCTCGATCCGGATGGCTGAAAGAACAAAGATCGATTCGTTAATATATCTTCAAGTCATCTAAAACATGTGATGATCACCAGATACCTGCTTATATAAATATATATATACCTCGCCGGTCTTTGTTGTTTCAGGATCAACATGTTCTTCGTCATCGTCATAATCGTAGTTCATGACTTCATCAATTCGGTCGTCGCGATCGAATATCATATCACCCTCTCCGGTGTTGTTTAGAAATTCGGAGCCGTCATAATCTTCTTCATTCTGATCATCATTTGGCCCGCGTATCATATCGAACATGGTCTGTTCTCCCTCTCTGTCGGTATTGTCTGCCATAGCTTTTATTTAACTAATTCAAAAGAAATATAAAACAATTTAGTATTCAAATTACATCGTCTCGAATAATAGATATAATCTCGAATACTTCGTCTAGAATAATAGATATAATCTCGAATACATCGTCTCGAATAATATATAATATTGAATAGTACATCACTGGCTAGCTAATTAAAGATCGAATACTACAGAAGAATCTAGGACACTCGCGGTTCCTGCGGCGCGGGCGGTGGACACCCAAAGAGAAGGAACCCTCACAGGATCATAGCTGAAGTGAGATCCCCGAAGATACTGCCAGGTATTGGAGAACCTGCCGCCCTCTAACGCAACCATGTAGCGATGGACGTGCTCGTCCTCCTCCCTGACACGGCGACGTACCACCTCCGGCGGGGCCGGGTCCCTCCGCACCGAAACTGGCCCACGCGAACGCCACCAAACGAGATCAGGGTCGACGACGGGACCCGGGGCCGGGTTCCTCATCAAGCGGCGCGCCCCTCCACGCAGCACCTCCCAGTGCCAGCCCGGCGGAGCCCAGTCCCGGACATGGGTCGGCTGGACGTCGTCGCGGACGGGTCGACGGCGAGGATGCGGGCCGGGCATCATCGAGAACAAATACTAGCTATATGCCCGCAAAAAGTAACATTTTTTTAATGATTGGATTTTGATAACTAAAATTTCTAACATTTCTATATAACACTAATTATGCTAATCTAAATAATCTAAATAACACTAAAATTTCTAACATTTCTAACATTTCTAACATTTCTATATAACACTAATTTCTAACATTTCTATATAACACTAATTTCTAACTGATTAAACACTAATTATATCCATCTAACATGCATTCATACATATATAATAGTGAAAAAATAATAATCTAAATAATCTAAACTAATTAAACATACAAAATACGTGTGTGTGTGTGTACTAATTAAACACTAATTATCTAAACTAATTAAACATACAAAATAATAATCTAAAATAATCTAAACTAATTAAAGACTAATTATCTAAACTAATTAAACATGCTTGTGTGTGTGTACGGGCTCGGGGAGGGCTCACAACGGGCGACGGCGACGGCGAGGCGACGGGGACGGCGAGGCGACGGCGGGGACGGCGCGACGGGGACGGGGACGGCGCGACGGGGACGGGGGCGGCGACGGGGACGGGGGCGGCGATGGAGACGAGCGGCGACGGAGACGATCGAGGGCGGCGGCGACGGCGACGGAGACGGAAACAGAGGAACGAACAGAGAGGGAAACTGAAATTTTCGTAGCCGTTGTATATATAGAAGGCACCTTTAGTACCGGTTGGAACCACCAACCGGTACTAAAGGCCTGTTTTGGCCAGGCCAAGCGGCAGGAAGCGACCCCCTTTAGTACCGGGTGGTGGCACAAACCGGTACTAAAGGCCCCCCCCTTTAGTACCGGTTTGTGCCATGACCCGGTACTACAGGGGGTGCGCTGGCGCAGGTGCGGTGCGGCAAGTTTAGTCCCACCTCGCTAGCCGAGGGGCGACCGCACTGGTTTATAAACCCCCGTGCGGTCGCTCTCTCGAGCTCCTCTCCAAAGCAGGCTTACTTGGCCTACGTGTTCTTTGCAGCCCTGTGGGCCCACTTAGCCTTTGCGGGCCTGCATCCTGGCCCAACGACAGGTTGGGTTTCTAGTCGTATGCAGGCCGCTCTGGCCTAGTAGGCGGGCTTATTTTTATTTTATTTTTTGCTTTATTTATTTTTGTGTTTTTTTTTGTGTATTTAGAGTTTCTTTGTGAACATTTTTGTTTTAGGTACAAAAAATTACAAACTTTCTGTTAGGGCTTTTTTTATTATTTTTTTGCTTTATTTATTTTTGTGTTGTTTTTTTGTGTATTTAGAGTTTCTTTGTGAACATTTTTGTTTTAGGTACAAAAAATTACAAACTTTCTGTTAGTGCCCGTAGTTTTCAAATTTGAATAGTTTAAATTTTGAATTATTTGAAATTAGTGTGAATCACTAGTTTGTGAATAACTTAACTTTAAAAATCAGTAAAGGCATGAAAGAATTTGTTTGCACATAAAATTTCTTCGCGTTTCAAATGCCAAAACACATAACTACCCTAACTATTACAGAGATTCCCCTCTCGGTGCGAAACACAGAAGAAAGTGATGATAGCTAGTGAAGCCGATCACATCCCAGATCTTTGGGTGTGAAACTTTTTCTTCGCGTGTGTCCCTTTGCGCCGTAACCATGGAAAATCTTCATCATTTAACGGGATGCTCGGGTCAATATTCACTGTGAATGGAGCAATTTCATCAAACTTTTCATAATCTTCTGACTTGTCTGTCTTGTCATCCACTCCCACGATGTTTCTCTTCCCAGAAAGAACTATGTGCCGCTTTGGCTCATCGTACGATGCATTCGCTTCCTTATCTTTTCTTTTTCTTGGCTTGGTAGACATGTCCTTCACATAGAAAACCTGTGCCACATCATTGGCTAGGACGAATGGTTCGTCTGCATACGCAAGATTGTTGAGATCCACTGTTGTCATTCCGTACTGCGGGTCTTCCGTTACCCCGCCTCGTGTCATATTGACCCATTTGCACCGAAACAAAGGGACCTTTAAACCACGTCGATAGTCAAGTTCCCATATGTCCTGTATATAACCATAATATGTTTCCTTTCCCGTCTTGGTTTCTGCATCAAAGCGGACACCACTGTTTTGGTTGGTGCTCTTCTTATCTTGGGCGATCGTGTAAAATGTATTACCATTTATCTCGTACCCTTTGAAAGTCATTATATTCGAAGATGGTAACTGGGACAGCAAGTACAGGTCATCTTCAATAGAGGTGTCATGCATGGTACGTGTCTGCAACCAGCTGGCGAAACTCCTGGTTTGTTCACGTGTAATCCAGTCATCAGACCGCTCCGAGTGTTTGGAGCGTAGCAAATTCTTGTGTTCATCCATATACGGAGCCACCAAGGCGGAATTCTGTAGAACTGTGTAGTGTGCTTCAGTGAGAGAATGTCCGTCCATACATATTATTTGTTCCCCTCCTAGCGTGCCTTTTCCATCCAGTCTGCCCTTATGCCGCGATTCAGGAACACCAATCGGCTTAAGGTCAGGAATAAAGTCAATACAAAACTCAATGACCTCCTCATTTTGATGGCCCTTGGAGATGCTTCCTTCTGGCCTAGCACGGTTATGAACATATTTCTTTAAGACTCCCATGAACCTCTCAAAGGGGAACATATTGTGTAGAAATACAGGACCCAAAACGTTAATCTCTTGGCACAGGTGAACTAGGACGTGTGTCATGATGTTGAAGAAGGATGGTGGGAACACCAACTCGAAACTGACAAGACATTGCACCAAATCATTCTGTAACCTTGGTATGATTTCTGGATCGATTACCTTCTGAGAGATTGCATTGAGAAATGCACATAGCTTCACAATGGCTAATCGAACGTTTTCCGGTAGAAGCCCCCTCAATGCAACCGGAAGCAGTTGCGTCATAATCACGTGGCAGTCATGAGACTTTAGGTTCTGGAACTTTTTCTCTGCCATGTTTATTATTCCCTTTATATTCGACGAGAAGCCAGACGGTACCTTAATACTGAGCAGGCATTCAAAGAAGATTTCCTTCTCTTCTTTGGTAAGAGCGTAGCTTGCATGACCCTGATGTATGCCGTCTTCTCCGTGCATACGTTGCTGGTCCTCCCGTGCCTCAGGTGTATCTTTTGTCTTCCCATACACGCCCAAGAAGCCAAGCAGGGTCACGCAAAGATTCTTCGTCACGTGCATCACGTCGATTGCGGAGCGGACCTCTAGGTCTTTCCAATATGGCAGGTCCCAAAATATAGATTTCTTCTTCCACATGGGTGCGCGTCCGTCAGCGTCCTTTGGAACAGATTGTCCGCCAGGACCCTTTCCAAATATCACCTTCAAATCCTTGACCATATCATGTACATCAGCACCAGTACGGTGGCGAGGCTTCGTCCGGTGATCCGCCTCACCTTTGAAATGCTTGCCTTTCTTTCTTACGGGATGCCTGCTCGGAAGAAATCGACGATGTCCCAGGTACACATTCTTCTTACAACTATTCAAATATATACTGTCGGTATCATCCAAACAGTGCGTGCATCCGTGGTATCCCTTGTTTGTCTGTCCTGAAAGGTTACTGAGAGCAGGCCAATCATTGATGGTCACGAACAGCAATGCCTTTAGGTCAAATTCTTCCTGTTTGTGCTCATCCCATGCACGTACACCTGTTCCATTCCACAGTTGTAAGAGTTCTTCAACTAATGGCCTTAGATACACATCAATGTCGTTGCCGGGTTGTTTAGGGCCTTGGATGAGCACTGGCATCATAATGAACTTCCGCTTCATGCACAACCAAGGAGGAAGGTTATACAAACATAGAGTCACAGGCCAGGTGCTATGGTTGCTGCTCTGCTCCCCAAAAGGATTAATGCCATCTGCGCTTAGACCAAACCATACGCTCCTTGCGTCATCTGCAAACTCCTTCCCGTACTTTCTTTCGATTTTTCTCCACTGCGACCCGTCAGCGGGTACTCTCAACTTTCCGTCTTTCTTACGGTCTTCTCTGTGCCATCGCATCGCCTTGGCATGCTCTTTGTTTTGGAACAAACGTTTCAACCGTGGTATTATAGGAGAATACCACATCACCTTGGCAGGAATCTTCTTCCTGGGGCGCTCGCCCTCGACATCACCATGCTCATCGCGGCTGATCTTATAGCGCAATGCACCACATACCGGGCAAGCGTTCAAATCCTCGTACTCACCGCGGTAGAGGATGCAATCATTAGGGCATGCATGTATCTTCTGCACCTCTAACCCTAGAGGGCAGACAACCTTCTTTGCTTCGTACGTACTCTCGGGCAATTCGTTGTCCTTTGGAAGCATATCCTTTATCATTACCAGCAACTTTCCAAATCCCTTGTCAGATACACCATTCTCTGCCTTCCATTGCAGCAATTCCAGTGTGGTGCCCAGCTTTTTCTTGTCACCTACGCAATTCGGGTACAACAATTTTTTGTGATCCTCTAACATGCGCTGCAACTTCTTCTTCTCCAAATCACTTGCGCAGTTTCTCTTTGCATCGGCAATGGCCCGACCTAGATCATCAACGGGCTCATCTGATGCCTCTTCTTCAGCTTCTTCCCGCATTGCCGGCTCAGCTTCTTCCCCCATTGTTGTATCATCGTATTCAGGGAACCCATGGCCAGGATAGCTGTCGTCGTCCTCTTCTTCTTCATTGTCTTCCATCATAACCCCTCTTTCTCCGTGCTTGGTCCAAACATTATAGTGGGGCATGAAACCGGACTCAAACAGGTGGACGTGAATGGTTCTTGACGTAGAGTAATTGCGACCATTCTTACAGCCAGCACATGGACAAGGCATAAAACCATCCGCCCGCTTGTTTGCCTCAGCCGCAAGCAGAAAAGTATGCACGCCCTCAACGAACTGGGGAGAGCATCGGTCATCGTACATCCATTGCCGGCTCATCTTCATTACACAACACCGAATAGACCAAATTAATACAAGTTCATACATAAAGTTCATACAACACTTAAATGCAACAAACAAATAACTCTCTAGCTAAAGCATTTAAATGCAACAACAAATGCGATCAAGATCGCAACTAAGGTAACAATTGATCCAACAGCATAATGATACCAAGCCTCACTATCGATGGCATATTTTCTAATCTTTCTAATCTTCAAGCGCATTTTCTCCTTCTTGATCTTGTGATCATCGACGACATCGGCAACATGCAACTCCAATTCCATCTTCTCCCCCTCAATTCTTTTCAATTTTTCTTTCAAGTACTCGTTTTCTCTTTCAACTAAATTTAACCTCTCGACAATAGGGTCGGTTGGAATTTCCGGTTCACATACCTCCTAGATAAAAATATCTATGTCAACTTGATGGGCATAATTTGTCATAAACACGAAATGCAACAAATAGTTTTAAAAGAGAATATACCACATCCGAATCATAACAAGGACGAGGGCCGACGGGGACGGATATCAAAACCATGGCACTATGTATAACAAAGAACGTACGGGTAAGATAATTATTATACGAGTAACTATATATCCAAATCACACAAACATCAATTTTTTATATAAAATTTCATGAACAAGAGGCTCACCACAAGGTGGTGCCGGCGACGGGACGGTGCGGGCGATCGACGGTGGTTACGACGGAGATTTAGAAGGCACTAAGTAAACCACACCTACATATGCAAACTAAGTGTTATTTTAACCTCAAATTGCATATAAATCAAATACTAGCACATATATATATTTCCTCCCAAATTACTAAACTCACAAATTAATAACTATATAAAGCATTGCAAGAGCTAATCTAGCAATGAGAGATGAAAGGACAAAGTTGCTAACCTTTGTGATCATTTGAATGGATGGGGGCCTTCAAATCTTGACAAATTTTGGGCAAAATGTGTGATGAGCTCGAGAGGAAGAGGGGAAGAACAGAGAGGAGAGGGGAAAGGGGAAGAACAGAGCGAGCTCGGGTGGACGAAGGGTTTATGTAGGACGACCTTTAGTACCGGTTCGTGCCAAGAACCGGTACTAAAGGTGCTGGAGGGGGCCCAGACTGACAACATCCTGCCACCACTCTCATTAGTACCGGTTCGTGGCACGAACCGGTGCTAAAGGTTAGCCACGAACCGGTACTAATGAGAGCGGCCCGGCTAGCCGTTGGAACCGGCACTAATGTATACATTTGTGCCGGCTCAAATACAAACCGGCACTAATGTGCTTCACGTTTGACCCTTTTTCTACTAGTGCCCTACCCGAGATCCGCTGGTTTTCACACCGACATTGGTGCTTTCATTGAGAGTTCCTTTGTGTCGTCACCTTTTGGCCCGATGGCTTCTTCGATCATCAACCACGACGCGGTCCAGGGTGAGACTTTTCTCCCCGGACAGATCTTCGTATTTGGCGGCTTCGCACTGCGGGCCAATTTGCTTGGCCATCTGGAGCAGATCGAAAGCCACGCCCCTGGCCATCAGGTCAGGTTTGGAAGCTTAAACTACACGGCCGACATCCGCGGGGACTTGATCTTCGACAGACTCGAGCCAAAGCCGAGCGCGCCGCATTGTCATGATGGGCATGATCTAGCTCTACCGCCGGACAGCGCCCAGAGCACCGCTCAGGTGTCCGCTCTGACCATTAGCTCGGAGCCGACTGCGCCAGTCGGGGACGGACGGTTGGACGCCGCCCTAGGAGCCGCAATCTCTACGGTGATAGAGCCGAATACCAGCCTAGTCCTTTGCAAGGCCTGTGACTCCAAGGTGCCGGACTCCTTTCCGGACTCTGAATCTTCCGCACCCCTTCCGATCGAACCCGATTGGGCTCCAATCATGGAGTTCACCGTCGCGCACGTCTTTCAGCACTCGCCCTTTGGCGATATCCTGAATTCACTAAAGTCTCTCTCTTTGTCAGGAGAGCCCTGGCCGGACTATGGTCAGCAAGGTTGGGATGCGGATGACGAAGAAGTTCGAAACCCACCCACCACCCACTTCGTAGCCACCGTCGATGACCTAACCGACATGCTCGACTTCGACTCCGAAGACATCGACGGTATGGACGCCGATGAAGGAGACGACCAAGAACCAGCACCTATAGGGCACTGGAAAGCCACCTCGTCGTATGACATATACATGGTGGACACCCCCAAAGCAGGGGATGGCGATGAAAAAATGGAGGACGACCCCTCCAAGAAGCAACCCAAGCACCGACGTCAGCGGCGCCGCTCTAAATCCCGCCAAAGCAAAAACGGCGAGTCCGGCACTGGAGACAACAACACCCCGGACAGTGCCGAAGACAACCCCCTCCAGCAGGATTCAGTGCAGGAGGACGGAGGAGCCAGCCCTCATGAGGGAGCGACAGACAGGGAGGTCGAGGACGACAATTATATGCCTCCCTCCGAAGACGAGGCAAGCCTTGACGACAACGAATTCGTCGTGCCAGAGGATCCCGTCGAACAAAAGTGTTTCAAACGCAGGCTTATGGCCACGACAAGCAGCCTCAAGAAAAAACAGCAGCAGCTTAGAGCTGACCAAGACTTGCTAGCCGACAGATGGACTGAAGTCCTGGCGGCCGAAGAGTATAAACTCGAACGCCCCTCCAAGAGCTACCCAAAGCGCAGGCTGCTACTCCAACTAGAGGAGGAAGCAACTAAACCTACATCACCAGCGTACGATGCGCCCGATCGGCCACCCCGTGGCCGCGACAGAGAGGCCTTTCGGCCCTCAACTCAAGCCGCACCCCGGCGCCGCTCCAAAAATACCAGAGCACGGGGAAACGCAACAGACCGTGAGACATATTGGAGGATAAGGCAAGGCAAACAAGATCGATCTACGGATCGCGCGGGCGCCCCACGTCACGTGGAGATAACCGTCACGCCGGATATGATAAATACGGCCAGGCCGAACACAACAGACAAAGCTCATCCGAGATACGTCACGATATAGCCCAGTACAGGGGCGCCGCACACCCACTATGCTTCACAGACGAAGTAATGGATCATCAAATCCCTGAGGGTTTTAAACCCGTAAACATCGAATCATACGATGGCACAACAGATCCCGCAGTATGGATCGAGGATTATCTCCTTCATATCCACATGGCCAGTGGTGATGATCTACACGCCATCAAATACCTCCCGCTCAAGCTTAAAGGACCAGCTCGGCATTGGCTTAACAGCCTGCCAGCAGAGTCAATTAGTTGCTGGGAGGACCTGGAATCCGCATTCCTTGACAACTTCCAGGGCACTTATGTGCGACCACGAGACGCCGATGACCTAAGCCACATAATCCAGCAGCCAGAGGAATCGGCCAGACAATTCTGGACACGATTCCTAACCAAGAAAAATCAAATAGTCGACTGTCCGGACGCAGAAGCCCTTGCAGCCTTCAGGCACAACATTCGAGATGAATGGCTTGCCCGACACCTAGGACAGGAAAAGTCGAAATCTATGGCAGCCCTCACGACACTCATGACCCGCTTTTGCGTGGGAGAAGACAGCTGGCTAGCTCGTAGAAATAACATAACCAAGAGCCCTGGCAATTCGGATACCAAGGATAACAATGGCAGGTCACGTCGCAACAAGCACAAGCGCCGCATTAACGGCGACAATACTGAGGATAAGGCAGTTAATGCCGGATTCAGAGGCTCTAAACCTGGTCAGCGGAAGAAGCCATTCAAAAGAAACCCTCCGGGCCCATCCAGTTTAAACCGGATACTCGATCGCTCGTGCCAGATACACGGCACCCCCGAACAACCAGCCAATCACACCAACAGGGATTGTTGGGTGTTCAAGCAGGCAGGCAAGTCAAGTGCCGAAACCAGAGACAACGGGCTGCATAGCGATGACGAGGAGGAGCCCCCGCCACCGAACAACAGAGGACAAAAGGGCTTCCCCCCGCAAGTGCGGACGGTGAACATGATATACGCAACCCATATCCCCAAAAGGGAGCGAAAGCGTTCTCTCAAGGACGTCTATGTGTTGGAGCCAGTCGCCCCAAAGTTCAACCCATGGTCCTCCTGCCCGATCACTTTTGATCGAAGGGACCACCCCACTAGCATTCGTCACGGCGGATTCGCCGCATTGGTCCTAGACCCAATCATTGACGGATTTCACCTCACTAGAGTCCTCATGGAGGGCGGCAGCAGCCTGAACCTGCTTTATCAGGATACAATGCGAAAAATGGGTATAGATCCCTCAAGGATTAAACCCACAAAGACAACCTTTAAAGGCGTCATACCAGGTGTAGAAGCCAGCTGTACAGGCTCGGTTACACTCGAAGTGGTCTTCGGATCCCCGGATAATTTCCGAAGCGAAGAGTTAATCTTCGACATAGTCCCATTCCATAGTGGCTATCATGCCCTGCTCGGACGAACCGCATTCGCAAAATTCAATGCGGTGCCGCACTACACATATCTCAAGCTCAAGATGCCAGGCCCTCGCAGAGTCATTACGGTCAATGGAAACACCGAACGCTCTGTCCGAACGGAGGAGCACACGGCGGCCCTGGCGGCGGAAGTACAAAGTAGCCTCTCAAGGCAATTCTCCAATCCGGGAGTTAAATGTCCGGACAACGTCAAGCGCGCCCGAAGTAACCTACAACAAAACCGGCTGGCACATTCCGAGCAAGCATAGCAGTGCGGCCTCAACCCCAGCCCTCGCCAGATGGTGCTATCGGTACCACACGTACATAATTACGCTTTGGAAAATACCATGGGCATAAGGGGACGGGCACAACCACGGCACGCCCAAAATGCGGCTCAACCGCACTAGGGGCTCCCTATTCTGCCGTTTCCTTTTTTATATATATACTTTCAGGATCCAACTATCCGGAAGGCCTGTCCGGCAACACACTCGCCGAACACACGATGCAACAACCAGGGTAGACAACAAGCCTGCGTCAAATGTCCAGGTGGTCTCTATAACGAGCTAAATACCTGTTTTTACTTAAAGACCTCGCAGCTTGCCCCTGGGGGGGGACATGTCAAATAACCCCATCTCTTGCTTATCGCACTATTTGTATCATCTGCTTTCATAGCAGCCCTTTTTAATACAACAAGACATAGCTCTTATCTATTACTGTATTCATTTATTTTTATCAAATATGTTCAGTCATGACATTATGCAACCGTACACTTTGGTACAGCCAATACACCAGGGGCTTAAGCACCCCATAATACGGTGTGAGAAGACTGAACACTCTCATGAGTGCGGCACCCCGAACTTATAGCACTATATGCATCGGCTCCGAATCATGTCTTGGGTTAATAGTTGGGTTTGCCCGGCTCCCATGTTTTGGTACCTTACGTTCCGCAATGTTGGCTAAGGTAGCGCTGCGAGAACTACTACGATTGCGCCCCAGTTGAGCTGGGTTAACACCTCAGGAGAGAAAGCTAAAACTGACCGTCATGATAGTGCGAGAGACCGGTCGCTGTTCGCGAGGTTTTTCGAGTCCCTAAAGACTTAAGCCACTTAGAGCGAGGAGGCGGATTTATCTGGCCTAGGCATGGATAGCGCCCCGAACTCGGTCTTCCGAATACTAGGGGCTTCGCCGAAATTTAAAATTATAGAATTCTATGGCTAAGTGAGAGTGATAAAGCATTATAAGTTCGATGGCCTTGTTCGTTGTGCTGAGCGCCTCCCTAGATGGAACCAAGAATGCGAACAAGAGCGCTCAGGTTTATCCCGAACACCCTAGCACTTGTGGCATGGGGGTAGAAGCCGACGAGTTGCAACTCTCAGATTTCATAAACGGCCGCATAGAAGGTAATATTTTAAATTCAAAAAGCGTTGCTTAGCGCATATGAACAAGTTTTCAGTGCACATGAAAAATACGAGCGAGTTTACTCAAAAATTACATCCATGGTACATTCCTTCGCCACAAGACGGGCACCCTTCAGGACGACCTCATAATACATCTCGGGCCTGCGATGCTCCTACCCCTCCGGCGGCCCATCCTTCACCAGCTTCTCAGCATCCAGCTTGCCCCAGTGCACTTTAGCACAGGCAAAATCCCTACGGGCACCCTCGATACACACGGAACACTTGATGACTTCAAGCCGTGGACAGGCATCCACCAGCCGCCGCACCAGCCCAAAGTAGCTCAAAGGCATGACCTCACCAGGCCACAGCCGGCCTATTAGGCCCTTCATGGCCTGTTCGGCCGTCTTATGAAGCTCGATCAGCTGCTTCAGCTGGTCGCTCAAGGGCACTAGGTGTCCGTCCTCAGTATACTGGGACCAGAACACTTTCTCCGCCGAGCTTCCTTCCTCGGCCCGGTAGAATGCGGCGACATCGGATACACTACGGGGCAGATTTGCGAATGCTCCTGGAGAGCTCCGGATTCGGGTAAGTAACAGGTAATTTACTTTCACATGCCTGCTTTGCATAAAGAATGTCTTACCCGCCGCAATCTTTTTCATCGCCTCAATCTCCTGGAGGGCTTTTTGGGCTTCGACCTTGGCAGATTTGGCGCTTTCAAGTGCCGAGGCAAGCTCGGACTCCCGAGTCTTTGAGTCAAGCTCTAACCTCTCATGTTTTTCACAAGAGCATCGAGCTCTTGCCGCACCTCCGCCGCCTGTGCCTCTTGCTTCTCTCGCTCTGAGCGCTCCATGGCCGCATTGTCTTCGGCCTTGGAAAGCGCTTCCTTCAGGGTTGCCACCTGAGTTGTGGCCCCTGCAACATTCACGTTGGTCCTGTCATTATTTGCAACCAGGTATTTCTATATACATTTACATACGGTATTACATACCCTCCTTGTCCTCGAGCTGCTTCTTGGCACGGCCGAGCTCGTTCTCGGACCGCTCGAGGTTCTACTTCAATGCGTCGACCTCCGCAGTTAGTGCGACAGAGGTCAGCAGCGCAGCTTGCATTCCCATATCGACATATTTATGTTAGACTCCTGCGTATATCTTTTTAGATCCTCAGTCTGTCTTTTCTTTCGACCGCCGAACTGAGCATCAAGGGCTACTATCTATGCGTAACATTTTTATATGTTTTGAATACATACCTCAAAGCCTGTTAGCAGGCTGGTACAGGCTTCTGTCAGCCCTCTCCTGGCGGACTGAACCTCCCGAATCACCGCACTCATAATAGTGCGGTGCTCCACATCGATGGAGGCGCCATTAAGCACCTCCAGCAAATTGTCCGGCGTCTCCGGTTGGACGGAGGCCGCCGGCATCGTAGGCGTGCCTTTCTTGCGAAGGCGCCGTCTACCGGACTATGGAACCGTTGTTGGTTCCGGAGCGGTGTCCGGCCCAGGGCCGGACTTAGATCCCTCTGGGGCTTTACCACCTTTGGGCCTGGTGTCCGGGAGGTCGCCTTGCGGTGCCTCCAGGACCACCTCCTCCTGGTTTAATCCCTTTTGGGACTCAACCTCAGCGTCGTCCGTAGGGAGAGGGGAGGAGGCCGTCGGAAGTGAAGCGCTATTCAGGTCCGACGAATCCAGGGAGCCGCTCGACGAATCGCCGAGCTGAGCCTTGGGCGGACTGCATGATTGAATTCGGCGTCAGAAGGTACCATACATTAGAGGAGCGCCATGAGTTATTCTGGTATCCGGATACTTACGATTTTGCCAGGGGCTTGACCCTGGATGGCCATTCCTCCCCGCCGTCTTCGGCATCGGAGGCGTAGTCCGGCAGAAGGGTCCTCCCCTTCTTGGACCCTCCGGCCTCCCTAGTTGGGACAGCCTTCCTTTTCTTTCCTCCCCCCGCTAGAGTGGGAGAGGCTTCTTCTTCTTCCTCCTCCTCGTCCTTAGAGGCGGAGGGTGCTTTGGGGTTGTCAGGCGATGAATCCGACACCACCAGGCGCCGGGAACTCTTTTGAGTCCCCGTGGCCTTCTTCTTGGCCTTCTTCTCCGGCACCACGTGAGGTGCCGGAACCAGCAGCTTCGTCAAGCGTGCGTCTGCTGGGCCTTCGGGCAAAGGGGCCGGACAGTCAAACTGTCCGGACGTCCTCTTCCAGTCCTGTCAAAGGAGCAGGAGTTTAGATCCTACATGGAGTCAAACCATGAAAATCAAGTGTCCCGTGGAGGACTAAAAGCAAGCTTACTTCGGTGGCTTGGCGCTTGGCGCAGAATCCGCGATCCTCGGTGACGGGAGGGGAGACCTCGGAGCTCTTGAATAGCACCTTCCAGGCGTCCTCATGCTTTGTGTCGAAGAGCCGGGACAGAGTCTGGTGCTGGGCCGAGTCGAACTCCCACAAGTTGAAGGCCCGTCGTTGACACGGAAGGATCCGGCGGAAGAGCATGACCTGGACTATGTTGACAAGCTTAAGCTTCTTGTTCACCAGGTCTTGGACGTAGTTTTGGAGTCTAGTCACCTCTTCCGGACTACCCCACAACAGGCCTGTCTCTTTCCAAGATGTGAGCCGTGTGGGGATGCCAGATCGGAATTCGTGGGCCGCTGCCCATTCAGGGTCACGCGGCTCGGTGATATAGAACCACCCCGACTGCCACCCTTGATTGGTCTCTACGAAGGCGCCCTCGAGCCATGTAACGTTGGCTATCTTGCCCACCATGGCGCCTCCGCACTCCGCTTGGCGGCTGCCCACGACCTTCGGCTTGACGCTGAAGATCTTCAGCCATAGGCCAAAGTGAGGCTGGATGCGGAGGAAGGCCTCACACACGACGATAAACGCCGAGATGTTGAGTATGAAGTTTAGGGCCAGATCATGGAAGTCCAGGCCGTAGTAGGACATGAGCCCCCGGACGAACGGGTGAAGGGGAAAGCCCAGTCCACGGAGGAAATGGGGGAGAAATACGACCCTCTCATGGGGCCCAGGGGTGGGGATGAGTTGCCCCTCATCTGGAAGCCGGTGCGCGATGTCGTCAGACAAGTATCAGGCCTTCCTCAACTTTTTGATTTTCCCCTCCGTGACGGAGGAGGCCATCCATCTACCTCTCGCTCTGGACATGATTGGAGAAGGGTTGAGGTGGGAAGTGCGGACTTGGGCGCTGGAGCTCGAGTGCGCAGGGATGGATAAGCAAAGGAGGAAGAAGGCGTGAATGGAAAGGGTGGATCCTTATCCCCTTATATGGGCGGCCGAAACTATAAGCCCCCACCAGCCTAATAAAACTCGCTTATCTCCCAAGCTCCGCGGTTAATGGCGCGGTTGGGTTACCCACGCCCGTATTGATGAGAATCCCAGAATAAGGGGACACGATCTCTGCCTTGACAAGACGTGCCAAGGAAACCGCCTCGCTAAACGCGCAGAGGTGGAACAGTAAGACGATTCGAATAAAGGCTTGGCCGTGGCATGATGTCACACTACGGAATACGTCAGCAGAATAGATTTGTGCATATATTATTCTCTCTATGGTGGTATGTGGAACTTATTTTGCAGAGCCGGACACTATCCTTGTGTTCGACATCTTCTATGAAGTATTCGGAGGAGGAACCCGCCTTGCAATGCCGAAGACAATTTGCGCGCCAGACTCATCATCATTGAAGCCTGGTTTAGGGGCTACTGAGGGAGTCCTGGATTAGGGGGTGTCTGGATGGCCGGACTATGACCTTTGGCAGGACTCCCGGACTATGAAGATACAAGATTGAAGACTTCGTCCCATGTCCGGATAGGACTTTCCTTGGCGTGGAAGGCAAGCTTGGCAATTTGATATGAAGATCTCCTCCCATTATAACCGACTCCATGTAACCCTAGCCCTCTCCGGTGTCTATATAAACCGGAGAGTTTTAGTCCATAGGATGAACAACATGTTGGGGAACGTAGCAGAAATTCAAAAATTTTCCTACGTATCACCAAGATCTATCTATGGAGAGACCAGCAACGAGTAGAAAGGAGAGTGCATCTACATACCCTTGTAGATCGCTAAGCGGAAGCGTTCAAGTGAACGGGGTTGATGGAGTCGTACTCGTCGTGATTCAGATCACCGATGATCCTAGTGCCGAACGGACGGCACCTCCGCGTTCAACACACGTACAGCTCGACGATGTCTCCCACGCCTTGATCCAGCAAGGAGAGAGGGAGAGGTTGAGGAAGACTGCATCCAGCAGCAGCACAACGGCGTGGTGGTGATGGAGGAGCATGGCAATCCTGCAGGGCTTCGCCGAGCACCTACGGGAGAGGAGATGTGTCACAGGAGGGAGAGGGAGGCAACCAAAGGCCTTAGGTATGATTGCTCCTCCTTTTCCCCACTATATATAGGGCCAAGGGAGAGGGGGAGGGCGCAGCCTTGCCCCCTCCTCCAAGGAAGGGGTGCGGCTAAGGATGGGGAGGAGTCCATCCTCCCCAAGGCACCTCGGAGGTGCCTTCCCCTTTGAGGACTCTTCCCTCCCCAAGTTTCCTTGCGCATGGGCCTCTTGGGGCTGGTGCCCTTGGCCCATGTAGGCCAGGGCGCACCCCCTACAGCCCATGTGGCCCCCGGGGCAGGTGGCCCCACCCGGTGGGCCCCCGGGACCCTTCCGGTGGTCCCGGTACAATACCGATGACCCCGAAACTTGTCCCGATGGCCGAAACAGGACTTCCTATATATAAATCTTTACCTCCGGACCATTCCGGAACTCCTCGTGACGTCCGGGATCTCATCCGGGACTCCGAACAACATTCGGTAACCACATACAAACTTCCTTTATAACCCTAGCGTCATCGAACCTTAAGTGTGTAGACCCTACGGGTTCGGGAGACATGTAGTCATGACCGAGATGTTCTCCGGTCAATAACCAACAGCGGGATCTGGATACCCATGTTGGCTCCCACATGTTCCATGATGATCTCATTGGATGAACCACGATGTCAAGGACTCAATCGATCCCGTATACAATTCCCTTTGTCTAGCGGTATGGTACTTGCCCGAGATTCGATCGTCGGTATACCGATACCTTGTTCAATCTCGTTACCAGCAAGTCTCTTTACTTGTTCCGTAACACATCATCCCGTGATCAACCCCTTGGTCACATTGTGCACATTATGATGATGTCCTACCGAGTGGGCCCAGAGATACCTCTCCGTTTACACGGAGTGACAAAATCCCAATCTCGATTCGTGCCAACCCAACAGACACTTTCAGAGATACCCGTAGTGTACCTTTATAGCCACCCAGTTACGTTGTGACGTTTGGCACACCCAAAGCACTCCTACGGTATCCGGGAGTTGCACAATCTCATGGTCTAAGGAAATGATACTTGACATTAGAAAAGCTTTAGCATACGAACTACATGATCTTGTGCTAGGCTTAGGATTGGGTCTTGTCCATCACATCATTCTCCTAATGATGTGATCCCGTTATCAACGACATCCAATGTCCATGGTCAGGAAACCGTAACCATCTATTGATTAACGAGCTAGTCAACTAGAGGCTTACTAGGGACATGGTGTTGTCTATGTATCCACACATGTATCTGAGTTTCCTATCAATACAATTCTAGCATGGATAATAAACGATTATCATGAACAAGGAAATATAATAATAATCAATTTATTATTGCCTCTAGGGCATATTTCCAACAGTCTCCCACTTGCACTAGAGTCAATAATCTAGTTCACATCGATATGTGATTAACACTCAAGGTCACATCCCCATGTGACTAATACCCAAAGAGTTTACTAGAGTCAATAATCTAGTTCACATTTACCATGTGATTAACACTCGATGAGTTCTGGGTTTGATCATGTTATGCTTGTGAGAGAGGTTATAGTCAACGGGTCTGAACCTTTCAGATCCGTGTGTGCTTTACAAATCTCTATGTCATCTCCTAGATGCAGCTACCACGTTCTATTTGGAACTATTCCAAATAACTGTTCTACTTGGAGCTATTCTAAATTGTTGCTCCATTATACGTATCCGGTATCTCTACTCAGAGCTATCCGGATAGGTGTTAAGCTTGCATCGACGTAACCCTTTACGACGAACTCTTTTACCACCTCCATAATTGAGAAAATTCCTTAGTCCACTAGTTACTAAGGATAACTTTGACCGCTGTCCTGTGATCCATTCTTGGATCACTCTTGTACCCCTTGACTGACTCATGGTAAAGCACACTTCAGGTGCGGTACACAGCATAGCATACTGTAGAGCCTATGTCTTAAGCATAGGGGACGACCTTCGTTCCTTTCTCTCTATTCTGCCATGGTCGAGCTTTAAGTCTTAACTTCATACCTTACAACTCAGGCAAGAACTCCTTCTTTGACTGATCCATCTTGAACACCTTCAAGATCACGTCAAGGCATGTGCTCATTTGAAAGTACTATTAAGCGTTTTGATCTATCCTTATAGATCTTGATGCTCAATGTTCAAGTAGCTTAATCCAGGTTTTCCGTTGAAAACACTTTCCAAATAACCCTATATGCTTTCCAGAAATTCTACGTCATTTCCGATCATTAATATGTCAACAACATATACTCATCAGAAATTCTATAGTGCTCCCACTCACTTCTTTGGAAATACAAGTTTCTCATAAACTTTGTATACACCCAAAATCTTTGATCATCATCAAAGCATACATTCCAACTCCGAGATGCTCACTCCAGTCCTCAGAAGGATTGCTGGAGCTTTGCATACTTATTAGCATATTTCAGGATAGACAAAACCTTCCGGTTGTATCACATACAACCTTCCCTCAAGAATCGTCGAGGAAACAATGTTTTGACATCCTATCTGCAAGATTTCATAAATAATGCAGTAATTGCTAATATAATTCCAACAGACTCTTAGCATCGCTACGAGTGAGAAAGTCTCATCATAGTCAACTTCTTGAACTTGTCGAAAAACATCTTAACGACAAGTCGAGCTTTCTCAATGGTGACACTTACCATCATTGTCTGTCTTCCTTTCAAAATCCATATGTACCTAACAGCCTTACGACCATCAAGTAGTTCTTCCAAAGTCTACACTTTGTTTTCATACATGGATCCTCTCTCGGGTTTTATGGCCTTGACCCATTTATCGGAATCCGGGCCCACCATCGCTTCTCCATAGCTCGTAGGTTCATTGTTGTCTAGCAACATGACTTCCAGGACAGGATCACCTTACCACTCCGAAGTAGTACGTGTCCTTGTCGTCCTACGAGGTTCGGTAGTGACTTGATCCGAAGTTTCATGATCACTATCATAAGCTTCTACTTCAATTGGTGTAGGTGCCACAGGAACAACTTCCTGTGCCCTGCCACACACTAGTTGAAGAGACGGTTCAATAACCTCATCAAGTCTCCACATCCTCCCACTCAACTCTTTCGAGAGAAACCTTTCCTCGAGAAAGGACCCGATTCTAGAAACAATTCATATTGTTTTCGGATCTGAATTAGGAGGTATACCCAACTGTTTTGGGTGTCCTATGAAGATGTATTTTATCCGCTTTGGGTTCGTCACAGCCCCAAACCTTTAAGAAACGACAACTTAGGTTTCTCCAAACGGTGTCGTCTCAACGGAATTACGTGGTGCCCTATTTAAAGTGAATGTGGTTGTCTCTAATGCCTAACCCATAAACTATCGTGGCAGTTCGATAAGAGACATCATGGTATGCATCATATCCAATAGGGTGCAACTATGATGTTCGGACACACCATCACACTATGGTGTTCCAGGCTGTATCAGTTGCGAAACAATTTCCACAATGTCTTAATTGTGTGCCAAACTTGTGATTCAGATATTCATCTCTATGATCATATCATAGATCTTTTATCCTCTTGTCACGACGATCTTTCAACTTCACACTGAAATTACTTGAACCTTTCAATAATTCAGACTCGTGATTCATCAAGTAAATATACTCAACATCTACTCGAATCATCTGTGAAGTAAGAACATAACGATATTCACTGCATGCCTCAGCACTCATTGGACTGCACACATCAAAATATGTTACTTCCAACAAGTTGCTATCTTGTTCCATCTTACTGAAAACGAGGCTTTTCAGTCATCTTGCCCATGTGGTATGATTTGCATGTCCCAAGTGATTCAAAATCAAGTGAGTCAAAACGGTCCATTTGCATGGAGTTTCTTCATGCATATACACCAATAGACATGGTTCGCATGTCTCAAACTTTTCAAAAACGAGTGAGCCCAAAGATCCATCAATATGGAGCTTCTTCATGCGTTTTATACCGATATGACTTACGTGGCAGTGCCACAAGTAGGTGGTACTATCATTACTATCTTTTGGCATGAACATGTGTATCACTACGATCGAGATTTAATAAACCATTCATTTTAGGTGTAAGACCATTGAAGGTATTATTCAAATAAACAGAGTAACCATTATTCTCCTTAAATGAATAACCGTATTGCGATAGACGTAATCCAATCATGTCTATGCTCAACGCAAACACCAAATAACAATTATTTAGGTTTAACACCAATCTCTTTGGTAGAGGGAGCGTGCGATGCTTGATCATATCAAGCTTGGAAAAACTTCCAACACATATCGTCAGCTCACCTTTAGCTAGTCTCCGTTTATTCCGTAGCCTTTTGTTTCGAGTTACTAACACTTAGCAACCGAACCGGTATCTAATACCCTGGTGCTACTAGGAGTACTAGCAAAGTACACATTAACACAATGTATATCCAATATACTTCTATCGACCTTGCCAGCCTTCTTATCTACCAAGTATCTAGGGTAATTCTGCTCTAGTGGTTGTTCCCCTTATTACAGAAGCACTTAGTCTCGGGTTTGGGTTTTACCTTGGGTTTCTTCACTAGAGCAGCCGCTGATTTGCCGTTTCATGAAGTATCCCTTCATGCCCTTGCCCTTCTTGAAACTAGTGGTTTCACCAACCATCAACAATTGATGCTCCTTCTTGATTTCTACTTTCGCGGTGTCTAACATCGCGAATACCTCAAGGATCATCATATCTATCCCTGATATGTTATAGTTCATCACGAAGCTCTAACAGCTTGGTGGCAATGACTTTGGAGAACCATCACTGTCTTATCTGGAAGATCAACTCCCACTCGATTCAAATGATTGTTGTACTCAGACAATCTGAGCACAAGCTCAACAATTGAGCTTTTCTCCTTAGTTTGCAGGTTAAGAAAGTCATCGGAGGTCTTATACCTCTTGACATGGGCACGAGCCTGAAATCCCAATTTCAGCCCTCAAAACATCTCTTATGTTTCGCGATGTTTCAAAAACGTCTTTGGTGCCTCAACTCTAAACCGTTTAACTGAACTATCACGTAGTTATCAAAACGTGTATGTCCGATGTTTGCAACATCCACAGACGACGTTCGAGGTTCAGCACACTGAGCGGTGCATTAAGGACATAAGCCTTCTATGAAGCAATGAGGACAATCCTCAGTTTACGGACCTAGTCCGCATAATTGCTACTATCAACTTTCAACTAATTTTTCTCTAGGAACATATCTAAACAGTAGAACTATAGCGTGAGCTACGACATAATTTGCAAAAACCTTTGACTATGTTCAGGATAATTAAGTTCATCTTATGAACTCCCACTCAGATAGACATCCCTCTAGTCATCTAAGTGATTACATGATCCGAGTCAAACTAGGCCGTGTCCGATCATCACGTGAGACGGACTAGTCATCATCGGTGAACATCTTCATGTTGCTCGTATCTTCTATACGACTCATGTTCGACCTTTCGGTCTCCGTGTTCCGAGGCCATGTCTGTACATGCTAGGCTCGTCAAGTTAACCCTAAGTGTTTCGCGTGTGTAAATCTGTCTTACACCCGTTGTATGTGAACGTTAGAATCTAACACCCGATCATCACGTGGTGCTTCGAAACACGAACTGTCGCAACGGTGCACAGTTAGGGGAGAACACTTCTTGAAATTGTTGTAAGGGATCATCTTATTTACTACCGTCGTTCTAAGCAAATAAGATGTATAAACATGATAAACATCACATGCAATCAAATAGTGACATGATATGGCCATCATCACTTTGCTCCTTTTGATCTCCATCTTCGGGGCTCCATGATCATCATCGTCACCGGCATGACACCATGATCTCCATCATCATGATCTCCATCATCGTGTCTTCATGAAGTTGCCTCGCCAACTATTACTTCTACTACTATGGCTAACGGTTAGCAATAAAGTAAAGTAATTACATGACGTTTAAGTTGACACGCAGGTCACAAATAAATAAAGACAACTCCTATGGCTCCTGCCGGTTGTCATACTCATCGACATGCAAGTCGTGATTCCTATTACAAGAACATGATCAATCTCATACATCACATATATCATTCATCACATCCTTTTGGCCATATCACATCACATAGCATACCCTGCAAAAACAAGTTAGACGTCCTCTAATTGTTGTTTGCATGTTTTACGTGGCTGCTATGGGTTTCTAGCAAGAACGTTTCTTACCTACGCATGAACCACAACGTGATATGCCAATTGCTATTTACCCTTCATAAGGACCCTTTTCATCGAATCCGATCCGACTAAAGTGGGAGAGACAGACACCCGCCAGCCACCTTATGCAACTAGTGCATGTTTGTCGGTGGAACCGGTCTCACGTAAGCGTACGTGTAAGGTTGGTCCGGGCCGCTTCATCCCACGATGCCGCCGAATCAAGATAAGACTAGTAACGGCAAGCATATTGAACAATATCGACGCCCACAACTACTTTGTGTTCTACTCATGCAAAGAATCTACGCAATAGACCTAGCTCATGATGCCACTGTTGGGGAACGTAGCAGAAATTCAAAATTTTCCTACGCATCACCAAGATCTATCTATGGAGAGACCAGCAACGAGTAGAAAGGAGAGTGCATCTACATACCCTTGTAGATCGCTAAGCGGAAGCGTTCAAGTGAACGGGGTTGATGGAGTCGTACTCGTCGTGATTCAGATCACCGATGATCCTAGTGCCGAACGGACGGCACCTCCGCGTTCAACACACGTACAGCTCGACGATGTCTCCCACGCCTTGATCCAGCAAGGAGAGAGGGAGAGGTTGAGGAAGACTCCATCCAGCAGCAGCACAACGGCGTGGTGGTGATGGAGGAGCGTGGCAATCCTGCAGGGCTTCGCCGAGCACCTACGGGAGAGGAGATGTGTCACAGGAGGGAGAGGGAGGCAACCAAAGGCCTTAGGTATGATTGCTCCTCCTTTTCCCCACTATATATAGGGCCAAGGGAGAGGGGGAGGGCGCAGCCTTGCCCCCTCCTCCAAGGAAGGGGTGCGGCTAAGGATGGGGAGGAGTCCATCCTCCCCAAGGCACCTCGGAGGTGCCTTCCCCTTTGAGGACTCTTCCCTCCCCAAGTTTCCTTGCGCATGGGCCTCTTGGGGCTGGTGCCCTTGGCCCATGTAGGCCAGGGCGCACCCCCTACAGCCCATGTGGCCCCCGGGGCAGGTGGCCCCACCCGGTGGGCCCCCGGGACCCTTCCGGTGGTCCCGGTACAATACCGATGACCCCGAAACTTGTCCCGATGGCCGAAACAGGACTTCCTATATATAAATCTTTACCTCCGGACCATTCCGGAACTCCTCGTGACGTCCGGGATCTCATCCGGGACTCCGAACAACATTCGGTAACCACATACAAACTTCCTTTATAACCCTAGCGTCATCGAACCTTAAGTGTGTAGACCCTACGGGTTCGGGAGACATGTAGTCATGACCGAGATGTTCTCTGGTCAATAACCAACAGCGGGATCTGGATACCCATGTTGGCTCCCACATGTTCCACGATGATCTCATCGGATGAACCACGATGTCAAGGACTCAATCGATCCCGTATACAATTCCCTTTGTCTAGCGGTATGGTACTTGCCCGAGATTCGATCGTCGGTATACCGATACCTTGTTCAATCTCGTTACCGGCAAGTCTCTTTACTCGTTCCGTAACACATCATCCCGTGATCAACCCCTTGGTCACATTGTGCACATTATGATGATGTCCTACCGAGTGGGCCCAGAGATACCTCTCCGTTTACACGGAGTGACAAAATCCCAATCTCGATTCGTGCCAACCCAACAGACACTTTCAGAGATACCCGTAGTGTACCTTTATAGCCACCCAGTTACGTTGTGACGTTTGGCACACCCAAAGCACTCCTACGGTATCCGGGAGTTGCACAATCTCATGGTCTAAGGAAATGATACTTGACATTAGAAAAGCTTTAGCATACGAACTACATGATCTTGTGCTAGGCTTAGGATTGGGTCTTGTCCATCACATCATTCTCCTAATGATGTGATCCCGTTATCAACGACATCCAATGTCCATGGTCAGGAAACCGTAACCATCTATTGATTAACGAGCTAGTCAACTAGAGGCTTACTAGGGACATGGTGTTGTCTATGTATCCACACATGTATCTGAGTTTCCTATCAATACAATTCTAGCATGGATAATAAACGATTATCATGAACAAGGAAATATAATAATAATCAATTTATTATTGCCTCTAGGGCATATTTCCAACACAACAATCATACCATAGGCTATCTTCTAGGGTTTAGCCTCTTTGATCTCGTGGTAGATCAACTCTTGTACTACCCATATCATCAATATTAATCAAGCAGGAGTAGGGTTTTACCTCCATCGAGAGGGCCCGAACCTGGGTAAAAACATCGTGTCCCTTGTCTCCTGTTACCATCCGCCTAGACGCATAGTTCGGGACCCCCTACCCAAGATCCGCCGGTTTTGACACCGACAGTTAGGTTTACCTTAATACTTCTTTTGTAGTTGCAGATGCTTGCAATAGGGGTTAATCATAAGTGGGATGCTTGTCCAAGTAAGGGCAGTACCCAAGCACTGGTCCACCCACATATCAAATTATCCAAGTCCCGAACGCGAATCATATGAGCGTGATGAAAACTAGCTTGACGATAATTCCCATGTGTCCTTGGGAGCTCTTTTCTCATTATAAGAAATTGTCCAGGCTTGTTGAGGGAGTCCTGGATTAGGGGGTGTCAGGATGGCCGGACTATGACCTTTGGTCGGACTCCCGGACTATGAAGATACAAGATTGAAGACTTCGTCCCGTGTCCGGATAGGACTTTCCTTGCCGTGGAAGGCAAGCTTGGAAATACAATATGTAGATCTCCTCCCATTGTAACCGACTCTGTGTAACCCTAGCCCTCTCCGGTGTCTATATAAACCGAAGAGTTTTAGTCCATAGGACGGACAACAATCATACCATAGGCTAGCTTCTAGGGTTTAGCCTCTCTGATCTCGTGGTAGATCAACTCTTGTACTACACAAATCATCAATATTAATCAAGCAGTAGTAGTGTTTTACCTCCATCGAGAGGGCCCGAACCTGGGTAAAAACATCGTGCCCCTTGTCTCCTGTTACCATCCGCCTAGACGCACAGTTCGGGACCCCCTACCCGAGATCCGCCGGTTTTGACACCGACATTGGTGCTTTCATTGAGAGTTCCTCTGTGTCGTCACCTTTAGGCCCGATGGCTTCTTCGATCATCAACCACGACACGGTCCAGGGTGAGGCTTTTCTCCCCGGACAGATCTTCGTGTTCGGCGGCTTCGCACTGCGGGCCAATTCGCTTGGCCGTCTGGAGCAGATCGAAGGCTATGCCCCTGGCCATCAAGTCAGACTTGGAAGTTTGAACTACACGGCTGACATCCGCGGGGACTTGATCTTGGACGGATTCGAGCCACGGCCGAGCATGCTGCGCTGTCACGATGGGCATGATCTAGCTCTGCCGCCGGACAGCGCCCAGGGCGCCGCTCAAGTCTCCGCTCCGACCTTTAGCTCGGAGGCGACCGCGCCAGTCGGGGACGGACGGTTGGACCCCGCCCCGGGAGCTGCAATCTCTATGGCGATCAAGCCGAATACCAGCCTAGTCCTTTGTGAGGCCTGTGACTCCAAGGTGACGGACTCCTTTCCGGACTCCGAATCTTCCGCACCCCTTCCGATCGAACCCAATTGGGCTCCGATCATGGAGTTCACCGCCGCGGACATCTTTCAGCACTCGCCCTTTGGCGACATCCTGAATGCACTAAAGTCTCTCTTTGTCAGGAGAGCCCTGGCCGGACTATGGTCAGCAAGGTTGGGATGCGGACGACGAAGAAATTTGAAACCCACCCACCACCCACTTCGTAGCCACCGTCGATGATTTAACCGACATGCTCGACTTCGACTTCGAAGACATCGACGGTATGGACGCTGATGAAGGAGACGACCAAGAACCAGCACCTATAGGGCACTGGAAAGCCACCTCGTCATATGACATATACATGGTGGACACCCCGAAAGCAGGGAATGGCGATGAAAAACGGAGGATGACCCCTCCAAGAAACAACCTAAGCACCGATGTCAGCGGCGCCGCTCTAAATCCCGCCAAAGCAAAAACGGCGAGTCCGACACTGGAGATAACAACACCCCGGACAGTGCCGAAGACAACCCCCTCCAGCAGGATTCAGTGCAGGAGGACGGAGAAGCCAGCCCTCATGAGAGAGTGGCAGACAGGGAGGTCGAGGACGACAATTATATGCCTCCCTCCGAAGACGAGGCAAGCCTCGATGATGACGAATTTGTCGTGCCAGAGGATCTCGTCGAACAAGAACGTTTCAAACACAGGCTTATGGCCACGGCAAGCAGCCTCAAGAAAAAATAGCAGCAGCTTAGAGCTGACCAAGATTTGCTAGCCGACAGATGGACTGAAGTCCTGGCGGCCGAAGAGTACAAACTCGAACGCCCCTCCAAGAGCTACCCAAAGCGCAGGCTGCTACCGCAACTAGAGGAGGAAGCAACTAAACCTACATCACCAGCGTATGATGCGGCCGATCGGCCACCCCGTGGCCGCGACAGAGAGGCCTTTCGGCCCTCAACTCAAGCCGCACCTCGGCGCCGTTCAAAAAATACCAGGGCACGGGGAAACGCACCAGACCTGCGAGACATATTGGAGGACAAGGAAAGGCAAACAAGATCAATCTATGGATCACGTGGGCGCCCCACGTCACGTGACGATAACCATCACGTCGGATATGGCAAATACGGCTAGGCCGAACACAACAGACAAAGCTCATCCGAGCTACGTCGTGATATAGCCCAGTATAGAGGCGCCGCACACCCACTATGCTTCACAAACGAAGTAATGGATCATCAAATCCCCGAGGGTTTTTAACCCGTAAACATCGAATCATATGATGGCACAACAGATCCTGCGGTATGGATCGAGGATTATATCCTTCATAGCCACATGGCCCGTGGTGATGATCTACACGCCATCAAATACCTCCCGCTCAAGCTTCAAGGACCAGCTCGGCATTGTCTTAACAGCCTGCCAGCAGAATCAATTAGTTGCGGGGAGGACCTGGAATCCGCATTCCTTGACAACTTCCAGGGCACTTATGTGTGACCACCAGACGCCGATGACCTAAGCCACATAATTCAGTAGCCAGAGGAATCGGCCAGACAATTCTGGACGCGGTTCCTAACCAAGAAAAATCAAATAGTCGACTGTCCGGACGCAGAGGCCCTTGCAGCCTTCAGGCACAACATCCGAGAGGAATGGCTTGCCCGGCACCTAGGACAGGAAAAGCCGAAATCTATGGCAGCCCTCACGACACTCATGACCCGCTTTTGCACGGGAGAAGACAGCTGGCTAGCTCGAAGCAATAAAATGACCAAGAGCCATGGTAACTCAGATACGAAGGACAACAATGGCAGGTCATGTCGTAACAAGCACAAGCGCCGCATTAACGGTGATAATACCGATGATACAACAGTTAATGCTGGATTCAGAGGCTCTAAACCCGGTCAGCGGAAGAAGCCATTCAAAAGAAATCCTCCGGGCCCATCCAGTGTAGACCGGATACTCGATCGCTCGTGCCAGATACACGTTACCCCCGAACAACCAGCCAATCACACCAACAGGGATTGTTGGGTGTTCAAGCAGGCGGGCAAGTTAAGTGTCGAAAACAGAGACAAGGGGCTACATAGCGATGACGAGGAGGAGCCCCACCGACGAACAACAGAGGACAGAAGGGCTTCCCCCCACAAGTGCGGACGGTGAACATGATATACGCAACCCATATCCCCAAAAGGGAACGGAAGCGTGCTCTCAAGGACGTCTATGCGTTGGAGCCAGTCGCCCCAAAGTTCAACCCATGGTCCTCCTGCCCGATCACTTTTGATCGAAGGGACCACCCCACTAGCATTCATCACGGTCGATTCGCCGCATTGGTCCTTGACCCAATCATTGACGGATTTCACCTCACTAGAGTCCTCATGGAGGGCGGCAGCAGCCTGAACCTGCTTTATCAGGATACAATGCGAAAAATGGGTATAGATCCCTTGAGGATTAAACCCACAAAGACGACCTTTAAAGGCGTCATACCAGGTGTAGAAGCTAGCTGTACAGGCTCAGTTACACTCGACGCGGTCTTCAGATCCCCGGATAATTTCCAAAGCAAAGAGTTAATCTTCGACATAGTCCCGTTCCGCAGTGGCTATCACGCCCTGTGAGGGAGTCGTGGATTAGGGGGTGTCCAGATAGCCGAACTATCACCGTTGGCCGGACTCCTGGACTATGAAGATACAAGATTGAAGACTTCGTCCCGTGTCCAGATGGGACTTTCCTTGGCGTTGAAGGCAAGCTTAGCGATACGGATATGTAGATCTCCTACCATTGTAACCGACTCTGTGTAACCCTAACCCTCTCTGGTGTCTATATAAACCGGAGGATTTTAGTCCGTAGGACGAACAACAATCATACCCTAGGCTAGCTTCTAGGGTTTAGCCTCTTTGATCTCGTGGTAGATCTACTCTTGTACTACCCATATCATCAATATTAATCAAGCAGGAGTAGGGTTTTACCTCCATCAAGAGGGCCCGAATCTGGGTAAAAACATCGTGTCCCTTGTCTCCTGTTACCATCCGCCTAGACGCACAGTTCGGGAACCCCTACCCAAGATCCGCCGGTTTTGACACCGACGTTGGTGCTTTCATTGAGAGTTCCTCTGTGTCGTCACCTCTAGGCCCGATGGCTCCTTCGATCATCAACAACGACGTGGTCCAGGGTGAGACTTTTCTCCCCGGACAGATCTTCGTATTCGGCGGCTTTGCACTGCGGGCCAATTCACTTGGCCATCTAGAGCAGATCGAAAGCTACGCCCCTGGCCATCAGGTCAAATTTGGGAGTTTGAACTACACGGCTGATATCCGCGGAGACTTGATCTTCGACGGATTCGAGCCACAGCCAAGCGCGCCGCACTGTCTCGATGGGTATAATCTACCTCTGCCGCCGAACAGTGGCCTGGAGGCCGCACCAGCGTCCGCTCCGACCCTTAGCTCAGAGCCGACTTCGCCGATCGGGGACGAGTGGCTGGACACCGCCTCGGGGGCTACGATCTCTACGACGATTGAGCCGAACACCATCCCTGTCCTTTGCAAAGCCCGTGACTTCGAGGTGCCGGACTCCTCTCCGGACTCCGAACCTCCCGCGCCACTGCCAATCAAATCTGATTGGGCGCCGGTTATGGAGTTCACTGCCGCGAACATCTTTCAGCACTCGCCCCTTGGCGACATCCTGAATTCACTAAAATCTCTCTCTTTATCAGGAGAGCCCTGGTCGGACTATGGTCAGGAAGGTTGGGATGCGGACGACGAAGAAATTCAACACCCGCCCACCACCCACTTCATAGCCACTGTCGAAAGTTTAAACGGCGTGCTCAATTTCGACTCCGAAGACATCGACGGTATGGACGACGATGTAGGAGATAACCACGAACCAGCACCTACAGGGTACCGGACTGCCACCCCATCTCACGATGTATACATGGTGGATACACCTAAAGGAAGTGATGACGAGGAACAACGGGACGCTACGAAGGATAAATCCCTTGAAAAGCAATCAAGACGGCGACGAAAGCGCCACACAAAGTCCCGCCTCGACAAAGACGGCGGCCATACAAACCCAACCATAGAGCAGGTCGAACTGGTGGACGACGAACATGCCATTGAACAACCGTCCGAACAGGACAACTTGGACAAACAACCCATCCCCGGCGAAGATAACAGTCCGGACGATCTCACACCGGACAAGATGTTGGAGCAGAAGAACCTCCACAAAAGGCTCGTCGCCACTGCGCGTAGCCTCAAAAAGCAGAAGCGGAAGCTCAAAACAGCGGAAGACGCACTCAGAATCAGATGGAGCAAAGTACTCAACACCGCAGACAAATACAGTGACAGTCGCTAAACAAAGAGCTACCCAAAGCGCAAACTACTGCCCGAGTTCGATGAGGAGGCCTTAGAGCCCCCGCAATCAAAGAACAAAGAGGGCGCCCGGTCGGATAGATGACCACATGACAAGCATAGAGCGGCAAGCGACGCCGCACACAAGCCGACACGCGATCCGCATAAGGATTCGCATCAAAAGGATGGCCCAGTTAGGTCCATCTACGGGCCAAGAAAGCAAGCTCTTCTAAGCAATGCAACACGCTAAATATCCGAACATCACGACACACCCAAATATAGGGGAGCCGCACACCCCCTATGTTTCACCGATGAGGTGCTGGATCACGAATTCCCGGCGGGATTTAAACCCGTAAACATAGAGGCATACGATGGAACAACAGACCCGGGAGTCTAGATTGAGGATTACATCCTTCACATACACATGGCTAGAGGAGACGATCTCCACGCCATAAAATACTTACCCCTCAAGCTCAAAGGGCCAGCCCGGCATTGGCTCAAAAGCCTCCCTGGAAATACCATTGTAAGTTGGGAAGAGCTCGAGGATGCTTTTCGGGCAAATTTTCAAGGGACTTATGTCCGTTCTCCGGATGCAGACGATTTAAGTCACATAACTCAACAACCCGGAGAGTCAGCCCGCAAATTCTGGAACAGGTTCCTTACCAAAAAGAACCAAATAGTCGACTGTCCGGACGCCGAAGCCTTAGCAGCGTTCAAACACAATGTCCGAGACGAATGGCTCGCCACACACCTCGGCCGGGAGAAGTCAAGAACCATGGCTGGATTAACAAGCCTCATGACCCGCTTTTGCGCGGGAGAGGATAGTTGGCTGGCAAGATGCAGTACCAGCGACCCAAGTACATCCGAAGTAAGGGATGGAAATGGAAAACCACGACGCAGCAAGGACCAGCGCCAGACAAAGGGAAATAGCCCGAAGAGCATGGCATTCAACGCCAGATTCAGAAGCTCCCGGCAGAATCATAAAAACCTGCCCCTCAAGGACAACAGCGACGAGCTATCCAACCTAAACAAAATCTTGGACAAAATATGCCAAATCCACAGTACTCCTGGGAAGCCGGCAAATCATACCCATAGAGATTGTTGGGTCTTCAAGCAGTCCGGCAAACTCAATGCCGAACACAAGGGGCTCGACACACCAAGCGAGGACGATGACGAACCCCACAAGCAGAGCACCGGAAAACAAAAGAATTTCCCACAAAAAGTCAAAACAGTGAACTCACTTCAAGTGACAAAAGGGAAAAACAGACTGGTGCCTATAGAAATACGCGCCGCACAGTCTATCCCAGCAGAGTCCCAACGATGGTTGTCAAAACCAATCACCTTCGATCATCAGGACTATTCCGGAAGTATCCGGAATGCAGGATGGACTGCCTTGATATTAGATCCTATAATCGACGGACTCCAATTTACACAAGTCCTAATGGACGGAGGTAGCGATCTAAACCTGCTATATTAGGTCACAATCCGCAAAATGGGGATAGACCCAACCAAAATTCGCCATAGCAACACCTCCTTCAAAGGGGTAATGCCAGGCCTGTATGCCCATTGTACGGGCTCCCTACTGCTAGAAGTTGTGTTCGGCTCATCCGACAACTTCCGTCGTGAAAAGTTAACCTTCCACATCGCCCCATTCAAAAGTAGCTATCAAGCACTACTGGGGCGTGAAGCTTTCGCCCGCTTTAATGCAATATCGCATTATGCATCTCTTACACTTAAAATGCCCGGTCCACATGGCATCATCTCATTAAAAGGGAGTATTAAGTGTTACTCGAGCACGGAAGAATGTGAGACTGCCTTGACAGCCCCACACCAATCCGGCTCCGCTAATCAAAGCATCTGAATAGGTCATTCGAACCCCGGACATGGCTAGACGAGTCCGGCACCTACTAGCGGCATACCCCCGTACAAGGGGCTGCACGCATGTACAACAAGAGACAATAAAGCTCAATCATATTCACTTTTCAAACCGTACTCTGTTTATTTAATATAAAGTACATTTTTCGCACGATCTTTTTTTTTTCAACTAAGTTCTCCTCTTTTATAGATAAACACCGCGCTACACCCGTTCAGGATACGACACAACGGAGACACAGGCGCAGACGTGCAGTAGGGACCCGTTGCAAGGATTCTTTTCAGATTAAGACCCTGCGTAAACCTTTTTTACTGTCTCTTGTTGATACACATCCCCCGGTTTCTTGCTATAACCGAGGAGGAGGCTGGCGTTTTGGCATCGGCCGCACCAGAATTTTTGCGCGTACCTGAACACCAGGGGCTTAGGGCATTATTCTGCCCGTTTTCATAAAGACCGAATACCTTAGGGAGTGTTCGGCGTCTCGAGTTAGGCCTTATATGCATCAGCTCCGAATCATGTCTTTGGTCAAATGTTGGGTTTGCCCGGCTCCTGTGTTTTGCTGCCTTACGTTCTGTTCTATCGGCTAACACGGCACCAGGAGAACTACTGCGATTGTGCCCCGGTTCGGCCAGGTGAGCACCTCAGTAGAGAAAGCCGAAAACTGACTGTCATGATATATCGTGAGACTGGTCAACCACTCGATGACCCACCGGAATGTTTAGAATTCCGCCGCATTAATGAAGGACCGTTTCCCGGTCAGGCACATACACGCCCCGAATTCAGGAGAGCGCGGTGCCCCTAGGGGCTATATAGTAGCCCCACCATCGAACTCCTATGGCTAAGTGAAAGGGATAAAGCATTATAGTCCGGTTGCCTAGTTTGCTACGCTATCACCTCCTTTACAGGACCAAGATGTTGGATTAAGTGTGAAAATGCGCCTTTTTTCAAACACCCCCGCACTATGTGCGTGGGGGTTGAAGCCAAGGACTGCCATCTTTCAGGTTATATACACATATACATCAACGGCCGCACAGGAGGTGTTTTAATACTTGAACGCACAAGTATAAAAAGCTCTTATATTATATTGAAACATTGTTTTTACAAATCATACATGTCATTTATACATAATATCCTTCGAGCACTGCGTCTCTATTAAACGAGCGCCCTGCAGGACTTCCTCAAAATAGTGCTCGGCAGGTACTCGGCTTCTGTCCGAATCTTGGGATGCAACGTCAGTGGCCTTCATCTCCGCCCAGTATGTCTTGACACGGGCAAGAGCCATCCGCGCACCCTCTATGCACGCTGGCCGCTTCATTGCATCATATGCGGCACCGCACCAAGGAACTGCTGCAACAAGCCAAAATAACTCTTCGGCTCGGGCCTTTTCGGCCACAAATGAGTCACGAAAGCCTTCATGGCAAGTCCGGACAACCTATTCAGCTCAGCCCATTCGGCCAAAAGATCGGTCAATGGAAGTGGACGCTCTGGACTATGGAACTGCGACCAAAAAAGCTCTTCCATTTCGTGATCCTTTTGGCCTCGGAAGTGTTTGGCCGCATCTGCGGCACTCTCCGCCATGTCCAGATAAGCATCCTCCGCACCCCACAGCTGGCCCAATGTAGCATACTTAGGATCCGTGAATTTCCTCCGCAGCATAAAAGGCTTTCCAGCCGCAATATCTCCGGCCTAATGTAGCTCCTCTTTCATAGCTCTCATCGCAGAGCGGGCATCCTTGGCCTCAGTAGCGGCCTTTTTCAGGTCCTCTTGTTCCGCTCGACCTTCTTTTTTAAGAAGCTCGCAACGGTCGGTAGCATTCTTCAACTTTACGGTCATCTCGGCCATTTCTTTCTTGCTTCGGCAGTGAGCAGCCTGTTCAGCTCTCAGCTCTTTGGCCGCTTTTAAGGCAGCCGCATCACTTTTTCGGGCTTGCTCCTTGGCTCGGGAGAGTTCCGCCCGAAGCTTCTCCATGGCGGCGGCACCATCTGCGTCAAGCATACATGTTGTAAGGCATAAACATTAAGCTACCTTACCAGGTGTCCGCGGAGAAGCTGCATACCTTGTGACTCGTCAAGCCGCTTATTGACAAGCGCGATGTCAGAATCTGCCACGTCAAGCTGCCGCTTTAGTTCGGCAAATTCATCAGTCCGGCTTGTGCCCAGACACTTCGCCACCTACATAGGAAGAGCGCATATTATACCTGGGATTATGATCCTTGGCTCGCCGTCATTTTTGACAACACACCGAGTCTCAGGGGCTACTATCTATACAGGGTGCATTCTATATGCCAAACTGTCAGAAGGTACATCATTCTTCATACCTCAAAACCCATCAGTAAACTTATGACGGCTTCATGCAATCCGCTTTCAGCGGATGAAATCCTTTCAATCAACATACCCATTAGCGCACGGTGATCTTCCGAGATAGACGCTCGCCCGAGCAGATCTTTCAGCTCCTCCGACCGTACACCAGTCGGTGCCGGACTCGTCCGATGGCCTTTCTCAAAGGCCGGACGCGGAGGGCTTTGTGGGGACATACGACTGCCTTTGAGCCCTACCGGATTCGGAGAAACCCTCCGTGACGACACCTCAGGGTCGTCCGCCTCGCATGACGGTACGGCAGGCGGAGGCGTTTCACTCTCCATCATCTCTGGATCGAGATCCCCTGAAGACGAGCTCTGCTGAGAAGGGCTGAGATCCAAACTACAAGGAAAAATTTCGGTTATCTTCAGAAATAAAACAGGGATGTCTCTCATTTTAAGAAAACACCCCTCTTTACTTACGGCTCGCTGGAGGGCTGATCTCCTTGGGGAAATAGTGCAGCCGGGGCATCTCCCGGCGCAGGACCCGCTGGCGAGGATTTCTTCCCCCGCTTCGAAGCCTTGGTCTCCGGATCTTCAGAAGCGGTCCTCTTCTCCCCTTGGAGGGAGGGATTCTCGATCCCTCCTTCCTTGATAAACTCCTTCGCGGAGGCAGTAGCTCCCCTGTTCCCCCCTTCGCCTTCTTCAAAAGGCGCAGCCTCTAGCATCCTGGTTAACACAGGATCTGACATGGTCTTAGGGAGGGGGGCCGGACACCGGATTAGTTTTTCTTTCACTATCCACTCATGTTCAAGGGACAACTCTTTTAAAGGCAAGTTTATGATAGATATACGGATAGCATGTCCAGGTACAGGGCTACTTACTTGAGTATCCGGGCGATTGCAGCTCAGACCTGCGTCCTCGGTCAAGTTGGTACATGGAGCGTCAGCATTCTTGCTTATAACAGCCCCTCCGCACTCTGCCTGCTGCCCCTTGATCATCTTCGGTTCCACTTTGAAGGTTTTGAGCCACAACCCGAAGTGAGGGGTAATGCGGAGGAAGGCTTCACATACGACAATGAACGATGAGATGTGGAGGATGGACTCCGGATCCAAGTCATGAAATTCCAGCCCATAATAAAACATGAGCCCCCTCACGAAGGGGTCCGTCGGGAAGCCTAAACCCCGAAGGAAGTGGGACACAAACACCACGCTCTCACTAGGCTTGGGCAGGTAGCCTATGCGAAATTTCGCCGGTTAGATATCTGGCGTCTCTTAGCTTTAGCACGTCTTCTTCTGTGACGGAGGAAGGCATCCACCGGCCTTGCAGGTCGGAGCCGGACATCCTCGGAGGTCCGAAGCGCCTGAATCTAGAGCTTTGGGTGTTGGAACTCGAGGTGAGGGGCGGATTCGATTGAGATTGAAAGAAAGGAGCAGGCCTTGGCCTCGTTATAAAGTGGTTGAATACTAAGAGCCCTCCCCGTGACCGTTCGGGACTCGCCTTCGATAGAGGAGGCGCGCCAACGGGCACGACTAGGTTACCCACACCCGTATTGATGAGAATCCCGGAATAAGGGGACACGATCTCTGCTTTGACAAGACGTGCCAAAGAAACCGCCTCACTAAACACGCTGAGGTGGGACAGAAAAACGATTCCAATAAAGGCTTGGCCGTGGTGTGACGTCACGCCGCAGAATACGTCAGCAGATTAAATTTGTGTAAAGATTATTCTCTCTACGGTGGTAGGTGGAACTTATTTTGCGCAGCCGGACACTATCCTTGTGTTCAAAATCTTCTATGAAGTATTCGGAGTAGGAATCCGCCTTGCAATGCCGAAGGCAATATGCGTGCCGGACTCGTCGTCATTGAAGCCTGGTTCAGGGGCTACTGAGGGAGTCCTGGATTAGGGGGTGTCCGGATAGCCGAACTATCACCGTTGGTCGGACTCCTGGACTATGAAGATACAAGATTGAAGACTTCGCCCCGTGTCCGGATGGGACTTTCCTTGGCGTGGAAGGCAAGCTTGGCGATACGGATATGTAGATCTCCTACCATTGTAACCGACTCTATGTAACCCTAACCCTCTCTGGTGTCTATATAAACCGGAGGGTTTTAGTCCGTAGGACGAACAACAATCATACCATAGGCTAGCTTCTAGGGTTTAGCCTCTTTGATCTCGTGGTAGATCTACTCTTGTACTACCCATATCGTCAATATTAATCAAGCATGAGTAGGGTTTTACCTCCATCGAGAGGGCCCCAACCTGGGTAAAAACATAGTGTCCCTTGTCTCCTGTTACCATCCGCCTAGATGCACAGTTCGGGAACCCCTACCCGAGATCCGCCGGTTTTGACACCAACACCCTGCTCGGATGAACTGCATTCGCAAAATTTAATGCGGTGCCGCACTACGCATATCTCAAGCTCAAGATGCCAGGCCCTCGCGGAGTCATTACGGTCAATGGAAACACCAAACGCTCTCCCCGAACAGAGGAGCACACGGCGCCCTGGCGGCGGAAGTACAAAGTAGCCTCTGAAGGCAAATCTCCAATCCGGCTGTTAAACATCCGGACAACGTCAAGCGCGCCTGAAGTAACCTACAACAAAACCGCCTGGCATGTTCCGAGCAAGCATAGCAGTGTGGCCCCAACCCCAGCCCTCGCGGGATTGCGATAGCAGTACCACGCGTACATAATTACGCTCTGGAAATACCATGGGCATAAGGGGAGGGGCACAACCACGGCACGCCCAGAATGCGGCTCAACCGCACTAGGGGCTCCGGATTTTGCCATTTCTTCCTTTTTCTTTTATATATACTTTCAGGACTCCAACATTCGGAAGGCCTGTCCGGCAATACACTCCCCGAAGACACGATGCAACAGCCAGGGAGACAACAAGCCACGTCAAATGTCCAGGTGGTCTCTATAACGAGCTAAATACCTGTCTTACTTAATGTCTCGCAGCTTGCCCCTGGAGGGGGACATGTCAAACAATCCCATCTCTTGCGTTTTGCACTATTTGTATCATCCTGCTCTCATAGCAGCCCCTTTTTAATAAACAATACATAGCTCTTGTCTGTTATTGTATTCATTTATTTTATATAAATATGTTCAGTCATGACATTATGCAAACCGTACACTTTGGTACGGCCAATACACCAGGGGCTTAAATACCCCATAATACGGTGTGAGAAGACCGAACACTCTCATGAGTGCGGCACCTCGAACTTATAGCACTATATGCATCGGCTCCGAATCATGTCTTGGGTCAATAGTTGGGTTTGCCCGGCTCCTAAGTTTTGGTACCTTACATTCCGCAATGTCGGCTAAGGTAGCGCTGGGAGAACTACTGCGATTGTGCCCCAGTTGAGCTGGGCTAACACCTCAGTAGAGAAAGCTAAAACTGACCGTCATGATAGGGCGAGAGACCGCTCGCTGTTTGAGAGGTTTTTCGAGTCCCTAAAGACTTATGCCGCTTAGAGCGAGGAGCTGGATTTATCTGGCCTAGGCGTGGATAGCGCCCCGAACTCGGTCTTCCGAATACTAGGAGCTTCGCCGAAATTTAATATTATAGAATTCTATGGCTAAGTGAGAGTGATAAGCATTATAAGTCCGATGGCCTTGTTCGTTGTGCTGAGCGCCTCCCTAGACGGACCCAAGAATGGGAACAAGAGCGCTCAGGTTTATCTCGAACACCCCAGCACTCGTGGCATGGGGGTAGAAGCCGATGACTTGCATCTCTCAGATTTAATAAGCAGCCGCACAGAAGGTAATATTTTAAATTCAAAAAGTGTTGCTTAGCGCATATGAACAAGTTTTCAGCGCACACGATAAACATGAGCGAGTTTACTCAAAAATTACATCCCTGGTACATTCATTCGCTACAAGACGGGCACCCTTCAGGACGCCCTCATAATACATCTCGGGCCTGCTATGCTCCTTCCCCTCCGGTGGCCCATCCTTCACCAGCTTCTCAGCATCCAGCTTGCCCGAGTGCACTTTAGCACGAGCAAAAGCCCTATGGGCGCCCTCGATGCATACAGAGCGCTTGATGACTTCTAGCCATGGACAGGCATCCACCAGCCGCCGCACCAACCCAAAGTAGCTCAAAGGCATGGCCTCCCCAGGCCACAACCGTCCTATCAGGCCCTTCATGTCCTGTTCGGCTGTCTTATGAAGCTCGACCAGCTACTTCAGCTGGTCGCTCAGGGGCACCGGGTGTCCGGCCTCAGCATACTGGGACCAGAACACCTTCTCGGTCAAGCTCCCTTCCTCGGCCCGGTAGAATGCGGCAGCGTCGGATACACTGCGGGGCAGATCTACGAATGTTCTTGGAGAGCTCCGGATTCGGGTAAGTAACAGGTAATTTACTTTCATGTGCTTGCTTTGCATAAAGAATGCCTTACCCGCCACAATCTTTTTCATCGCCTCAATCTCCTAGAGGGCTTTTTGGGCTTCGGCCTTGGCAGATTTGGCGCTTTCAAGTGCCGAGGCAAGCTCGGACTCTCGAGTCTTTGAGTCAAGCTCTAAACTCTCATGTTTCTTCACGAGAGCATCGAGCTCTTGCCGCACCTCCGCCACCCGCGCCTCTTGCTTTTCTCGCTCAGTGCGCTCCATGGCCGCATTGTCTTTGGCCTTCGACAGCACTTCCTTCAGGGTCGCCACCTCGGATGTGGCCCCTGCAACATTCACGTTGGTCCTGTCATTATTTGCAACCAGGTATTTTTTATATACTTACATAGGGTATTACATACCTTCCTTGTCCTCGAGCTGCTTCTTGGCACGGCCGAGCTTGTTCTCGGACCGCTCGAGGCTCTGCTTCAATGCATCGACCTCCGTAGTCAGTGCGGCAGAGGTCATCAGCGCAGCCTGCATTCCCATATTGACATATTTATGTTAGACTCCTGCGTATATCTTTTTTTAGATCATTAGTCCGGCTTTTCTTTCTGAACACCAAACTAAGCATCAGGGGCTACTGTCTATGTGGTAACATTTTTATATGTTTTAAACACATACCTCAAAGCCTGTTAGAAGGCTGGTACAGGCTTCTGTCAGCCCGCTCTTGGCGGACTGAACCTTCTGAATCACCGCACTCATAACAGTGCGGTGCTCCTCGTCGATGGAGGCGCCGTTAAGAACCTCTAGCAAATTGTCCGGCCCCTCCGGTTGGACGGAGGCCACCGGCGTCGTAGGCTTGCCCTTCTTGCGAAGGGGCCGCCTACCGGACTCCAGAACCACTGAAGGTTCTGGAGCGGTGTCCGGCCCAAGGCCGGACTTAGATACCTCTGGGGCTTCATCCCCTTTGGGCCTGGAGTCCGGGAGGTCGCCTTGCGGCGCGTCTAGGACCACCTCCTCCTGGTTTAGTCCCTTTTGGGACTCCACCTCGGCATCGTCCGTAGGGCGAGGGGAGGAGGCCGTCGGGAGTGAAGCGCTATTCACATCTGACGAATCGAGGGAGCCGCTTGACGAATCGCCAAGCTGAGCCTTGGGCGAACTTCATGATTGAATTCGGCGTCAGAAGGTACTGTACAATAGAGGAACGCCATAAGTTATTCTGGTATCTGGATACTTACGACTTTGCCAGGGGCTTGACCCTGGATGGCCATTCCTCTTTGCCGTCTTCGGCGTCGGAGGCGTAGTCCGGAAGAAGGGTCTTCCCCTTCTTGGACCCTCCGGCCTCCCCAGTTGGGGCGGCCTTCCTTTTCTTTCCTCCCCCCGCTGGAGGGGGAGAGGCTTCTTCTTCCTCCTCCTCATCTTCGGAGGCGGAGGGTGCTTCAGGGTCATCGGGTGATGTATCCGACACCACCAGGCGTCGGGAACTCTTTCGAGTCCCCGTGGCCTTCTTCTTGGCCTTCTTCTCCGGCACCACGTGAGGTGTCGGAACCAGCAGCTTCGTCAAGCGTGCATCTGCTGGGCCTTCGGGCAAAGGGGCCGGACAGTTAAACTGTTCGAACGTCCTCTTCTAGTCCTGTTAAAGGAGCGGGAGTTTAGATCCTGCATAGAGTCCAACTATGAAAATCAAGTGTCCTGTAAAGGACAAAAACAAGCTTACTTCAGTGGCTTGGCACTTGGCACAGAATCCGCGATCCTCGGTGACGGGAGGGGAGACCTCGGAGCTCTTGAATAGCACCTTCCAGGCGTCCTCGTGCTTTGTGTCGAAGAGCCGGGACAAAGTCTGGTGCTGGGCCGGGTCGAACTCCCACAAGTTGAAGGCCCGTCGTTGACACGGGAGGATCCGGCGGAAGAGCATGGCTTGGACTACGTTTACAAGTTTAACCTTCTTGTTCACCAGGTCTTGGACGCAGGTTTGGAGTCCGGTCACCTCTTCCGGATTACCCCACAATAGGCCCGTCTCTTTCCAAGATGTGAGCCATGTGGGGATGCCAGATTGGAATTCGGGGGCCGCTGCCCACTCAAGGTCACGCGGCTCGGTGATGTAGGACCACCCCGATTGCCACCCTTTGATTTTTCCACGAAGGAGCCCTCGAGCCATGTGACGTTGGGCATCTTGCCCACCATGGCGCCTCCGCACTCCACTTGCCGGCCGCCCATGACCTTCGGCTTAACGCTGAAGATCTTCAGCCATAGGCCGAAGTGAGGCTTGATGCGGAGGAAGGCCTCGCACACGACGATAAACGCCGAGATGTTGAGGATGAAGTTCGGGGCCAGATCATGGAAATCCAGGCTGTAGTAGAACATGATCCCCCGGACAAATGGGTGAAGGGGGAAGCCCAGTCCGCGGAGGAAATGGGTGAGAAACACGACCCTCTCATGGGGCCTAGGGGTGGGGATGAGTTGCCCCTCATCTGGGAGCCGGTGCGCGACGTTGTTAGACAGGTATCCGGCTTTCCTCAACTTTTTGATGTGCCCCTCCATGACGGCGGAGGCCATCCATCTACCTCCCGCTCCGAACATGATTGGAGAAGGTTGAGGTGGTAAGTGCGGACTGGGGCACTGGAGCTCGAGTGTGCAGGAATGGATGAGCAAAGGAGAAAGAAGGAGTAGATGGAAAGGGTGGATCCTTATCCCCTTATATGGACGGCCGAAACTATGAGCCCCCGCCAGCCTAATAAAACTCGCTTATCTCCCAAGCGCCGCGAATAATGGTGCGGTTGGGTTACCCACACCCTTATTGATGAGAATCCCGGAATAAGGGGACACGATCTCTGCTTTGACAAGATGTACCAAGGAAACCGTCTCGCTAAACGCACTGAAGTGGGACAGTAAAACGATCCGAATAATGGTTTGGCTGTGGCATGACGTGACGCTACGGAGTACGTCAGCAGATTGGATTTGTGCAGATATTATCCTCTCTACGGTGGTATGTGGAACTTATTTTGCACAGCCGGATACTATCCTTGTGTTCAAACATCTTCTATGAAGTATTCGGAGGAGGAACCCGCCTTGCAATGCCGAAGACAATTTGCACGCCAGACTCGTCGTCATTGAAGCTTGGTTCAGGGGCTACTGAGGGAGTCCTGGATTAGGGGGTGTCCGGATGGCCGGACTATGACCTTTGGTCAGACTCCCGGACTATGAAGATACAAGGTTGAAGACTTCGTCCCGTGTCCGGATAGGACTTTCCTTGGCGTGGAAGGCAAGCTTGGCGATACTATATGTAGATCTCCTCCCATTGTAACCGACTCTATGTAACCCTAGCTCTCTCCGGTGTCTATATAAACCGGAGAGTTTTAGTCCATAGGACGGACAACAATCATACCATAGGCTAGCTTCTAGGGTTTAGCCTTTCTGATCTCGTGGTAGATCAACTCTTGTACTACCCATATCATCAATATTAATCAAGCAGGAGTAGGGTTTTACCTCCATCGAGAGGGCCCGAACCTGGGTAAAAACATCGTGCCCCTTGTCTCATGTTACCATCCGCCTAGACGCACAGTTCGGGACCCCCTACCCGAGATCCGCCGGTTTTGACACCGACACTTGTCCTTTGCTACAAAAAGGATTGGGCCATCTTGCTGCACTTTATTTACTTTCATTGCTTGTTACTCGTTACGATTTATCTTATCACAAAGCTATCTATTACCTACAATTTCAGTGCTTGCAGAGAAGACCTTACTGAAAACTGCTTATCATTTCCTTCTGCTCCTCGTTGGGTTCGACACTCTTACTTATCGAAAGTACTACGATAGATCCCCTATACTTGTGGGTCATCAAGACTCTTTTCTGGTGCCGTTGCCGGGGAGCATAGCGCTTTTGGTGAGTGGAACTTGGTAAGGAAATATTTATATAGTGTGCTGAAATTTTCTTTTACTTGTTACTATGGAGACTAATCCTTTGAGGGGCTTGTTCGGGGTATCTTCACCCCGACCAGAAGAGCAAAGAGTTTCTCCTCAACCTACTGAACCTATTGAAAATATTTACTTTGAGATTCCTTCGGGTATGATAGAGAAACTGCTAGCTAATCCATTTGCAGGAGTTGGAACATTGCATCCTGATTTACACCTTATCTTTGTGGATGAAGTTTGTGGATTATTTAAGCTTGCAGGTATTCCCGATGATGTTGTCAAAAGGAAGGTATTCCCTTTATCTTTGAAGGGAGATGTATTGACATGGTATAGGCTATGTGATGATACGAGATCTTGGAATTATAAGCGATTGAAGTTGGAATTTCACCAGAAGTTCAATCCTATGCATCTTGTTCATCGTGATCGTAATTACATATATATTCTGGCCTCGGGAAGGAGAAAGCATCGCTCAAGCTTGGGGGAGGCTTAAGTCAATGTTATATTCATGCCCCAATCATGAGCTCTCCAGAGAAATGATTATTCAAAAATTTCATGCTCGACTTTCTCTCAATGATCGCAACATGCTCGATACTTCCAGTGCTGGTTCTTATATGCTGAAGACTATTGAATTCAAATGGGACTTATTGGAAAGAATTAAACGCAACTCTGAAGATTGGGGTTCCGACGATGGTAAGGAGTCGGGTATGACACCTAAGTTTGATTGTGTTAAATCTTTTATGAATACCGATGCTTTTCATGGATTTAGCGCTAAATATGGACTTGACTCTGAGATAGTAGCTTCTTTCTGTGAATATTTTGCTACTCACGTTGATCTCCCTAAGGAGAAGTGGTTTAAATATGATACTCCCATTGAACTAAAAGTAGTTGCACATATTACAGTTGAAGAAAAGACTGTCACTTATAGTGATCCTGTTGTTCCTACTACTTATGTTGAGAAACCTCCTTTTCCTGTTAGGATAAAGGATCATGCTAAAACTTCGACTGTTGTTCGTAAGAGTAATACTAGGACTTATACACCTCCTGAGCAAATCAAAGTTGAACCTAGTATTGCTATGGTTAAAGATCTCTTGGATGATGATTTAGATGGGCATGTTATTTATTTCTATGGTGAGACTACTAATATTGTTAGACCAGATACTAAGATACATAGAATTGTGGTAGGCAAGCCTATTATTTCTTTTAAAAAAGGAGATCATTGGTATCATGGCTTATGTGATATGGGTGCTAGTGCTAGTGCAATACCCTATGATTTATACAAATAAATTATGCACGACATTGCACCCGTTTAATTGGAAGGTATTGATGTTACCATCAAGCTTGCTAATAGAGACACTATTTCACCAGTTGGGATTGTTAGAGATGTTGAAGTCTTGTGTGGGAAGGTTAAATATCCCGCTGATTTTCTTGTTCTTAGTTCCCCACAAGATGACTTTTGTCCCATTATTTTTGGTAGACCCTTCTTAAATACAGTGAATGCTAGGATTGATTGTGAAAAGGATACTGTTACAATTGGCTTAGAGGGTATGTCTGATGAGTTTAATTTTGCTAAGTTTTGTAGACAACCTCTTGATAGAGAATCACCTAGTAAGGATGAGATTATTGGTCTTGCTTCTATTGCCGTGCCTCCTACTGATCCTTTAGAACAATATTTGCTAGACCATGAAAATGATATGTTTATGAAGGAAAGAAGAGAAATATATGAATTGTTCCTTCGACAGGAACCTATGCTGAAACATAACCTACCCGTTGAAATTCTAGGGGATCCCCCTCCACCCAAGGGTGATCCCGTGTTTGAACTCAAACCATTACCTGATAATCTTGAGTATGCTTATCTTGATGAAAAGAAAATATACCCTATTATTATTAGTGCTAACCTTTCAGAGCAAGAAGAAGAAAGATTATTGACAACTCTGAAGAAGCACCGTGCTGCTATTGGATATACTCTGGACGATCTCAAGGGCATTAGTCCCACGTTATGCCAACACAAGATTAATTTGGAGGACAATGCCAAACCAGTTAAAGATCCTCAACGACGACTGAATCCTAAGATGAAAGAAGTGGTAAGAAAGGAGATACTAAAGCTCCTTGAGGCAGGTATAATTTATCCCGTTGCTGATAGTGATTGGGTAAGCCCTGTCCATTGTCTTCCTAAAAAGGGTGGAATTACCGTTGTTCCTAATGATAAAGATGAATTGACCCCGCAAAGAATTATTACAGGTTATAGGATGGTAATTGATTTCCGTAAATTAAATAAAGCTACTAAGAAAGATCATTACCCTTTACCTTTTATCGGTCAAATGCTAGAAAGACTATCCAAACACACACATTTCTGCTTTCTAGATGGTTATTCTGGTTTCTCTCAAATACCTGTATCAGCGAAGGATCAATCTAAAACTACTTTTACTTGCCCTTTCGGTACTTTTGCCTATAGACGTATGCCTTTTGGTTTATGTAATGCACCTGCTACCTTCCAAAGATGTATGATGGCTATATTCTCCGAGTTTTGTGAAAAGATTTATGAGGTATTCATGGATGATTTCTCCGTCTATGGATCCTCTTTTGATGATTGCTTGAGCAACCTCGGTCGAGTTTTGCAGAGATGCGAAGTCACTAATCTCGTCTTGAATTGGGGAAAATGTCACTTTATGGTTAATGAAGGCATTGTATTGGGGCATAAGATTTCCGAGAGAGGTATTGAAGTTGATAAAGCTAAAGTTGATGCTATTGAAAAGATGCCATGTCCCAAGGACATAAAAGGTATAAGAAGTTTCCTTGGTCATGCCGGTTTTTATAGGAGGTTCATTAAAGACTTTTCTAAAATCTCTAGGCCTCTGACTAATTTATTGCAAAAAGATATTCCTTTTGTCTTTGATGATGATTGTGTAGAAGCATTTGAAATACTTAAGAAAGCTTTGATCACTACACCTATTGTTCAGCCACCTGATTGGAATTTACCCTTTGAAATTATGTGTGATGCTAGTGATTATGCTCTAGGTGTTGTCTAGGGCAAAGAGTTGATAAGAAATTAAATGTAATCCAATATGCTAGTAAGACTCTTGACACTGCCCAGAGAAATTATGCTACGACTGAAAAAGAGTTCTTAGCAGTTGTGTTTGCATGTGATTGGTTTAGACCTTATATTGTTGATTCCAAAGTTACTATTCACATTGATCATGCTCCTATTAAATATATTATGGAAAAGAAAGATGCTAAGCCTAGACTCACTAGATGGGTTCTCTTGCTCCAAGAATTTGATTTGCATATTATTGATAGAAAGGGAGCTGAGAACCCCGTTGCAGACAACTTTTCTAGGTTAGAGAATGTTCTTGATGACCCACTACCTGTTGATGATAGCTTTCCTGATGAGCAATTAGCAGTCATTAATGCTTCTCATACTGCTCCTTGGTATGCTGATTATGCTAATTACATTGTTGCTAAATTTATACCACCTAGTTTCACATACCAGCAAAATAAAAAGTTCTTTTATGATTTAAGACATTACTTCTGAGATGACCCACACCTTTATAAAGAAGGAGTAGATGGTGTTATTAGACATTGTGTACCTGAGCATGAACAGGAACAGATCCTACGCAATTGTCACTCTGAATCATATGGAGGACACCACGCTGGAGATAGAATTGCACATAAGGTATTGCAATCCGGTTTTTATTGGCCTACTCTCTTCAAAGATGCTCGTAAGTTTGTCTTATCTTGTGATGAATGTCAAAGAATTGATAACATTAGTAGACATCAAGAAATGCCTATAAATTATTCTCTTGTTATTGAACCATTTGATGTTTGGGGCTTTGATTATATGGGACCTTTTCCTACCTCTAATGGTTATACACATATTTTAGTTGCTGTTGATTACGTTACTAAGTGGGTAGAAGCTATTTCAACTAGTAGTGCTGATCATAACACTTCTATTAAAATGCTTAAAGAAGTTATTTTTCCGAGGTTTGGAGTCCCTAGATATCTTATGACTGATGGTGGTTCACATTTTATTCATGGTGCTTTCCATAAGATGCTTGCTAAGTATGATGTTAATCATAGAATTGCATCTCCTTATCACCCGCAGTCTAGTGGTCAAGTAGAGTTGAGAAATAGAGAGCTCAAATTAATTTTGCAAAAGACTGTGAATAGATCTAGAAAGAATTGGTCCAAGAAACTTGATGATGCATTATGGGCCTATAGAACTGCATATAAAAATCCTATGGGTATGTCTCCGTATAAGATGGTTTATGGAAAAGCATGTCACCTACCTCTTGAACTTGAACATAAGGCATATTGGGCTATTAAAGAGCTCAACTATGATTTCAAACTTGCCGGTGAGAAGAGGTTATTTGACATTAGCTCGCTTGATGAATGGAGAACCCAAGCCTATGAGAATGCCAAGCTATTCGAACAAAAAAGTCAAACGCTGGCATGATAAAAGGATACAAAAGCGAGAATTTAACGTAGGTGATTATGTGTTATTATTCAACTCCCGTTTAAGATTTTTTGCAGGAAACTTCTCTCTAAATGGGAAGGTTCTTACGTTATCGAGGAGGTCTATCATTATGGTGCCATAAAAATCAACAACTTCGAAGGCACAAGTCCGAGGGTGGTGAAAGGTCAAAGAATCAAACATTATATCTCAGGTAATCCTATCAATGTTGAAACTAATATTGTTGAGACCGTAACCCCGGAGGAATACATAAGAGACACTTTCCAGAACGTTCCAGACTCCAAAAAGGAATAGGTATGTGGTACGGTAAGTAAACCGACTCCAAAACAATTCTAATGTCTATTTTTATCAGTTTTGGAATATTTAAGAATTTTAGAAAGAAAGAAGTAGTCCGGGAAGGACACGAGCCCTCCACGAGGGTGGAGGGCGCGCCCACCCTTGCTGGGCGCGCCCCCTGTCTCGTGGCCACCTCGTGTGCCTCCCGGACTCCGTTTTCTCGCACATTACGTGTTTTGGTTGGTAAAAATTCATTATATAATCTCCCGAAGGACTTGACCACCGTATCACGCAAATATCCTCTGTTTTCGTTTTGAGCTGTTTTTGTTACAGACCTAGAGCATCATGGCGTCTCCAAGCGCTCCCAAGGACAAGTTTTTCGGGAGGGTTATCAACCCCTATCTTGCGGAGGTGCTGCATGATAACCCGCAAGTATACGGGATAGTTGTAGCCTCTTTCGATAAGTAAGAGTGTCGAACCCAACGAGGAGCTAAAGGTAGAACAAATACTCTCTCAAGTCCTATCGGCCACTAATACGACTCTACGCACGCTTGACGTTCGCTTTACCTAGAACAAGTATGAAACTAGAGGTACTTTGTAGGTGTGATAGGATAGGTTTGCAAGATAATAAAGAACACGTAAATAAAAAGTAGGGGCTATTTAGATAAAGAAGCAATAAAGTAAATGTAGCGAGTGTGGAAAAGTGGTGGTAGGAGTGGTGAAATTGTCCCTAAGCAATTGACTATGTTCCTAGACCGGTAATCACTATTGCAATTCTATTTGAGGGAGAGGCATAAGCTAACATACTTTCTCTTCTTGGATCATATGCACTTATGATTGGAACTCTAGCAAGCATCCGCAACTACTAAAGATCATTAAGGTAACCATAGCATTAAAGTATCAAGCCCCCTTTATCCCATATGCAAACAACCTACTTACTCGGGTCTGTGCTTCTGTCACTCTCGCCACCCACCATAAGCAAATCATGAACATATTGCAAACCCTACAGCGGGAACCCCTCACGCTTGCGCGACACGGAGGGCACAATAGGACAGCACCAATAATAAAACATGCAACTCAAACCAATCATAGCAATTCATCAATCACTGATAGGACAACGAAAATCTACTCAGACATCATAGGATCGCAACACATCATTGGAAAGTAATATGAAGCATAAAGAACCATGTTCAAGTAGAGGGTACAGCGGGTTGCGGGAGAGTGGACCGCTGAATATAGATGGGGGAAGGTGATGGATATGTTGGTGAAGATGGCGGAGGTGTTGGTGTAGATCGCGGTGATGATGATGGCCCCCGGCAGCGCTCCGGCGCCACCGGAAGCAAGGAGGAGAGAGCCCCCTTCTTCTTCTTATTTCTTGACCTTCTCCCTAGATGGGAGAAGGGTTTCCCCTCTGGTCCTTGGCTCCCATGGCTTGGGAGGGGCGAGAGCCCCTCCGAGATTGGATCTATCTCTCTGTTTCTGCGTTCTCAGATTCTTCCCCTTCACCGTTTCTTTTATATCTGGAGATCCGTAACTCCGATTGGGGTGAATCTTTCGCCCAGATTTTTCTCATAAAATTAGCTTTCTTGCGGCAAAATAAGAGCGACAACCGCCTTACGGGTGGTCCACGAGAGTCCAGGGCGCGCCCAGGGGGGGAGGAGGGAGGGCGCGCCCCCCTGTCTCGTGGCCACCCCGGACACTGTTTCGTGTTGGTTCTTCCTCCGGAAAATCCTAAATATTCCAAAATGTATAAAAAGTTGCCAAAAGTATATAAAAGTTGAATAATATTGGCATGGAAGAATAAAAAATTATAGATACGACGGAGACGTATCAGCATCCCCAAGCTTAATTCCTGCTCGTCCTCAAGTAGGTAAATGATAAAAAAGATAATTTTTGATGTGGAATGCTATCTAGCATAATCTTGATCATATGTCTAATCATGGCATGAATATCAAGACATGAGTGATTCAAAGCAATAGTCTATCATTTGACATAAAAAACAATAATACTTCGAGCGTACCAATAAAGCAATCACGTCTTTTCAAAACAACAAGGCCAAAGCAAGCTTATCCCTACAAAATCATACAGTTTGGCCATGCTTCATTTTCGTCACACAAAATGCCCCCATCATGCACAACCTCAATGACAAGCCGAACAATTGGTTCATACTTTTTAACGCGCTTTAGCTTTTTCAACCCTCACGCAATACATGAGCGTAAGCCATGGATATAGTACTATAGGTGGAATAGAATATAATGATGGAGGTTATGTGGAGAAGACAAAAAAGGAGAAAGTCTCACAACGACGCAGCTGATCAACAGGCTATGGAGATGCCCATCAATTGATGTCAATGCGAGGAGTTGGGATTGCCATGCAACGGATGCACTAGAGCTATAAGTATATGAAAGCTCAAACTGAAAACTAAGTGGGTGTGCATCCAACTTGCTTGCTCATGAAGACCTAGGGCATTTGAGGAAGCCCATCGTTGGAATATACAAGCCAAGTTCTATAATGAAAATTCCCACTAGTATATGAAAGTGACAACATAGGAGACAATCTATATGAAGAACATGGTGCTACTTTGAAGCACAAGTGTGGAAAAAGGATAGTAACATTGCCCCTTTTCTTTTTCTCTATTTTTTCTCTTTTTTTTTTCTTTTTTTCGGTGGGCTTCTTTGGCCCCCCTTTTTTTATTTAGGCTTCTTTGGCATTTCCTTTTTTTATTTTTTTATTTTTTTATGGGGCAATGCTCTACAATGATGATCATCACACTTTTATTTACTTACAACCCAATATTACAACTCGAGACTAGAACAAAGATATGACTCTATATGAATGCTTCTGGCGGTGTACCGGGATGTGCAATGATCTAGCGTAGCAATGACATCAAAAAACGGACAAGCCATGAAAACATCATGCTAGCTATCTTACGATCATGCAAAGCAATATGACAATAAATGCTCAAGTCATGTATATGATGATGATGGAAGTTGCATGGCAATATATCTCGGAATGGCTATGGAAATGCCATAATAGGTAGGTATGGTGGCTGTTTTGAGGAAGATATAATGAGGCTTATGTGTGATAGAGCGTATCATATCACGGGGTTTGGATGCACCGGCGAAGTTTGCACCAACTCTCGAGGTGAGAAAGGGCAATGCACGGCACCGAAGAGGCTAGCAATGATGGAAAGGTAAAAGTGCGTATAATCCATGGACTCACATTAGTCATAAAGAACTCATATACTTATTGCAAAAGTTTATTAGCGCTCGAAGCAAAGTATTACTACGCATGCCCCTAGGGGGATAGATTGGTAGGAAAAGACCATTGCTCGTCCCCGACCGCCACTCATAAGGAAGACAATCAAAGAAACACCCCATGCTTCAAATTTGTCACACAACGGTTTCCATACGTGCATGCTACGGGACTTGCAAACCTCAACACAAGTGTCTCTACAATCCACAACCACCCACTAGCATGACTCTAATATCACCATCTTTATATCGCAAAACTATTGCAAGGAATCAAACATATCATATTCAACGATCTACAAGTTTATGTAGGATTTTATGACTAACCATGTGTATGACCAATTCCTATCATCTCTCTAAATAGATATAAGTGAAGCAAGAGAGTTTAATTCTTTCTACAAAAGATATTCCCACGCTCTAACAAATATAAGTGAAGAAAAGGAGGATTCTACAAATGGCAGTTTTCTATGTGAAGAGAAACAGACAATCCAAACTTCTAATGATAAGTGAAGCATATGAAGCATTCTATAAAGCCATACTCAAAAGATTTAAGTGAAGTGCAATGAGAATTCTATAAATCAACCAAGGACTATCTCATACCAGCATGGTTCATAAAAGAAAAGTGAAAACTAGATGCAAAAGACGCTCCAAGATTCGCACATATCACACGAACGAAACAAATTCGAAAACATACCGATACTTGTTGAAGAAAGAGGGGATGCCTTCCGGGGCATCCCCAAGCTTAGACGCTTGAGTCTCCTTGAATATTTACTTGGGGTGCCTTGGGCATCACCAAGCTTGAGCTATTGCCTCTCTTCCTTTTCCTCATATCGAGACCTCCTCGATTATACACTTCATCCACACAAAACTTCAACAGAAAACTCGGTAAGATCCGTTAGTATAAGAAAGCAAATCACTACTCTAAGTACTGTAGAAAACCAATTCATATTTTGTTTTTGCACTGTGTCTACTGTAGCATAACTTTTCCATGGCTTAATCCACTGATATAAATTGATAGATTCATCAAAACAAGCAAACTATGCATCAAAAACAGAATCTGTCAAAAACAGAAAAGTTTGTAGCAATCTGAACATCCACCATACTTCTGGTACCCCAAATATTCTACCAAAATTAGGAAACATAAAAAAGTTGTATATAAAGACAGTACAAAATGAATCAGAACCAATTGACGTTCCAGTTAAAAATGTAAAATCGCGCACTACAGCCAAAGTTTCTGTCCTGCACCGTACAAACCATCAAGCATTGTAAAAATCCTAATGGCAAACCTTAGCACATTATTTTTATAATACAATGGAATTGTACAAGGGGATAATTATTTTTGATGAAAAGTTTCTGTAATTAAGATTCACAAAGTTTCGGTGAGCATGAACAAAGTTCAAGGAGCTCTCCCACTTCAACAATGCTTGTCTCTCTCACTTTCACTTTCCTTTTTGAAAAGTTTTTAGGTTCCCCTCTTTATTTTTTTGTTTTAAAACTATATGAAATCACTCAACAGAAATAAATGACTCTCTAAAACTTCCGGGTTGTCTCCCTGGCAGCACTTTCTTTAAATCCATTAAGCTAGGCATTTAGTGCTCAAGTAATCAATCCACCCGGATCCCTATATCAAAGCCAATTTTCATTAACAATGATTTCTAATTTAGTAGTGAGCACAAAGTAACATATATCATGCAACAACGAAGTCTAACTCTCTTCCTATGCATCAGCATGTCATAAGAGAACAATTCATGCACACATAGTAAAGGCCAACGCATAGTATAAACAGTTTCTTGCAATGTCATAGTACAGGAAACATAAAGAGGTGGAGACATAGTTCCTATCTCATAATAATTGCAAGTAGGAGCAGCAAGCACATGCATATCACATTCATCAAAATTATCATGTGCAATGGTAAAAGGCAACCCATCAATATAATCCTTAATAAGCACAAACTTCTCCGATATAGTGTTGTCGGGAGAATTCAAAAAGATAATAGGACTATCATGCGTGGGTGCAATAGCAACAATTTCATGTTTAACATAAGGAACTATAGCAAGTTCATCTCCATAAGCATAATTCATATTGGCATCTTGGCCACAAGCATAACAAGCATCATCAAAAATGGATATTTCAAGAGAATCAACGGGATCATAACAATCATCATAGCAATCATCATAGCAATCATCCTTCGGTAAGCATGAAGGGGAATTAAACAATGTATGAGTTGAAGAGTTACTCTCATTAGAAGGTGGGCACGGGTGATCAATCCGCTCTTCCTCCTTTTGTTCTTCGCTCTCCTCATCATCTTTTTCATCCAATGAGCTCACAGTTTCATCAATTTCTTCTTCCATAGCTTCCTGCAAAATATTAGTCTCTTCTTAGACAGGGGAGACTTCCTCAATAAATGCATTAATATAGTAATTGTATTCATAATTTTTATAGCAATATCTAAGTATAGCAAGATTTTCAAGCCTATAAACACCATCATCATCAAAAGCTTCATACTTTTCAAGCAAAGATTCAATTTCATAAGCAGCCTTAAAAGCAACAAATTCTTCTATTTGTTCAACATCATAGTAATCATATATACCATTAGAATAAGAAGCTAAGGTTTCATATCATTAAATTTGCATCAAAAGGGAAGGTGTGGAGCCTTCATCCTAGAGCAACAAGTAATATCATATCTCAAGCATAGATCCTGGGCATACCAACGCAACATAATAAATTGATCCCATAATAGTTTCCCTTTTTGTGTCAAGCGATAATCCCTAAGGTATTCACGTTGATCCAACGTGTCTCCCATTATAAAGTTGAATGGGGTTTTCTCAGGATTATCAAAGTAGTACATAATATCTTTCACATAATGAGAATCAAGGGTTTAAGGAGTTACCCCATCTCCATGAGTAGCAAGTACACCTAATTTTTTTGGTATTTCGTGTTCCATATCCATAACTAATGATAAAGAACAACTAAGAACATCAAATAAAAATTACTTAGTGATAAAGCAAACAAGCACACACGAGAGAATATTCACCCCACGCTATGATTCCCCGCCAAAGGCGCCAGAAAAAGGTCTTGATAACCCGCAAGTATATGGGATAGTTGTAGCCTCTTTCGATAAGTAAGAGTGTCGAACCCAACAAGGAGCTGAAGGTAGAACAAATACTCTCTCAAGTCTTATTGGCCACTGATACGACTCTACGCACGCTTGACGTTCGCTTTACCTAGAACAAGTATGAAACTAGAGGTACTTTGTAGGTGTGATAGGATAGGCTTGCACAATAATAAAGAACACGTAAATAAAAAGTAGGGGCTGTTAGATAAAGAAGCAATAAAGTAAATATAGCGAGTGTGGAAAAGTGGTGGTAGGAGTTGTGAAATTGTCCCTAAGCAATTGACTATGTTACTAGACCAGTAATCACTATTGCAATTCTATTTGAGGGAGAGGCATAAGCTAACATACTTTCTCTTCTTGGATCATGTGCACTTATGATTGGAACTCTACCAAGCATCCGCAACTACTAAAGATCATTAAGGTAAAACCCAACCATAGCATTAAAGTATCAAGTCCCCTTTATCCCGTATGCAAACAACCTACTTACTCGGGTATGTGCTTCTGTCACTCACGCCACCCACCATAAGCAAATCATGAACATATTGCAAACCCTACAGTGGGAACCCCTCACGCTTGCGCGACACGGAGGGCACAATAGGACAGCACCAATAATAAAACATGCAACTCAAACCAATCATAGCAATTCATCAATCACTGATAGGACAACGAAAATCTACTCAGACATCATAGGATGGCAACACATCATTGGAAAGTAATATGAAGCATAAAGCACCATGTTCAAGTAGAGGGTACAACGGGTTGCGGGAGAGTGGACCGCTGAATATAGATGGGGGAAGGTGATGGATATGTTGGTGAAGATGGCGGAGGTGTTGGTGTAGATCGCGGTGATGATGATGGCCCCCGGCAGCGCTCCGGCGCCACTGGAAGCAAGGGGGAGAGAGCCCCCCTTCTTCTTCTTATTCTTCCTTGACCTTCTCCCTAGATGGGAGAAGGGTTTCCCCTATGGTCCTTGGCTCCCATGGCTTGGGAGGGGCGAGAGCCCCTCCGAGATTGGATCTATCTCTCTGTTTCTGCGTTCTCAGATTCTTCCCCTTCACTGTTTCTTTTATATCTGGAGATCCGTAACTCCGATTGGGGTGAGTCTTTCGCCCAGATTTTTCTCGTAAAATTAGCTTTCTTGCGGCGAAAGATGAGCTTCAACCGCCTTACGGGTGGTCCAGGAGAGTCCAGGGCGCGCCCAGGGGGAGGGCGCGCCCCCTGTCTCGTGGCCACCCCGGACACCGTTTCGCTTTGGTTCTTCCTCCGGAAAATCCCAAATATTCCAAAATAATTCTCCGTCCGTTTTTATTCCGTTTGGATTCCATTTGATATTGGGTTTCTGCGAAACATAAAACATGCAACAGACATGAACTAGCACTGGGCACTGGATCAATATGTTACTCCCAAAAAATAGTATAAAAAGTTGCCAAAAGTATAAAAAGTTGAATAATATTGGCATGGAACAATCAAAAATTATAGATACGATGGAGACATATCACTGCAACACCCTCGAACCATTGAGATGCGTGAGGGGGTGCTGCACATCCGCGATGTGGAGGGACCAAGGCGTACCGGAAGCATGGAGACAAAGTCGAAGCCGTGGAGCAGCAAGTTTTCAAGTGCCAAGGGATGGTGGAGCCTGGACTCCAACGCCAACTAGATGATGATCACGGAGTTCACCAACAACCACAAGATAGATGCCAAAGTCATTGGGGATACCATCTTCAAGCTTCAAGATAAAATCGAGCACCTGCAAGCCCAGATCTATGACCTGCAAAACCAGAACTGTGAGTATGAATATAGATTCAAGAGGATGAGTTTGACTGCAGATTTAAGGATCCCGGAGACTCGATTATCCTTCTATGATGGCGAGCCTATGCCTTGGAAGATGGACGACAAGCCTACATCATCAACAACTCCTACTTCACCACCTCCGAGGACATAATCACATGGGTATGGGCACTCCCCTTGGCAACTGCCAAGCTTGGGTGAGGTGCCCCGGTATCGTATCACCATCACACTCCTATCTTTACCGTTTTATTTAGTTCGATCCTTTTAGTAGTATCTTGATCTAGTAGATTTAAGCTTTAGTATCAAGTAGTTTTGAGTTTTGTTTTGTGATACCTTTATGTAATCGAGTCCGTGAGCTATCTATAATAAAGATTAGTGTTGAGTCAAGGGCTTTGCTATTTTGCTATGATCTTGAGGAAATAGAAATAATAGAAAGAATAAAAGAGTTCATATTGATCTTTTGGATAATAATAACTTCACACATAGAAAGTATGAGACATAAAAGTTGTTGAGAGTTGAAAAATGTAGTTTTGGTCATTGTTGCAATTAATAGGAAGTAATAAGGAAATAGAGGTTTCACATACAAATATATTATCTTGGACATCTTTTATGATTGGGAGCACTCGTTAAGTATGCCATGCTAAAAGAGTTGATGTTGGACAAGGAAGACAACGTAATGGTTTATGTTTTCTCACATCTAAGTTAAAGTATATTGTCATTGACCTTCCGAACATGTTGAGCTTGCCTTTCACCCTCATGCTAGCCAAATTCCTTGCACCAAGTAGAGATACTACTTGTGCTTCCAAATATCCTTAAACCCAGTTTTGCCATGAGAGTCCACCATACCTACCTATGGATTGAGTAAGATCCTTCAACAAAGTTGTCATGTTGCAGGCAATAAAAATTGCTCTCTAAATATGTATGACTTATTAGTGCAGAGAAAATAAGCTTTATACAATCTTGTTGTGGAAGCAATAAAAGCGACGGACTGCATAATAAAGGTCCACATACAAGTGGCAATATAAAGTGACGTTCTTTTGCATTAAGATTTTATGCATCCAACCCTAAAGCATATGACAACCTCTGCTTCCCTCTGTGAAGGGCCTATCTTTTACTTTATGTTTTTACTTTATGCTTGAGTCAAGGTGATCTTCACCTTTCCCTTTTTCATTTTATCCTTTGGCAAGCTCCTCATGTTTGAAAGATCCTGATATATATATATATATATATATATATATATATATATATATATATATATATATATATATATATATATATATATATCTAATTGGATGTAAGTTAGCATGAATTATTATTGTTGACATCACCCAAAGGTGAATACGTTGGGAGGCAACACAATAAGCCCCTATCTTTCTCAGTGTCCGATTAAAACTCCATAACCACAAGTATTGCGTGAGTGTTAGCAATTGTAGAAGACTACATGGTAGTTGAGTATGTGGACTTGCTGAAAGGCTCTATTCTTGACTCGTTCTGATGTTATGATAAATTGCAATTGCTTCAATGACAGAGATTATAGTTTGTTAGTTCCCAATGAAGTTTCTGAAGCATACTTGACATTGTGAATTGATCGTTATTTGAGCATAAGAAATTACATGATAAAATCTATATATGTTGCTGTTATAAGAATGATCATGATGCCCTCATGTCCGTATTTTATTTTTATCGACACCTCTATCTCTAAACATGTGGACATATTTTTCGATACCGGTTTCCGCTTGAGGACAAGCGAGGTCTAAGCTTGGGGCAGTTGATACGTCCATTTTGCAGCATGCTTTTATATCAATATTTATTGCATTATGGGTTGTTATTACACATTATATATCAATACTTATTGCTATTCTCTCTTATTTTACAAGGTTTACCATGAAGAGAGGGAATGCCGGCAGCTGGAATTCTGGCTGGAAAAGGAGCAAACATTGGAAACCTATTCTGCCCGGCTCCAAAAATCCTGAAACTCCACAAAACTTAATTTTGGAATTAATAAGAATTACTGAGCGAAAGAAACACTAGAGGGGGCCCACACCCTGGCCAGGAGGGTGGGGGCGCGCCCACCCCTACTGGGCGCCCCTGTCTTCTGGGCCCCCTGGTGGCCCTTCGGTGTCCATCTTCTACTATATGAAGGCTTTTACCCTGGAAAAAAATCATGGGCAAGCTTACGGGACGAAACACCGCTGCCACGAGGCGGAACCTTGGCGGAACCAATCTAGAGCTCTGGTAGAGCTGTTCTGCCGGGGAAACTTCCCTCTAGGAGGGGGAAATCATCACCATCGTCATCACCAACGATCCTCTCATCGGGAGGGGGTCAATCTCCATCAACATCTTCACCAACACCATCTCCTCTCAAAACCCTAGTTCATCTCTTGTATCCAATCTTGTATCAAAACCACAAATTTGTACCTGTGGGTTGCTAGTAGTGTTGATTACTCCTTGTAGTTGATGCTAATTGGTTTACTTGGTGGAAGATCATATGTGCAGATCCTTAATGCATATTAATACTCCTCTGATTATGAACATGAATATGCTTTGTGAGTATTTATGTTTGTTCCTGAGGACATGGGTGAAGTCTTGCTATTTGTAGTCATGTGAATTTGGTATTCGTTCGATATTTTGATGAGATGTATGTTGTCTCTCCTCTAGTGGTGTTATGTGAACGTCGACTACGTGACACTTCACCATTATTTGGGCCTAGAGTAAGGCATTGGGAAGTAATAAGTAGATGATGGGTTGCTAGAGTGACAGAAGCTTGAACCCTAGTTTATGCGTTGCTTCGTAAGGGGCTGATTTGGATCCATATGTTTAATGTTGTGGTTAGGTTTACCTTAATACTTCTTTTGTAGTTGCGGATGCTTTCAATAGGGGTTAATCATAAGTGGGATGCTTTTCCAAGTAAGGGCAGTACCCAAGCACCGGTCCACCCACATATCAAATTATCAAAGTACCGAACGCGAATCATATGAGCGTGATGAAAACTAGCTTAATGATAATTCCCATGTGTCCTCGGGAGCTCTTTTCCCATTATAAGAAAGTGTCCAGGCTTGTCCTTTGCTACAAAAAGGATTGGGCCATCTTGCCGCACTTTATTTACTTTCATTGCTTGTTACTCGTTACAATTTATCTTATCATAAAACTATCTATTACCTACAATTTCAGTGCTTGCAGAGAAAACCTTACTGAAAACTGCTTATCATTTCCTTCTGCTCCTTATTGGGTTCGACACTCTTATTTATCGAAAGGACTACGATAGATCCACTATACTTGTGGGTCATCACGGATGCTTGCAATAGGGGTTAATCATAAGTGGGATGCTTGTCCAAGTAAGGGCAGTACCCAAGCACCGGTCCACCCACATATCAAATTATCAAAGTACCGAACGCGAATCATATGAGCGTGACGAAAACTAGCTTGACGATAATTCCCATGTGTCCTCGGGAGCTCTTTTCTCATTATAAGAAATTGTCCAGGCTTGTCCTTTGCTACAAAAAGGATTGGGCCACCTTGCTGCACTTTATTTACTTTCATCGCTTGTTACTCGTTACAATTTATCTTATCACAAAACTATCTATTACCTACAATTTCAGTGCTTGCAGAGAAAACCTTACTGAAAACCGCTTGTCATTTCCTTCTGCTCCTCGTTGGGTTCGACACTCTTACTTATCGAAAGGACTACGATAGATCCCCTATACTTGTTTGTCATCAAGGCTCTTTTCTGGCGCCGTTGCCGGGGAGTGAAGCGCCTTTGGTGAGTGGAACTTGGTAAGGAAACATTTATATAGTGTGCTGAAATTTTCTGTTACTTGTTACTATGGAAACTAATCCTTTGAGGGGTTTGTTCGGGGTATCTTCACCCCGACCAGAAGAGCAAAGAGTTGCTCCTCAACCTACTGAACCTACTGAAAATATTCACTTTGAGATTCCTTCGGGTATGATAGAGAAACTGCTAGCTAATCCCTTTGTAGGAGATGGAACATTGCATCCCGTTTTACAGCTTATCTTTGTGGATGAAGTTTGTGGATTATTTAAGCTTGCAGGTATTCCCGATGGTGTTGTCAAAAAGGAAGGTCTTCCCTTTATCGTTGAAGCAGGATGCATTGACATGGTATAGGCTATGTGATGATACGTGATCTTGGAATTATAAACGATTGAAGTTGGAATTTCACCAGAAGTTCTATCCTATGCATCTTGTTCATCATGATCGTAATTACACATATAGTTTCTGGCATCGTGAAGGAGAAAGCATAGCTCAAGCTTGGGGGAGGCTTAAGTTAATGTTATATTCATGCCAATCATGAGCTCTCCAGAGAAATGATGATTCAAAATTTTTATGCTCGGCTTTCTCCCAATGATCGCAACATGCTCGATACTTCCTGTGCTGGTTCTTATATGCTGAAGACTATTGAATTCAAGTGGGACTTATTGGAAATAATTAAACGCAACTCTGAAGATTGGGGTTTCGATGATGGTAAGGAGTCAGGTATGACACCTAAGTTTGATTGTGTTAAATCTTTTATGGATACCGATGCTTTTCGTGGATTTAGCGCAAAATATGGACTTGACTCTGAGGTAGTAGCTTCTTTCTGTGAATCTTTTGTTACTCACGTTGTTCTCCCTAAGGAGAAGTGGTTCAAATATAATCCTCCCAGTGAAGTAGAAGTAGTTGCGCCTATTACAATTGAAGAAAAGACTGTCACTTATAGTGATTCTATTGTTCCTACTACTTATGTAGAGAAACCTCCTTTTCCTGTTAGGGTAAAGGATCATGCTAAAACTTCGACTGTTGTTCGTAAGAGTAATACTAGGACTTATACACCTCCTGAGCAAATTAAAGTTGAACCTACTATTGCTATGGTTAAACATCTCTTGGATGATGATTTAGATGGGCATGTTATTTATTTATGTGGTGAGACTGCTAATATTGCTAGATCATATGCTAAGATACATAGACCTGTTGTAGGCATGCCAATTATTTCTGTTAAAATAGGAGATCATTGTTATCATGGCTTATGTGATATGGGTGCTAGTGCTAGTGCAATACCCTATGACTTATATAAAGAAATTATGCATGATATTGCACCCACTGAAATGGAAGATATAGATGTTACTATTAAGCTTGCCAATAGAGATACTATTAAGCCATTTGGGATTGTTAGTGATGTTGAAGTCTTGTGTGGGAAGGTTAAATATCCTGCTGATTTTCTTGTTCTTGGTTCCCCACAAGATGACTTTTGTCCCATTATTTTTGGTAGACCCTTATTGAATACTGTTAATGCTAGGGTTGATTATGAAAAGGATACTGTTACAATTGGCTTAGAGGATGTGTCTCATGAGTTTAATTTTGCTAAGTTTCATAGACAACCTCATGATAGAGAATCACCTAGTAAGGATGAGATTATTGGTCTTGCTTCTATTGCCGTGCCTCCTACTAATCCTTTAGAACAATATTTGCTAGACCATGAAAATGATATGTTTATGAAGGAAAGAAGGGAAATAGATGAAGTGTTCCTTCAACAGTAAGCTATGCTGAAACACAACCTACCCGTTAAATTTCTAGGGGATCCCCCTCCACCCAAGGGCGATCTCGTGTTTGAACTCAAACCATTACCTGATAATCTTAAGTATGCTTATCTTGATGAAAAGAAAATATATCCTGTTATTATTAGTGCTAACCTTTTAGAGCAAGAAGAATAAAGATTATTGAAAACTCTGAAGAAGCACCGTGCTGCTATTGGATATACTCTGGATGATCTCAAGGGCATTAGTCCCATGTTATGTCAACACAAAATTAATTTGGAGGATGATGCCAAACCAGTTAGAGATCCTCAACGATGATTGAATCCTAAGATGAAAGAAGTGCTAAGAAAGGAGATACTAAAGCTCCTTGAGGCAGGTATAATTTATCGAGTTGCTGATAGTGATTGGGTAAGCCTTACCCAATGTGTTCCTAGAAAGGGAGGTATCACTGTCGTTCCCAATGATAAAGATGAATTGATCCCGCAAAGAATTATTACAGGTTATAGGATGGTAATTGATTTCCATAAATTAGATAAAGCTACTAAGAAAGATCATTACCCTTTACCTTTTATTGATGAAATGCTAGAAAGACTATCCGAACACACAGATTTCTGCTTTCTAGATGGTTATTCTGGTTTCTCTCAAATACCTGTGTCAGCAAAGGATAAATCAAAAACCACTTTTACTTTCCCTTTCGGTACTTTTACTTATAGACGTATGCCTTTTGGTTTATGTAATGCACCTGCTACCTTCCAAAGATGCACAATGGCTATATTCTTTGACTTTTGTGAAAAGATTTGTGAGGTTTTAATGGATGATTTCTCCGTTTATGGATCCTCTTTTGATGATTGCTTGAGCAACCTTGATCGAGCTTTGCAGAGATGCAAAGACACTAGCCTTGTCTTGAATTAGGAAAAGTGCCACTTTATGGTTAATGAAGGCATTGTATTGGGGCATAAGATTTCTGAGAGAGGTATTGAAGTTGATAAAGCTAAAGTTGATGCTATTGAAAAGATGCCATGTCCCAAGGACATAAAAGGTATAATAAGTTTCCTTGGTCATGTCGGTTTTTATAGGAGGTTCATTAAGGACTTTTCTAAAATCTATAGGCCTCTGACTAATTTATTGTAAAAATATATTCCTTTTGTCTTTGATGATGATTGTGTAGAAGCATTTGAAATACTTAAAAAGGCTTTGATCACTGCACCTATTGTTCAGCCACCTGATTGGAATTTACCTTTTGAAATTATGTGTGATGCTAGTGATTATGCCGTAGGTGCTGTTTTAGGGCAAAGATTTGATAAGAAATTGAATGTTATCCAGTACGCTAGTAAGACTCTTGGTACTGCCCAAAGAAATTATGCTACAAGTGAAAAAGAGTTCTTAGCAGTCGTGTTTGCATGTGATAAGTTTAGGCCTTATATTGCTGATTCCAAAGTTACTATTCACACTGATCATGATGCTATTAAATATCTTATGGAAAAGAAAGATGCTAAGCCTAGACTCATCAGATGGGTTCTCTTGCTCCAAGAATTTGATTTGCATGTTATTGATAGAAAGGGAGCTGAGAACCCCGTTGCAGACAACTTTTCTAGGTTAGAGAATGTTCTTGATGACCCACTGCCTATTGATGATAGCTTTCCTGATGAACAATTAGTGGTCATAATGCTTCTCGTACAACTCCCTGGTATGCTGATTATGCTAATTACATTGTTGCTAAATTTATACCACCTAGTTTCACATAGCAACAAAAAAAAGTTCTTTTATGATTTAAGACATTAGTTCTGGGATGACCCACGCCTTTATAAAGGAGTAGATGGTGCTATTAGACGTTGTGTACCTGAGCATGAACAGGAAGAGATCCTACACAAGTGTCACTCTGAATCCTATGGAGGACACCACGTTGGAGATAGAACTGCACATAAGGTATTGCAATCTGGTGTTTATAGGCGTGCCCTCTTCAAAGGTGTTCGTAAGTTTGTCTTATCTTGTGATGAATGTCAAAGAATTGGTAATATTAGTAGACGTCAAGAAAGGCCTATGAATTATTCTCTTGTTATTGAACCGTTTGATGTTTGGGGCTTTGATTATATCGGACCTTTTCCTGCCCCTAATGGTTATACACATATTTTAGTTGCTGTTGATTACGTTACTAAGTGGGTAGAAGCTATTCCAACTAGTAGTGCTAATCATAACACTTCTATTAAAATGCTTAAAGAAGTTATTTTTCCGAGGTTTGGAGTCCCTAGATATCTTATGACTGATGATGGTTCACATTTTATTCATGGTGCTTTCCGTAAGATGCTTGCTAAGTATGATGTTAATCATAGAATCGCATATCCTTATCACCCGTAGTCTAGTGGTCAAGTAGAGTTGAGCAATAGAGAGCTCAAATTGATTTTGCAAAAGACTGTCAATAGATCTAGAAAGAATTGGTCCAAAAAACTTGATGATGCATTATGGGCCTATAGAACTGCATACAAAAATCCTATGTGTATGTCTCCGTATAAGATGCTTTATGGAAAAGCATGTCACTTACCTCTAGAACTTGAACATAAAGCATATTGGGCTATTAAAGAGCTCAACTATGACTTCAAACTTGCTGATGAGAAGAGGTTATTTGATATTAGCTCACCTGATGAATGGAGAACCCAAGCCTATGAGAAAGCCAAGCTATTCAAAGAAAAAGTCAAACGCTGGCATGATAAAAGGATAGAAAAGCGTGAGTTTAATGTAGGTGATTATGTGTTATTATTCAACTCTCGATAAGATTTTTTGCAGGAAAACTTCTCTCTAAATGGGAAGGTCCTTACGTTATCGAGGAGGTCTATCGTTTCGGTGCCATAAAAATCAACAACTTCGAAGGCACAAGTCTGAGGGTGGTGAACGGTGAAAGAATTTAACATTATATCTCAGGTAATCCTATCAATGTTGAAACTAATATTATTGAAACCGTAACCCTGGAGGAATACATAAGGGACACTTCCCAGAACGTTCCACTCTGAAAAGGAATAGGTATGTGGTACGGTAAGTAAATCGACTCCAAAACAATTCTAATGGCTTTTTTTATCCGTTTTGGAATATTTGAGAATTTTAGGAAGAAAGAAGTAATCTGGGAAGGACATGAGGCCTCCAGGAGGGTGGAGGGCGCGCCCCCCTATCTTGTGGCCACCGCGTGTGCCTCTCGGACTCCGTTTACTTGCATGTTACGTATTTTGGTCTGTAAAAATTCATTATACAATCTCCCGAAGGCTTTGACCACCGTATCACGCAAATATCCTCTGTTTTTGTTTCGAGCTGTTTCTGTTACAGATCTAGAGCACCATGACGTCGCCCTCCTTCAACAATGAAGACAAGGATGCTTGGTTATTGAAGATAGAGCTGAAAAGAGAAGAACCGGAAGAGATCAACAAGGATGAAGGCATCAAGAAGGCCATGGAGGTTCAAGCGCCGACCGTGAAAGAAGAAGACATCCCTCAACCCTTACCTAACCTCTTTACTCCAACTGAGATTGAAGCTTTCAAGATGATTGAGTTAGCTTGCATACAGAATAAGTATCTCACACAGGAGAATATTTTGTTGAAGGATCATATCGTCGGACTCAACGGCATTATCCGCAAGTTGGAGGAGCTTTTACGCTCGATGTGCGATTATCCACCATCATCATCACCACCTCCATCACCTCCAAGGATATAATCACATGGGTATGGGCACTCCCCTTGGCAACTGCCAAGCTTGGGGGAGGTGCCCCGGTATCGTATCACCATCACACTCCTATCTTTACCGTTTTATTTAGTTCGATCCTTTTAGTAGTAACTTGATCTAGTAGATTGAAGTTTCAGTATCAAGTAGTTTTGAGTTATGCTTTGTGATCTCTTTATGTAATCGAGTCCGTGAGCTATCTATAATAAGTATTAGTGTTGAGTCAAGGGCTTTGTTATCTTGCTATGATCTTGAGGAAGTAGAAATAATAAAAAGAATAAAAGAGTTCATATTGATCTTATAGATAGTAATGACTTCACACATAGAAAGTTTGAGGCAAAAAAGTTGTTGAGAGTTGACAGACGTAATTTTGGTCATCGTTGCAATTAATAGGAAGTAATAAGGAAAGAGAGGTTTCGCATACAAATATACTATCTTGGACATCTTTTATGATTGTGAAGCACTCATTAGGTATGACATGCTAAAAGAGTTGATGTTGGACAACGAAGACAACGTAATGGTTTATGTTTTCTCACATCTCAGTTAAAGTATATTGTCGTTGATCTTCCCAACATGTTGAGCTTGCCTTTCCCCCTCATGCTAGAAAAATTCCTTGCACCAAGTAGAGACACTACTTGTGCTTCCAAATATCCTTAAACCCAGTTTTTGCCATGAGAGTCCACCATACCTACCTATGGATTGAGTAAGATCCTTCAAGTAAGTAGTCATGTTGCAGGCAATAAAAAATGCTCTCTAAATATGTATGACTTATTAGTGCAGAGAAAATAAACTTTATACGATCTTGTTATGGAAGCAATAAAAGCGACGGACTGCATAATAAAGGTCCATATACAAGTGGCAATATAAAGTGACATTCTTTTGCATTAAGATTTTATGCATCCAACCCTAAAAACACATGACAACCCCTGCTTCCCTCTGCGAAGGACCTATCTTTTACTTTATGTTTTTACTTTATGCTTGAGTCATGGTGATCTTCACCTTTCCCTTTTTCATTTTATCCTTTGGCAAGCTCCTCGTGTCTGAAAGATCTTGATATATATGAAGGAAATATGCCCTAGAGGAAATAATAAAGTTATTATTTATTTCCTTATATCATGATAAATGTTTATTATTCATGCTAGAATTGTATTAACCGGAAACATGATACATGTGTGAATACATAGACAAATTGAGCGTCACTAGTATGCCTCTACTTGACTAGCTCATTAATCAAAGATGGTTATGTTTCCTAGCCATGGACAAAGAGTTGTCATTTGATTAACGGGATCACATCATTAGGAGAATGATGTGATTGACTTGACCCATTCCGTTAGCATAGCACCCGATCGTTTAGTATTTTGCTATTGCTTTCTTCATGACTTATACATGTTCCTATGACTATGAGATTATGCAACTCTCGTTTACCATAGGAACACTTGGTGTGCTACCAAACTTCACAACGTAACTGGGTGATTATAAAGGTGCTCTACAGGTGTCTCCGAAGGTACTTGTTGGGTTGGCGTATTTCGAGATTAGGATTTGTCACTCCGATTGTCGGAGATGTATCTCTGGGCCCACTCGGTTATGCACATCACTTAAGCCTTGCAAGCATTGCAACTAATGAGTTAGTTGCGGAATGATGTATTACGGAATGAGTAAAGAGACTTGCCGGTAACGAGATTGAACTAGGTATTGGAATACCGACGATCGAATCTCGGGCAAGTAACATACCGATGACAAAGGGAACAACGTATATTGTTATGCAGTTTGACCGATAAAGATCTTCGTAGAATATGTGGGAGCCAATATGAGCATCCAGGTTCCGCTATTGGTTATTGACCGAAACGTGTCTTGGTCATGTCTACATAGTTGTCGAACCCGTAGGGTCCGCATGCTTAAGGTTTCGATGACAGTTATATTATGAGTTTATGAGTTTTGATGTACCGAAGGAGTTCGGAGTCCCGGATGAGATCGGGGACATGACGAGGAGTCTCGAAATGGTCGAGACGTAAAGATCGATATATTGGACGACTATATTCGAAGTTCGGAAAGGTTCCGAGTGATTCGGGTATTTTTCGAAGTACCGGAGAGTTACGGGAATTCGTCGGGGAGTATATGGGCCTTATTGGGCTTTAGGGGAAAGAGAGAGGAGAGGCTGGGCGCCCCCCAAGGCCTAGTCCGAATTGGACTAGGGAGAGGGGCTGCGCCCCCTCCTTCCTTCTCTTCTCTTCCCCCTTTCCTTGACTCGTACTCCTACTACTTGGAAGGGGGGAAATCCTACTCCCGGTGGGAGTAGGACTCCTCCTTGGCGCGCCTCCTCCTGGCTGGCCGCCCCCTCCCCCTTGATCCTTTATATACGGGGGCAGGGGGCACCTCTAGGCATAACAACAATTGATCTGTTTGATCTCTTAGCCGTGTCCGGTGCCCCCTCCACCATAGTCCACCTCGATAATACTGTAGCGGTGCTTAGGCGAAGCCCTGCGTCGGTAGAACATCAACATCGTCACCACGCCGTCGTGCTGACGAAACTCTCCCTCAACACTCAGCTGGATCGGAGTTTGAGGGACGTCATCGGGCTGAACGTGTGCTGAACTCGGAGGTGCCGTACGTTCGGTACTTGATCGGTCGGGCCGTGAAGACGTACGACTACATCAACCACATTGTGCTAACGCTTCCGCTTTCAGTCTACGAGGGTACGTGGACACACTCTCCCCGCTCGTTGCTATGCATCACCATGATCTTGCGTGTACGTAGGATTTTTTTTTGAAATTACTACGTTCACCAACAATATATATCCAATTGGATGTAAGTTAGCATGAATTATTATTGTTGACATCACCCAAAGGTGAATACGTTGGGAGGCAACACAATAAGCCCCTATCTTTCTCAGTGTCCGGTTGAAACTTCATAACCACAAGTACTGCGTGAGTGTTAGGAATTGTAGAAGACTATATGATAGTTGACTATGTGGACTTGCTGAAAAGCTCTATTTTTGACTCTTTCTGATGTTATGATAAATTGCAATTGCTTCATTGACTGAGATTATAGTTTGTTAGTTCCCAATGAAGTTTTTGAACCATACTTGACATTGTGAATTGATTGTTACTTGAACATAAGAAATCATATGACAATATCTATATATGTTGTTGTTATAAGAATGATCATGATGCCCTCATGTCCGTATTTTATTTTTATCGACACCTCTATCTCTAAACATGTGGACATATTTTTCGATTTCGGCTTCCGCTTGAGTACAAGCGAGGTCTAAGCTTGGGGAAGTTGGTACGTCCATTTTGCATCATGCTTTTATATCAATATTTATGGCATTATGGGCTGTTATTACACCTTATATCTCAATACTTATGGCTATTCTCTCTTATTTTACAAGGTTTACCATGAAGAGGGGGAATGCCGGCAGCTGGAATTCTGGCTGGATATTGGAAACCTATTCTGCACAACCCCAAAAATCCTGAAACTCCACGGAAGTTATTTTTGGAATTAATAAGAATTATTGAGCAAAAGAAACACCAGAGGGGCCCCACACCCAGGCCAGGAGGGTGTGGGGCGCGCCCACCCCTACTGGGCGCGCCCCCTGTCTCCTGGGCCCCCTGGTGGCCCTCCGGTGCCATCTTCTGCTATATGAAGGCTTTTACCCTGGAAAAAAAAATCAGAGGCAAGCTTACGGGACGAAACTCCGCCGCCACAAGGCGGAACCTTGGCGGAACCAATCTAGAGCTCTGGCAGAGCTGTTCTGCAGGGGAAACTTCCCTCCAGGAGGGGGAAATCATCACCATCGTCATCACCAACGATCCTCTCATCGGGAGGGGGTAAATCTCCATCAACATCTTCACCAGCATCATCTCCTCTCAAAACCCTAGTTCATCTCTTGTATCCAATCTTGTATCAAAACCACAAATTGGTACCTGTGGGTTGCTAGTAGTGTTGATTACTCCGTGTAGTTGATGCTAATTGGTTTACTTGGTGGAAGATCATATGCTCAGATCCTTAATGCATATTATTACTCCTCTGATTATGAACATGAATATGCTTTGTGAGTAGTTACATTTGTTCCCGAGGACATGGGTGAAGTCTTGGTATTAGTAGTCATGTGAATTTGGTATTCGTTCGATATTTTGATGAGATGTATGTTGTCTTTCCTCTAGTGGTGTTATGTGAACGTCGACTACATGACACTTCACCATTATTTGGGCCTAGAGGACGTCATTGGGAAGTAATAAGTAGATGATGGGTTGCTAGAGTGACAGAAGCTTAAACCCTAGTTTATGCGTTGCTTCGTAAGGGGCTAATTTGGATCCATATGTTTAATGCTGTGGTTAGGTTTACCTTAATACTTCTTTTGTAGTTGCGGATGCTTGCAATAGGGGTTAATCATAAGTGGGATGCTTGTCCAAGTAAGGGCAGTACCCAAGCACCGGTCCACCCACATATCAAATTATCAAAGTACCGAACACGAATCATATGAGCGTGATTAAAACTAGCTTGATGATAATTCCCATGTGTCCTTGGGAGCTCTTTTCTCATTATAAGAAATTGTCCAGGCTTGTCCTTTGCTACAAAAAGGATTGGGCCACCTTGCTGCAATTTATTTACTTTCATTGCTTGTTACTCATTACAATTTATCTTATCACAAAACTATCTGTTACCTACAATTTCAGTGCTTGCAGAGGAAACCTTACTGAAAACTGCTTGTCATTTCCTTCTGCTCCTCGTTGGGTTCGACACTCTTACTTATCGAAAGGACTACGATAGAGCCCCTATACTTGAGGGTCATCAGTTCGTTTTTTGATGTCATTGCTATGCTAGATCATTGCACATCCCGGTACACCTCCGGAGGCATTCATATAGAGTCATATCTTTGTTCTAGTATCGAGTTGTAATATTGAGTTGTAAGTAAAAAAAGTGTGATGATCATCATTATAGAGCATTGCCCCATGAAAAGAAAAAGAAAAAAGAAAAAAAAGGAAAAAAGGGGAAGGACAAAGAAGCCTAAAAAAAGGGGGGCCAAAGAAGCCCACCCAAAAAAAGAAAAAAAAGAAAAAAAATAAGAAAAGAAAAGGGGCGATGTTACTATCCTTTTTCCACACTTGTGCTTTAAAGTAGCACCATGTTCTTCATATAGAGAGTCTCCTATATTGTCACTTTCATATACTAGTGGGAATTTTCATTATAGAACTTGGCTTGTATATTCCAACGATGGACTTCCTCAAATGCCCTAGGTCTTCACGAGCAAGCAAGTTGGATGCACACCCACTTAGTTTTCTGTTTGTGCTTTCATACACTTATAGCTCTAGTGCATCCGTTGCATGGCAATCCCTACTCCTCGCATTGACATCAATTGATGGGCATCTCCATAGCCCGTTGATTAGCCGCATCGATGTGAGACTTCTCCCTTTTTGTCTTCTCCACATAACCTCCACCAACATATTCTATTCCACCCATAGTGCTATATCCATGGCTCACGCTCATGTATTGCGTGAAAGTTTAAAAAGTTTGAGAATACTAAAGTATGAAACAATTGCTTGGCTGACACCAGGATAGGCATGAGGGGTACCTTGTGTTAAGAAAAGGGAGCATACAAGACTATATGATTTTGTTGGGATAACATTCTAGAAGCATTGATATTTTGAAAGACATGATTGTTTATTGGGATGCCTGAAGTATTATTGTTTTTATGTCAAATGATAGACTATTGCTTTGAATCACTCGTGTCTTAATATTCATGCCATGATTAGATATATGATCAAGATTATGCTAGGTAGCATTCCACATCAAAAATTATCTTTTTTATCATTTACCTACTCGAGGACGAGCATGAATTAAGCTTGGGGATGCTGAAATGTATATGTCTCTGATGACCCGAAAGTATACGGGATAGTTGTAGCCTCTTTCGATAAGTAAGAGTGTCAAACCCAACGAGGAGCTAAAGGTAGAACAAATACTCTCTCAAGTCCTATCTACCACTAATACGACTCTACGCACGCTTAGTGTTTGCTTTACCTAGAACAAGTATGAAACTAGAAGTACTTTATAGGTGTGAAAGGATAGGTTTGCAAGATAATAAAGTACATGTAAATAAAAAGTAGGGGCTGTTTAGATAAAGATGCAAGAAAGTAAATATAGCGAGTGTGGAAAATTGGTGGTAGGAGTTGTGAAATTGTCCCTAAGCAAATGACTATGTTACTAGACCAGTAATCACTATTGCAATTCTATTTGAGGGAGAGGCATAAGCTAACATACTTTCTCTACTTGGATCACATGCACTTATGATTGGAACTCTAGCAAGCATCCGCAAATACTAAAGATTCATTAAGGTAAAACCCAACCATAGCATTAAAGTATCAAGTCCCCTTTTATCCCATACGCAACAATCCCCTTACTCGGGTTTGTGTTTCAGTCACTCACGCAAGCCACTATAAGCGAATCATGAACGCATTGCAACACCCTACAATGGGAATCCCTCAGGCTTGCGCGACACGGAGGGCACAATAGGACAGCACCAATAATAAAATATGCAACTCAAACCAATCATAGCAATTCATCAATCACTGATAGGACAATGAAAATCTACTCAGACATCATAGGATGGCAACACATCATTGGAAAATAATATGAAGCATAAAGCACCATGTTCAAGTAGAGGGTACAACGGGTTGCGGGAGGGTGGACCGCTGGATATAGATGGGGGAAGGTGATGAAGATTTTGGTGAAGATGACGGCGGTGTTGGTGAAGATCGCAGTGATGATGATGGCCCCCGGCTGCGTTCTGACGCCACCGGAAGCAAGGGGGAGAGAGGCCCCTTCTTCTTCTTCTTCCTTGACCTCCTACCTAGATGGGAGAAGGGTTTCCCCTCTGGTCCTTGGCTCCCATGGCTTGGGAGGGGCGAGAGCCCCTCCGAGATTGGATCTATCTCACTGTTTCCGCGTTCTCAGATTCTATCCCCTTACCATTTCTTTTATATCTGGAGATCCGTAACTCCGATTGGGGTGAATCTTTCGCCCAGATATTTCTAATAAAATTAGCTTTGTTGTGCCAAAAGAATAGCATCAACCGCATTACGGGTGGCCCACGAGAGCCCAGGGCGCGCCTGCCTCCCTGGGGCGCGGTCCCCTGTCTCGTGGTCACCCCGGACACTGTTTCGCATTGATTTTACTTCCCAAAAATCATAAATATTCCACAAAAAAACTCCGTCCATTTTTATCCCGTTTGGACTCCGTTTGATATTGGGTTTCTGCGAAACAAAAAACATGCAACAGACAGGAACTGGCACTGGGCATTGGATCAATATGTTAGTCCCAAAAATAGTATAAAAACTTGCCAAAAGTATATGAAAGTTAAAGAATATTGGCATGGAACAATAAAAAATTATAGACATGACAGAGACGTATCAGGATCCCCAAGCTTAATTCCTGCTCGTCCTCGAGTAGGTAAATGATAAAAAGATAATTTTTGATGTGGAATGCTACCTAGCATAATCTTGATCATATGTCTAATCATGGCATGAATATTAAGACACGAGTGATTCAAAGCAATAGTCTATCATTTGACATAAAAACAATAATAATTAGGGCATCCCAACAAAAAATCATGCCTTTCAAAACATCAATGCTTCAGAAAGTTATCCCTACAAAATCATATAGTCTGGTATGCTCCCTTTTCTTAACACAAGGTACCCCTCATGCCTATCCCGGTGTCAGCCAAGCAATTGCTTCAGACTTTAGTGTTCTCAAACCTTTTGAACCTTCATGCAATACATGAGCGTGAGCCATGGATATAGCACTATGGGTGGAATAGAATATGATGATGGAGGTTACGTGGAGAAGACAAAAAGGAAGCAAGTCTCACATCAACGCGGCTAATCAACGGGCTATGGATATGCCCATCAATTGATGTCAATGCGAGGAGTAGGATTGCCATGCAACGGATGCACTAAGAGCTATAAGTGTATGAAAGCACAAACAGAAAACTAAGTGGGTGTGCATCCAACTTGCTTGCTCATGAAGACCTAGGGCATTTGAGGAAGCCCATCGTTGGAATATACAAGCCAAGTTATATAATGAAAATTCCCACTAGTATATGAAAGTGACAACATAGGAGACAATCTATATGAAGAACATGGTGCTACTTTGAAGCACTAGTGTGGAAAAAGGATAGTAACATTGCCCCTTTTCTTTTTTTTTCTTTTTTTTCGGTGGGCTTCTTTGGCCCCCTTTTTTATTTAGGCTTCTTTGGCCTTTCCTTTTTTTCTTTTTTTCTCTTTTTTTATGAGGCAATGCTCTATAATGATGGTCATCACACTTTTATTTACTTACAAACCAATATTACAACTCGGTACTAGAACAAAGATATGACTCTATATGAATGCTTCCGGCGGTGTACCGGGATGTGCAATGATCTAGCATAGGAATGACATCAAAAAATGGACAAGCCATGAAAACATCATGCTAGCTATCTTACGATCATGCAAAGCAATATGACAATAAATGCTCAAGTCATGTATATGATGATGATGGAAGTTGCATGGCAATATATCTCGGAATGGCTATGGAAATGCCATGATAGGTAGGTATGGTGGCTGTTTTGAGGAAGATATAATGAGGCTTATGTGTGATAGAGCGTATCGTATCACGGGGTTTGGATGCACCGGCGAAGTTTGCACCAACTCTCGAGGTGAGAAAGGGCAATGCACGGTACCGAAGAGGCTAGCAATGATGGAAAGGTAAAAGTGCGTATAATCCATGGACTCAACATTAGTCATAAAGAACTCACATACTTATTGCAAAATTTAAAAGCCCTTGAAACAAAGTACTACACGCATACTCCTAGGGGGGAGGTTGGTAGGAGTTAACCATCATGCGCCCCTGACCTTCACGCAAAGATAAACAATCAAAATACAATGCGCGCCAATTTGGTTACATAGTTAGTAGACCATAAGTGCATGCTTCGGGAATCACAAACCTTAACACCAACATCTTTACTAAACACAACCATCTACTAGTACCTCCCACATATTATCACTTCTATATCACAAAACTATTGCAAGGAATCAAAAATATCATATTCAGCGATCTACAAGTTTATGTAGGATTTTATGACTAACCATGTGAATGACCAATTCCTGTCATCTCTATAAATAGATATAAGTGAAGCAAGAGAGTTTAATTCTTTCTACAAAAGATATGCCCACGCTCTAACAAATATAAGTGAAGAAAAAGAGCCTTCTACAAATGGAGGTTTTCTATGTAAAGGGAAACAGGCAATCCAAACTTCAAATGATATAAGTGAAGCACATAAAGCATTCTATAAAGCCACACTCAAAAGATTTAAGTGAAGTGCAATGAGCATTCTATAAATCAATCAAGTACTATCTCATACCAGCATGGTGCATAAGATAAAAGTGAAAACTAAATGCAAAAGACGCTCCAAGACTTGCACATAATGCATGAACGAAACGAATACGAAAACAAACCGATACTTGTTGAAGAAAGAGGGGATGCCTTCCGGGGCATCCCCAAGCTTAGACGCTTGAGTCTCCTTGAATATTTACTTGGGGTTCCTCAGGCATCCCCAAGCTTGAGCTCTTGCCTCTCTTCCTTTTCCTCATATCGAGACCTCCTCGTTTAGACACTTCATCCACACAAAATTTCAACAGAAAACTCGGTAAGATCCGTTGGTATAATAAAGCAAATCACCACTCTAAGTACTATTGCAAACCAATTCATATTTTGTTTTTGCATTGTGTCTACTGTAATATAACTTTTCCATGGCTTAATCCAATAATATAAATTGATAGATTCATCAAAACAAGCAAACTATGCATCAAAAACAGAATCTGCCAAAAATAGAACAGTCTGTAGTAATCTGAACATTCACCATACTTCTGGTACCCCAAAAATTCTACCAAAATTAGGAAAAATAAACAAGTTTTATAGAAAGACAGTACAAAAGGAATCAGAACCAAATGACATTCCAGTTAAAAAATGTAAAATCGCACACTACAGCCAAAGTTTCTATCCTGCACCGTACAAACCAACAAGCATTGTAGACATCCTAAAGGAAAACCTTGGCACATTATTTTTATAATACAATGGAATTATAAAAGTGAATAATTATTTTTGATGAAAAGTTTCTGTAATCAAGATTCACAAGGTTTCCGTGAGCATGAACAAAGTTCAAGGCTAGCTCCCACTTCAACAATGCTTGTCTTTCTCACTTTCACTTTCCTTTTTGAAAAGTTTTTAGGTTCCCCTCTTTATATTTGTTTTTTAAACTATAAGAAAGAACTCAACAGAAATAAATGACTCTCTTAAACTTCCGGGTTGTCTCCCTGGCAGCGCTTTCTTTAAAGCCATTAAGCTAGGCATATAGTGCTCAAGTAATGAATCCACCCGGATCCCAAGGTATATCAAAGCCAACTTTAATTAACAATGATTTTTGATTTAGTAGTGAGCACAAAGTAACATATATCAAGCAACAACGAAGTCTAACTCTCTTCCTATGCATCGGCATGTCATAAAAGAACAATTCATGCACAACAAGTAAAGGCCAATGCATAGTATAAGCAGTTTCTTGCAATTTCATAGTATGGGAAACATAGAGAGGTGGAGAAATAGTTCCTCTCTCATAATAATTGCAAGTAGGAGCAGCAAGCACATGCATATTATATTCATCAAAATCATCATGTGTAGTAGTAAAAGGCAACCCATCAATATAATCCTTAATAAGCACAAACTTCTCCGATATAGCGTAGTTGGGAGAATTCAAAAAGATAATAGGACTATCATGCGTGGGTGCAATAGCACCAATTTCATGTTTAACATAAGGAACTATAGCAAGTTCATCTCCATAAGCATAATTCATATTGGCATCTTGGCCACAAGCATAGCAAGCATCATCAAAAAGGGACATTTCAAACAAATTCAAGGGATCATAGCAATCATCATAGCAATCATCCTTTGGTAAGCACGAAGGGGAATTAAACAATGTATGAGTTGGAGGGTTACTCTCATTAGAAGGTGGGCACGGGTAGCTAATCCGCTCTTCCTCCTTTTGTTCTTCGCTCTCCTCATCATCTTATTCATCCAATGAGCTCACCATTTCATCAATTTCTTCTTCCATAGCTTCCTGCAAAATATTAGTCTCTTCTTGGACAGCGGAGAATTTCTCAATATATGGTTTAACATAGGCATTAGAAGCATAATTATCATAACAATATTCAAGTATGGCAAAACTTTCAGATTTGTAAAGAGTAGCATCATACTTTTCAATCAAATAAGCAATTTCAAAAGCACCCTTAAAAGCAACAAATTCTTTAATTTGTTGAACATCATAGTAATTATAAACACCCTTAGCATACGAAGATACGATTCCATTATCAATAAACTTACATTGGCAGGGAAGGTGTTTCTTAGGGTTTTCAGAACAACAAGTAACATCACATAAATTCCAAGCATAGCATTGCAAACGTTGAATTTGATCTCATAATAGTTTCCCTTTTTCAGTTATACGGTGTCGCACATAACAAGCATGCTCATCTAAAGATTTTCCCTCAACTAAGCTAGTTGGGGTTTCAACATGAGCACATAGGGATCGAAGATGATCCAAGTAAATAGCTTCAGTAGTGTGATAGATTTTGAGTGGTTCTTCAACCATTGGAGCAGTAGGTACAACTAATTTTTTTGGTATTTTGCGTTTCCTACCCATAGCTAACTATATAAAACAACTAAGAACAGCAAATAAAAATTACTTAGTGATAAAGCAAACAAGCACACACGAGAATATTCACCCCACGCTATGACTCCCCGGCAACGGCGCCAGAAAAAGGTCTTGATGACCCGCAAGTATACGGGATAGTTGTAGCCTCTTTCGATAAGTAAGTGTGTCGAACCCAATGAGGAGCTAAAGGTAGAACAAATACTCTCTCAAGTCCTATCTGCCACTGATACGACTCTACACAGGCTTAGTGTTCACTTTACCTAGAACAAATATGAAACTAGAAGTACTTTGTAGGTGTGAAAGGATAGGTTGGCAAGATAATAAAGAACACGTAAATAAAAAGTAGGGGCTGTTTAGATAAAGATGCAAGAAAGTAAATATAGCGAGTGTGGAAAAGTGGTGGTAGGAGTTGTGAAATTGTCCCTAAGCAAATGACTATGTTACTAGACCGGTAATCACTATTGCAATTCTATTTGAGGGAGAGGCATAAGCTAACATACTTTCTCTACTTGGATCACATGCACTTATGATTGGAACTCTAGCAAGCATCGGCAAATACTAAAGATTCATTAAGGTAAAACCCAACCATAGCATTAAAGTATCAAGTCCCCTTTTATCCCATACGCAACAATCCCCTTACTCGGGTTTGTGTTTCAGTCACTCACGCAACCCACTATAAGCGAATCATGAACGCATTGCAACACCCTACAGTGGGAATCCCTCACGCTTGCGCGACACGGAGAGCACAATAGGAAAGTACAATAATAAAATATGCAACTCAAACCAATCATAGCAGTTCATCAATCACCGATAGGACAATGAAAATCTACTCAGACATCATAGGATGGCAACACATCATTGGAAAATAATAGGAAGCATAAAGCACCATGTTCATGTAGATGGTATAGCGGGTTGCGGGAGAGTGGACCGCTGGATATAGATGGGGGAAGGTGATGGAGATGTTGGTGAAGATGACAATGGTGTTGGTGAAGATCGCGGTGATGATGATGGCCCCTGGCGGCGTTCCGGCGCCACCGGAAGCAAGGGGGAGAGAGCCCCCCCCCTTGGGCCACCAGATAGGGGGTGCGCCCTCCCCCCTGGGCGCGCTTGGCACTCTCATGGGCCACCCGTAAGGCGGTTGACGTTCTTCTTTTGCCGAAAGAAAGCTAATTTTATGAGAAAAATTTGGGCAAAAGATTCACCCTAATCGGAGTTACGGATCTCCGGATATAAAAGAAACAGTGAAGGGGCAGAATCTGGGAACGCAGAAACAGAGAGAGACAGAGAGACAGATCCAATCTCGGAGGGGCTCTCGCCCCTCCCAAGCCATGGGAGCCAAGGACCAGAGGGGAAACCCTTCTCCCATATAGGGAGGAAGTCAAGGAAGAAGAAGAACAAGGGGGGCCCTCTCCCCCTTGCTTCCGGTGGCGCCGGAACGCTGCTGGGGGCCATCATCATCACCGCGATCTTCACCAACAACTTCACCGCCTTCATCACCAACTCTTCCCCCATATATGCAGTGGTGTAACCCCTCTCTTACCAGCTGTAATCTCTACTTAAAAATGGTGCTCAACGCTATATATTATTTCCAAATGATATATGGTTATCTTATGATGTTTGAGTAAATCCGTTTTGTCCTATGGGTTAATTGATGATCGTGATTGGTTTGAGTTGCATGTTTTATTATTGGTGCTGTAGGGTTTGCAATATGTTTATGATTTTCTTATGGTGGGTGGCGTGAGTGAACAGAAGCACACACCCGAGTAAGTAGGTTGTTTGCGTATGGGATAAAGAGGACTTGATACTTTAATGCTATGGTTGGGTTTTACCTTAATGATCTTTAGTAGTTGCGGATGCTTGCTAGAGTTCCAATCATAAGTGCATATGATCCAAGAAGAGGAAGTATGTTAGCTTATGCCTCTCCCTCAAATAAAATTGCAATAGTGATTACCAGTCTAGTTATCGATTGCCTTGGACAAATAACTTTCTCTTAACAAAAAGCTCTCTACTAATACTTACTTTATTGCATCTTTATCTAAGTAGCCCCTAGTTTATATTTACGTGCTCTTTATTATCTTGTAAACCTATCCAACAACACCTACAAAGTACTTCTAGTTTCATACTTGTTCTAGGTAAAGCGAACGTCAAGCGTGCGTAGAGTCGTACCAGTGGCCGATAGGACTTGAGAGAGTATTTGTTCTACCTTTAGCTCCTCGTTGGGTTCGACACTCATACTTATCGAAAGAGGCTACAACTATCCCGTATACTTGCGGGTCATCACCGCTCCAGGTCCAGGTTCCTCCACGAAGGCCGGAGAAATCCGCCACGAGCAACAAGATCCGGCACCGCGCGGCCGACGCCGTCGCCCAAGCCCGCCGTCAACCGATCTCGCTGCCGCCGGAAGCCCGCACGCTGTCGGGAGTCCCACACCCATGGAACTGGGCGCCCGTGCACTGCTGTGAGCCCGCCGCCTCCGGGTCCACCACACCGCCTGGAGGGCCGCACCCCACGGATCAGGACGCCCGCGCCACCATGGATCCGGGAGAGGGAGGAGATGTTGGGGAACATAGTAATTTCAAAAAATTTCCTACGCACATGCAAGATCATGGTGATGCATAGTAACAAGAGGGGAGAGTGTTGTCCACGTACCCTCGTAGACCGAAAGCGGAAGCGTTAGCACAATGCGGTTGATGTAGTCGTACGTCTTCACGATCCGACCGATCCAAGTACCGAACGTACGGCACCTCCGAGTTCAGCACACGTTCAGCTCGATGACGTCCCACAAACTCCGATCTAGCAGAGTTTCACGGGAGAGTTCCGTCAGCATGACGGTGATGATGTTGCTACCGACGCAGGGCTTTGCCTAAGCACCGCTACGATATGATCAAGGTGGAATATGGTGGAGGGGGCACCGCACACGGCTGGGGGAGATCAACAGATCAACTTGTGTATATATGGGGTGCCCCCTGGCCACGTATATAAAGGATGGAGGGAGGAGGGGGCCGACCCTCATAGGGCGCGCCCAAGTGTGGAGTCCTACTAGGACTCCCTAGTCCTAGTAGGATTCCTCCTCCCACATGGAATAGGAAAAAGGGAAGGGAGAAGGAGAAGGAAGGAAGGGGGCGCCCGAAATCACTAATTAAGGAGTACTCCTTGCGTAGATCACTCCAACTTCCCCAGGTTGCGACAAGTGGAGCGCTGCATGTGCGCCACTTGTAACAACCTGGGAGTTTTCCTTTTTTTGTATATCCGTTTATTCAAAATGTTTTATCTCTTAAATCGTGTGTCCAAATCTCGAACCGCTTTCTCCATTGGATTCCTCGCGTCGAGATCTTCAAAACTAGATCTCATGTTGATAGGTTTTGACGAACTTGTTTTTCATGAAAAAACCGGACGAAAATAACCGACGAAAAAACCGAACCGGGAACACGGGTTTTTCCATTTCCGAAAGAGGCACGTCCGTGCCTCTGACGAAATCACAAACGTGCCTCTCGCGGAAACAAAACCGTGCCACTCACAAAAGAAAAAAAAACAGAAAACGCATTTTTTTCCTTTTTCGAAAGATGCACGCCCGTGCCTCTAGCGAAAGCACAACCGTGCCTCTGGCGGAAGCAAAACCGTGCCTCTCGTGAAAGAAAAAAAACAGAAAACGAGTTTTTTCCCTTTCCGAAAGAGGCACGCCCGTGCCTCTCGCGAAACACAACCTGGCGCCTACTAACCGGCCCACCTGCCGGCCCAGCCCAGCTGCCGCGCCAGCGAGCTGCTTGGCTCGGCCAGGCAGGCAGGCAGGTGCTCGGCGGCGAGCACCGTATGGGTGCCACGCACCTGGTCGCCGCCTCGCCGCTCCCCTCGTCCAGCTGATGACGGGGATCGATCCCCCTCTCTCCCCCGAACCCCTCGGACATCTCCTCTCCTCCCCAGCTCCTCTCCCTCGCGCTCCCCAGCCATGGCCGATGCCACCGCCGCCGCCCCATCGCCGTAGCCGCGCTCCCCGCCGTCCGTGCTCTGTCTCGCCGTGTCTAGGAGCTCCGCCGCCATCCTCTTCGTCGAGCTAGCCGAGCCTCGCGTGCTCGTGTGGCCCGAGTCCACCGCACCGACTTCGCCCGAGTCCGCCGTCGCCGGAGATCCCCTTCAACACCGTCGCCGCATCAGTCCGTCCCCAACCCTGCCGGTTGCCTCCACGAGTGCCCTGTGAGCCCAGCCACCTCCCCTTCCTTTCCTCTCTCGCCCCCGAGCTGTGTAGCAACTGCACGAAGATCACCCGCACGCACCGCCGCGGAGATCGTCGCCGACGTGCTCCCGGCCATCCTCCGGTCACCTCTCGGTGTCCATCGCACTCACCACGTCGCGTAGGGTCTAACCATACACTCCCCGCACCTCACCACTCACCCTAGCCCCGAGTTCGCCTCCACCCGAACTCCGGCGGCCGCCTAGGTCGTCGCCGGCGCCAATTCCGGCCACCCCGACCCCAACTAACTCCACCAAGAGCTGCGGTTTGTCCCCAGCTCCACTTAGATGCCTTCCACGACCCATTTGGTGGCCGGAACGGACAAAATCACTTCCGCCGCCGCGTCGGGCTCGCCGGCGGCTAAACGCCGGTGCAGCCGACTTGACTTTGACCACGGGTGGGCCCTGGTTGACTCTGTTGAGTCAATGACAGGTGGGGCCCAGCCCTGTTAACTAATCTGGTTTAGTTCTAATTAATTTTTAGCTAAACTAATTGTGCTGACATGCGGGACCCACTGGTCAGTTTGACCTGGACCAGTCTGTTGACCTGCTAAGGTCAGCATGACATCATGCTGATGCAGTAATCCTTTTCTGGAATTAAAATAAATCTAGAATGGTTTATAAATTCCAGAAAATCCCCCAAACTTCAAAAATTCATAGTAATTCAACCATAGCTCCAAATGCAAAGTGTTATATATGAAAAATGATTAGAAAAATCCAATCTATCCATTTGTACTAGTTTCATGCATGTTTAAACAAGCTAACCTACTGTTTATTGCAGAACAAGTTAAAGCACTTATAAGGGCCATGTATGAGTTTGAAAATTGAATCTTTGGTTCAAAATGGTTCAAACCCATCTGGTTTTAGTTGCATTAGCCCAACACACCCATATTGCCATGTTTCCATGCATGCATCATATTGTTGCATATTGTTTGGTAATGTTGTGTATCGGTGCTCTCTGCGGCAGGTCCTGCCTCTGAGGAGTATCGTGATTACCCCAATGAAGAACAATATCAGTGCATTGACCCATCAGGCAAGCAACCAACCATTTGATCATATCGATACAATCCCATGTTCTTGCTTTTGCTCTCTTTTACTGCATTAAGACAACGCGTTTCAAACTGCTGTGTGCTACGGTAGTTGAATCCATTTCCTCAGGATGATCTGTCATTGCCATAGTAACTAGATGAAACCCACTAGCATGTGTAGGAGTTGATTGAGCCATATGTATGTGTTGTTCCTACCTTGCTATGCCTGCTATGCTTATAGTCGTGTCAGGTCTGGTTCATCTGGGTGATGGGCTAGAGTGAAATGATCATGCCGGTAATGAGAGTGATGTGGTGAACACGATTTGGTAAAGGTATCGATGAAAGGCCATGTAGGAGTACATGGTGGGTTGTTTCATTGAAGCCGTCCTTAAGCACTGAGATTTGTATGTGTGATTTAAGAATCAGCTACTACCATGCATTGGGCCCGAAACCAATGGACCCTCTCGGCTTCTTATTCACCCTAGTCCTCTGTCCAGGAGTTGCAAGTAGTTTCTGGTGTTTGTAGCCTACTGGAGGCCGTGGACAGCACTGACCGTAGGGGTGGGCTGTGATGCGGTAGTGTCACATCCCTAGCTTCTGGTGCTGCCTAGTGTTTGCATCATGTTTAAATTTCTGAAACTTGAACTGGGGAAATTTGGAAGCCTCAAAACCCTAAATAAAAGAAGGGCAAAAACCCTAAAATCTCATTCATTGTTCCAAAATGCTCTTCTTAAATGTCTGATAATTTTTGGAAAGGGTTCTGGTCCCAACCAAAATATTGAACATTTTTAAGGACTTAATCTTGGGACATTGAATTTAAATCATTAGCTATTTGAATTTGAATTATATTCATATAATTAGAATATAATTTCAAATACCCCTGAAATATTTTATGAGCTTTTGGAAAAGTCCATCTAGCAAAATAAAAATATTCAGAGGAGTTTTTGGCATTGTTTGGATTATTTTAAAATTCAAAACAGTGGCAAAAGATTAAATAAAAGAAAACAACAGAAATAGGAAAAGCAGAGAGGAGAGAAATCTTACCTGGCGCTCACCTGGTAGCCCAGCCGGCCCAGCTCCTGTGCGGCCCAGCCCATCCGGGCCTCCCCTGTCGTCTTCCTCCCTGCCAGGAGGACGGGCACGCGCCCGGCGCACGCGGCCACGCGCCCCGGCCACCTCCTGCTTCCCACCGCCGCCCCGACGCGCCTGCGAGTGCCACACACTCCCCCTCGCCCCTGCACCTCTCCTCTCTCCCACTGGACCCCATCCCCTCCTCTGCTCCCCTCTCGCGCACACCACCGAGCGGAGCTCGCCGTCATCGTCGCCGTACCCGTGGCCACCGGCCACCCCTAGCCTCGCCGATGCGCTCAAAGGCTCCGCCTCGACCCCCTCCTCCTCCTCCACCGAGCCACGCCCCTCTAGAAGCCCCGAACATCCTCTCCGGGCTCATCTCCTACCTCGGACCCGCCGGTCGCCGTCGCCCAAATTCGTGGAACTCCGGCCGTTCCCGAGCAAGCCGAGCCCCTCTTCGTGATCGCTGTGAGCTCCTCCACCCTTTCCCCCTCTTCCCCGCTTCATTTGATCGCCGTAGCCGTCGCCCCCTTTATGGCCGAAACGCGCCGCCGCCTGAGCTCAACGTCGGCGTAGCTCCGGTGACCATTTGGTCCCGGGCATACGCCCAATGCGCTCCCTGCATCGCGTAGAGCCTCCGTGGCACCTCGCCGCGCTCGTTTGCGCACCGCAGCCCCATCCCCACTTGCACCCGAGCTTCGGCCGCCGCCGAGCTCGTCGCCGGCACCACTCCGGCAACTCCCCGGCCGCGCCAACACCACAGTTGGATGCGAACGAGCGTCCGCATCCCGAAGCTGTGCTCCGCACGCCAAACCGAGCCCTGTGGGCAAAACCCGAGGCTCGCCACCGCGGCTGGCCTCGCCGGTGTCAAGCCGCCGGTGGGTTTGACCCACTTTGGCCACGGCGGGACCCCCCTCTGTGTCCATGACAGGTGGGGCCGGCCTGTTAATTAGGTTAGGATTAGTGTTAACTAAAAGTTAGTTAGACTAATTACACTGACATATGGGTCCCACAGGTCAGATTTGACCTGGACAACGCCCGTAGACTTGCTGACGTCACCGTGAAGTCATGCTGACGTAGTAATAGGTTTTCTGGATTTAATTTAATTCAGGAAATTCCAGAAATGTTTAAAACTTCTAAAAATCATAGAAATTCAACCGTAACTCAGAATGAAATAATTTATATATGAAAAATGATCAGAAAAATTCAAAGAATCCATCTGTACCATTTTCATGCATGTTTGAACAATGTTTGTCCTCTGTTTTGGACAAAACTAATAAAGGGCATTTAAATAATCAAATATGGAGTTGGAATTTGAATCATGTATTCAAACCAACTTCATTTAAATCATAGCTAGGTGCATTAGCCCAAAACACAGTCATATTGCCATGTCATAGCATGCATCATATTGTGCATTGCATTGATCGTGTTTCTTCTGTGTTTGCCGGTGTTGTTCCCCCTCGGTAGACGTTGTTCCGACGTTGTGATCGTTGACACTGATGAAGACTCAATGCTATCTTCAGAAGTGCCAGGCAAGCAAAACCCCCTTGTTCATTCCGATACAATCCTACTCTCTCGCTCCTGCTCTCTTTTACTGCATTAGGACAACAACGATTCAACTATTACTTGCTGCGGTAGCTGAACCCCTTTATCCTCTGCATGACCTGTCATTGCCACAGTAAATAGATGAAACCCACTAGTATGAGTAGGAGTTGTTTGAGCCACGTTGTGCCTACTCATTCATGTTTGTTTGTCATGCCTGCTATTGCTTAGAGTTGAGTCAGGTCTGATTCATCGGGGATGAATCAGAGGTGTGTGAACATGTCCTACTGTGTGTGAGCGAAGTGGTGAACACGATTTGGTAAAGGTAGCGGTGAGAGGCCATGTAGGAGTACATGGTGGGTTGTCTCATTGAAGCCGTCCTTAGGAACTGAGTTCTGTGTTTGTGATCCATGATTCAGCTACTACCATACATTGGGCCCTGAAATATGACCCCGCTCGACTTCTTATTCACCCAAGTCCTCTGTCCAGGAGTTGCAAGTAGTTTCTGGTGTTTGTAGTATGCTGGAGGCCGTGGGCAGCGCTGACCGGAGGGGTGGGCTGTGATGCGGTAGGCACGTGGCACGGTGTACCGGGCGCCCGTTTGGTGTCTCGGGAACCCTGTTCACATCGTTTGGGGCTGTGAGCGAAACTCCGTCCGGATCTCCTCATGGATGGAACCCGAATAGGCGATAAACCTGGACTAGAGACTTGAGTGTTTAGGTAGGTCGTGGTCTACACCCACGTCGGCTTTCGCTTGAAGTCTGCCGAGCACATGTCGTGTGCAGACGCTAAGTGGTGGAAACATGGATGAAGAAGTACACCCCTGCAGGGTTAAGATCATCTATTCGAATAGCCGTGTCTGCGGTAAAGGACTTCTGGGTTGCTTATATCAGTTCATAGACAAGTGAAAGTGGATACTCTAAAATGCGCAAGATAAGCGTGAGTTCTATGGATGGCGTTCTCGTAGGGCGACGGGAGCGGATCCATAGTGGTGTATTGATATGGTGAATATGTGGACTCGTGTGCACCACCTCAAAAGAGTTACTTGCAGTCGTAGTTCAGGATAGCCACCGAGTCAAAGCTGGCTTGCTGCAGTCAAACCCCACCATCCCCTTCGTTGATAATGATGCATATGTAGTTAGTTCTGATGTAAGTCTTGCTGGGTACATTTGTACTCACGTTGCTTAATTTATGTTTTGCAGAGAGACTTCAGTCCCACTAGTAGTTCCACGTGGACTTCGACGTTTAGCTTGTTACCTCAGCTACGATCTTGTGCCCTCGGCAGGATCTGGTAGATAGTCAGGCTTCTCAGCCTTTTTCATTTATAGTTGTCTGTACTCAGACATGTTAAGCTTCCGCTTGTGCTTTGACTTGTATGCTCTGATTGTTGGGTCATGAGACCCATGTTTGTAATATCTCGCTCCTCGGAGCCTAATAAATACTTGAGTCGTAGAGTCATGTTGTGATGCCATGTTGTATTTGCACATATCGAGCATATTGTGTGTATGTTGTTGAAATGCTTGGTATGTGTGGGATCTGACTATCTAGTTGTTTATCCTTAGTAGCCTCTCTTACCGGGAAATGTCTCCTAGTGTTTCCACTGAGCCATGGTAGCTTGCTACTGCTCCGGAACACTTAGGCTGGCCGGCATGTGTCCTTCTTCGTTCCTGTGTCTGTCCCTTCGGGGAAATGTCACGTGATGAATACCGGAGTCCTGTTAGCCCGCTACAGCCCGGTTCACCGGAGTCCTGCTAGCCCAGTGCTACAGCCTGGATTCACTCGCTGATGACCGACACGTTCGATGCTGGGTCATGGATGCCTGTCCCTGTAAGTTAGTGCCACTTTGGGTTTACGACTAGCCATGTCAGCCCGGGCTCCTTATCATATGGATGCTAGCGACACTATCATATACGTGTGCCAAAAGGCGCAAACGGTCCCGGGCCAAGGTAAGGCGGACACCCGTGGGAATACCGTGCGTGAGGCCGCAAAGTGATATGAGGTGTTACATGCTAGATCGATGTGGCATTGAGTCGGGGTCCTGACAGCTTTGGTATCAGAGCTTGACTGCCTGTAGGATTACCAAGCCAACTGGTCGAAGTTGAGTCTAGAAATGCTTTAGTTATGTAAGGGAATTGATTGTGGGATGGAACGTAAGGCTCTTTTTACTCCTTATATCTCATGCCTTCTGATCTGAGTCATCTTATCTTTCCTGCGGGGTTAAGAAACTAGGCTTTCTCTTCTTTCTATCAGGATCACGTGTTTCTAATCAGTAGACTTATAAGATTGTTGGATTTAAGCCTCGGTCATCTCCTACTATTTCCGTATGTTAATTGTTGATCTCCAAACCTTGATATTATGATGATCAAGTGGTTATGCCGCCATTTTGTAGCATGTCTCAAATCTTTTCGAGCATTTACAGCCGTTATGCTGTCCGAGTCATCCCAGGTTTCTAAATAGTCTGATGCATTTGCAAATCCTTTCTTTCCGTTCCCGATGTCCCTTATGGTCAGGATAAGCACACTAACCGGTGCGTTGAGGTAATTTATTGCCTTGACATATATGTTCGAGCTACTATTATGACCCTAGGTGTTTTAGGGAGTCACCTAGTAATCTAGCAACGTTTTGTGTCCCGGTGTGATGAATCTAGCCATCATTCTCGAAAGCATCTCGTGGTGCTACTTAGTAGTAGGCATTCTATTCCTGGGTTCTTGAACCCGAGATTCACCCTACTTACATCATGTTGATAGTGTTGCTAGTTCCTTTAGGATATTAGTAACCTTTGCGATAGTCCTCGAGGTCCATGGTATTTTCCTTCTTCCAAATACTATGAACCACTTATGGCAGTAGTTTGTTGGATCAAAAGATCATAACAGGAGTGCTCTCGATGGGTTCTCTATGCTATATTGTGACTCTGCCAGTCCTAACCTTCTGCATGGGTTATCCGGAAGAAATATGTTGAACTCGTTCGACATGTTAATCCATGCATCCACAACTCAAAAAGTCATATGTTCCTTTAAGTTGTCCCTCTTTGGTTGTCTTCTGACCTCGTCTATCAATTGATAGTCAAGAGTATGCGTGCGTTCATTCATCGATGCCTATTACTCTTGTGGTCCGTCAAGCCATTCTATTCCAGAATGACTAGGAGAAACAAACTCCAGAACCTGACCCATATCCAGGGTTGGGTCAAAGAAGTTGTGCTTCGCAGATCAAATTGCTAATCCAGCTTTTGTTCTGCTCTACCTTGGAGTATTACCATCTTTATATCGGGAATGTTATAGGAATTGCACACCACCCTATGAACTCTTGGTACATTGATACTTCTTGCCATCATTGTTCATTCCTCGGTTCCTGTGTTATTGTAACCGGAATGTCGACAAGTGAATCGTGATGTGTGAAATCAATACTCCTAGCAACCTTGTTGCTTGGTAGTTAAAGGACAATAATTTCATTCTTAGCGTGTTGGTTCTCGAATCATCATTCTAAGACTGTTCGTGCTACCTAGTCCTTATTTCCGGTGCACTCTTCGATCAATGAGTTAGGATTATTCAAACCCTTGCTCTGTTGATCATATCGTCTTGCCCTGAAAAGCAAGATTGTTCTCGAGCTTAGTAACATATCGGTGGTTTGTGATTTTCCGAATATCTTCTCGGAAGTATTACCAGGTTGTCACCTGACCGCTATGTTGAGCTCGTGATCAAGTTGGTTTTCTTGTAAATCATCCCTTCTCCAAGAATCTGTGTTGGATATTCCTGAGCTAGTTGGTTGAGCCAAATAACAACTTGGAGAGTTGGAAGATAAAAGCTTACCTGACTTAGTTCATGTTCAAAGGGATACCCTTTGTATGTGTGTGTTGAAGAAAATTGATATTTCATCGACTGACCCTCGTGATCAGTTAATGGACCTATCATCTTGTCCAACCTTTGATTTGGGTGTGGGCTATCCTCAAATCAAGTCAAACCAACGATGCTCGTAATGTTTTCTTACTCGTGGGTTGATCCCTCGAGCATACACCATTACATCTTTGGTCTGACCAATGCTATCACCGCTGTTCACCTAACTATGGAATTTCTTTTAAAGGAAACCCTGATGAATTGTTGTTGAGCCCATTGACAACATCCTTATCTCCTCCATGATTTGTTGAACATTAAGCTAGTGTTGGAAACTTGTGTAAGCATTTTCTTCATGCCCCGTTATGAAGTATATGTTTGGATGAAAGAAGTGACTTCCTTTGATTCACGTGCATTTGATGTAAGTTGCCGTTGTGAATTCAAGAAAGTTTGTTTTTGCTCCTCTGGAATCATCCCAAGTCAGTCATGCATGTGCGAAGTATTCTATGGTCTGATAGATTGATTTGTTCAAGGAAAAGGAGTTGCTGTGCAAATACTAGTTCATGCACAAGATTCCTATATCCTCAATGATGGTTCCTTACCAGAACTCGGTAGTGTTTTATTGTAAGACTACCATGTGATCATGTTTGTCTGAGACAGCATGTTCACACATGTGTAGCAGAACCAGCTCATGTTTTGGAGCTTGCATCGTAGTTCATTCCCCGAGAATCTCGCAATGTCATTTCGTCGATTTGTGTTGCAAACTTTCATTTTTCTTCCTAGACTCGAGGGGTCTGGAATATCCTGACACTAACCAGATCTGAATCTCAGGCAGATATAATGGTTGGAACATTTCCCAAGAACTATAATACTGGTCCCTCGATAACTGGTAAAGTGGATGTCATGGCTAACGCACCCATCCGGTAGACCTATTATTATAGTATCTTGATTGAAGAAGTTGGCCACCTTCCCATAAGGACTTCGTAGGATTTACCCCCTAGCTATGCCTTATGATTTTAGTGTTTCCGAAGTACGACCTTTACCTGATGTTCTAGATACCAGACCATTTCAAGGAATGGGATATGCTAGTACATCAAGGAGAACATTAGAAGCGGAGTGCTAAATGTCTCTCGGTCGATCATCCAGATTTTGGTTCCTTGGCCTCCCTAAGGTGAAATCTGAGAAAGTGTTATCCTCCTTTGCATCTGCATCATCCATCGCTATTCATCATGGTAGTATGTTGTGTTGTCAACACCCTTAACACGGATGTTGATAAAACCTTGATGATTGTGGAAATGCTCAAGTTCTTGAGAGCACGCACAAGCGCTAGGTGTTATCATCGACACTAACTGGATTCCTCTCAGTTTCCTCGGCAATGCTATGACCTTTTCAAACAGTGAATTCACTCTCTATTGTTGGGTTCTTCCCCAGTTATCAGAATCATTCCCAGCATTTGCATTTTGTTCCCAGCTTGCACCGCCAATGTGCCATTCTACCATGGGTCTCTTCCATTCCCGGTGGTAAGCAAATTCATCCATTACGTTGTCTTCAACAAGGTAATCCACATCATCCAAGTCCGAGTATGCCATTCTACCGACCCCCTCCAAACAATCGCTCGAGAATTGCCTTAGGCTGGTTTAAAGAGTTTCAATGATCTCTGAATCAAAGGTAATTCTTTTGCCACTTAAGGGGATATATCTACGAGTCACTATTCTCAAGGTGCCTCGTTGTGGTGTCATGGCAACTCAACTCCTCGCTACGTTGACAACCGTTCACCACCCTCTTAGGTGTGGAATTGTTGCCTACCTAGTGAACCTTCGTCATCCGTTTCACTCCATCCCTCTAGATGTGTGCTTCGTCTCTCAGCTCAAGAGATGCTGCTATGTCTCATTCCGTGAGTTAATCCTGAGTTGTTCGACCTTCGAGAAGAACGATTCTTTTAGGGTCTTTCCTTCCTCTCGTTGTCATGATAGTTGGAGTTCTCAGAGCAAGACTTCGAGACAATGATGGTGGTTGAATCAACGTTCATTTGAAGTGCAACCTGGATCGTGAAGATTGTACTAGTTTGTGTTTCCCCTTCATCTTACCCTACGCTTGAATCTCGGGACGAGATTCTTGTTTAGTGGGGGCGAGTTGTCACATCCTTAGCTTCTGGTGCTGCCTAGTGTTTGCATCATGTTTAAATTTCTGAAACTTGAACTGGGGAAATTTGGAAGCCTCAAAACACTAAATAAAAGAAGGGCAAAAACCCTAAAATCTCATTCATTGTTCCAAAATGCTCTTCTTAAATGTCTGATAATTTTTGGAAAGGGTTCTGCTCCCAACCAAAATATTGAACATTTTTAAGGACTTAATCTTGGGACTTTGAATTTTAAATCATTAGCTATTTGAATTTGAATTATATTCATATAATTAGAATATAATTTAAAATACCCCTGAAATATTTTATGAGCTTTTTGGAAAAGTCCATCTAGCAAAATAAAAAATATTCAGAGGAGTTTTTGGCATTGTTTTGGATTATTTTAAAATTCAAAATAGTGGCAAACGATTAAATAAAAGAAAACAACAGAAATAGGAAAAGCAGAGAGGAGAGAAATCTTACCTGGCGCTCACCTGGTAAGCCCAGCCGGCCCAGCTTCCTGTGCGGCCCAGCCCATCTGGGCCTCCCCTGTCGTCTTCCTCCTGCCAGGAGGATGGGCACGCGCGCGGCGCGCGCGGCCACGCGCCCACGGCCACCTCCTGCTTCCCCACGCCGCCCCGACGCGCCTGCGAGTGCACGCACTCCCCCTCGCCCCTGCACCTCTCCTCTCTCCCCCTGGACCCATCCCCTCCTCTGCTCCCCTCTCGCGCACACCACCGAGCGGAGCTCGCCGTCATCGTCGCCGTACCCGTGGCCACCGGCCACCCCTAGCCTCGCCGATGCGCTCAAAGGCTCTGCCTCGACCCCTCTCCTCCTCCACCGAGCCACGCCCCTCTAGAAGCCCCGAACATCCTCTCCGGGCTCATCTCCTACCTCGGACCCGCCGGTCGCCGTCGCCCAAATTCGTGGAACTCTGGCCGTTCCCGAGCAAGCCGAGCCCCTCTTCGTGATCGCTGTGAGCTCCTCCACCCTTTACCCCTCTTCCCCGCTTCATTTGATCACCGTAGCTGTCGCCCCCTTTATGGCCGAAACGCGCCGCCACCTGAGCTCAACGTCGGCGTAGCTCCGGTGACCATTTGGTCCCGGCATGCGCCCAACGCGCTCCCCGCATCGCGTAGAGCCTCCGTGGCACCTCGCCGCGCTCCCTTGCGCACCGTCAGCCCCATCCCCACTTGCCACCCGAGCTTTCGGCCGCCGCCGGAGCTCGTCGCCGGCACATCCGGCCACTCCACGCGCGCCCACACCACAGTTGGATGCGGACGAGCAGTATCCGCATCCGGAAGCCGTGCTCCGCACGCAAACCGAGCCTGTGGGAAAAACCGAAGCTCGCACCATGCGGCTGGCCTCGCGCGTCAAGCGCCGGTCGGGTTTTGACCCATTTGGCACGGCGGGACCCCCTTTTGTGTCCATGAAGGTGGGGCCTTGGCATGTTAATTAGGTTAGGATTAGTGGTAACTACAAAATTAGTTAGACTAATACTTCATATATTGAGTCCCAAGGTCAGATTTGACCTGGACAACGCCTGTTGACTGCTTGACGTCACCGGTGAGTCATGCTGACGTAGTAATAGTTTCTGGATTAATTTAAATCAGGAAATTCCAGAAATTTTAAAACTTCTAAAAATCATAGAAATTCAACCGTAACTCCAATGAAATAATTTATGTATGAAAAATGATCAGAAAAATTCAAGAGAATCCATCTGTACCATTTTCATGCATGTTTGAACAATGTTTGTCCTCTGTTTTGGACAAACAAATAAAGGGCATTTAAATAATCATATATGGAGTTGGAATTTGAATCATGTATTCAAACCAACTTCATTTAAATCATAGCTAGGTGCATTAGCCCAAAACACATTCATATTGCCATGTCATAGCATGCATCATATTGTGCATTGCATTGATCGTGTTTCTTCTGTGTTTGCCGGTGTTGTTCCCCCTCGGTAGACGTTGTTCCGACGTTGTGATCGTTGACACTGATGAAGACTCAATGCTATCTTCAGAAGTGCCAGGCAAGCAAAACCCCCTTGTTCATTCTGATACAATCCTACTCTCTCGCTCCTGCTCTCTTTTACTGCATTAGGACAACAACGATTCAACTGTTACTTGCTGCGGTAGCTGAACCCCTTTATCCTCTGCATGACCTGTCATTGCCATAGTAAATAGATGAAATCCACTAGTATGAGTAGGAGTTGTTTGAGCCATGTTGTGCCTACTCATTCATGTTTGTTTGTCATGCCTGCTATTGCTTAGAGTTGAGTCAGGTCTGATTCATCGGGGATGAATCAGAGGTGTGTGAACATGTCCTACTGTGTGTGAGCGAAGTGGTGAACACGATTTGGTAAAGGTAGCGGTGAGAGGCCATGTAGGAGTACATGGTGGGTTGTCTCATTGAAGCCGTCCTTAGGAACTGAGTTCTGTGTTTGTGATCCATGATTCAGCTACTACCATACATTGGGCCCTGAAATATGACCCCGCTCGACTTCTTATTCACCCAAGTCCTCTGTCCAGGAGTTGCAAGTAGTTTCTGGTGTTTGTAGTATGCTGGAGGCCGTGGGCAGCGCTGACCGGAGGGGTGGGCTGTGATGCGGTAGGCACGTGGCACGGTGTACCGGGCGCCCGTTTGGTGTCTCGGGAACCCTGTTCACATCGTTTGGGGCTGTGAGCGAAACTCCGGCCGGATCTCCTCATGGATGGAACCCGAATAGGCGATAAACCTGGACTAGAGACTTGAGTGTTTAGGTAGGTCATGGTCTACACCCACGTCGGCTTTCGCTTGAAGTCTGCCGAGCACATGTCGTGTGCAGACGCTAAGTGGTGGAAACATGTATGAAGAAGTACACCCCTGCAGGGTTAACATCATCTATTCGAATAGCCGTGTCCGCGGTAAAGGACTTCTGGGTTGCTTATATCAGTTCATAGACAAGTGAAAGTGGATACTCTAAAATGCGCAAGATAAGCGTGAGTGCTATGGATGGCGTTCTCGTAGGGCGATGGGAGCAGATCCATAGTGGTGTATTGATATGGTGAATATGTGGACTCGTGTGCGCCACCTCAAAAGAGTTACTTGCAGTCGTAGTTCAGGATAGCCACCGAGTCAAAGCTAGCTTGCTGCAGTCAAACCCCACCATCCCCTTCGTTGATAATGATGCATATGCAGTTAGTTCTGATGTAAGTCTTGCTGGGTACATTTGTACTCACGTTGCTTAATTTATGTTTTGCAGAGAGACTTCAGTCCCACTAGTAGTTCCACGTGGACTTCGACGTTTAGCTTGTTACCTCAGCTACGATCTTGTGCCCTCGGCAGGATCTGGTAGATAGTCAGGCTTCTCAGCCTTTTTCATTTATAGTTGTCTGTACTCAGACATGTTAAGCTTCCACTTGTCCTTTGACTTGTATGCTCTGATTGTTGGGTCATGAGACCCATGTTTGTAATATCTCGCTCCTCGGAGCCTAATAAATACTTGAGTCGTAGAGTCATGTTGTGATGCCATGTTGTATTTGCACATATCGAGCATATTGTGTGTATGTTGTTGAAATTCTTGGTATGTGTGGGATCTGACTATCTAGTTGTTTATCCTTAGTAGCCTCTCTTACCGGGAAATGTCTCCTAGTGTTTCCACTGAGCCATGGTAGCTTGCTACTGCTCCGGAACACTTAGGCTGGCCGGCATGTGTCCTTCTTCGTTCCTGTGTCTGTCCCTTCGGGGAAATGTCACACGATGAATACCGGAGTCCTGCTAGCCCAGTGCTACAGCCTGAATTCACTCGCTGATGACCGACACGTTCGATGCTGGGTCATGGATGCCTATCCCTGTAAGTTAGTGCCACTTTGGGTTCACGACTAGCCATGTCAGCCCGGGTTCTTTGTCATATGGATACTAGCGACACTATCATATACGTGAGCCAAAAGATGCAAACGGTCCCGGGCCAGGTAAGGTGGCACCCGTGGGAATACCGTGCGTGAGGCCGCAAAGTGATATGAGGTGTTACATGCTAGATCGATGTGGCATTGAGTCAGGGTCCTGACAGCTTTGGTATCAGAGCTTGACTGCCTGTAGGATTACCAAGCCAACTGGTCGAAGTTGAGTCTAGAAATGCTTTAGTTATGTAAGGGAATTGATTGTGGGATGGAACGTAAGGCTCTTTTTACTCCTTATATCTCATGCCTTCTGATCTGAGTCATCTTATCTTTCCTGCGGGGTTAAGAAACTAGGCTTTCTCTTCTTTCTATCAGGATCACGTGTTTCTAATCCGTAGACTTATAAGATTGTTGGATTTAAGCCTCGGTCAGCTCCTACTATTTCCGTATGTTAATTGTTGATCTCCAAACCTTGATATTATGATGATCAAGTGGTTATGCCGCCATTTTGTAGCATGTCTCAAATCTTTTCGAGCATTTACAGCCGTTATGCTGTCCGAGTCATCCCAGGTTTCTAAATAGTCTGATGCATTTGCAAATCCTTTCTTTCCGTTCCCGATGTCCCTTATGGTCAGGATAAGCACACTAACCGGTGCGTTGAGGTAATTTATTGCCTTGACATATATGTTCGAGCTACTATTATGACCCAAGGTGTTTTAGGGAGTCACCTAGTAATCTAGCAACGTTTTGTGTCCCAGTGTGATGAATCTAGCCATCATTCTCGAAAGCATCTCGTGGTGCTACTTAGTAGTAGGCATTCTATTCCTGGGTTCTTGAACCCGATATTCACCCTACTTACATCATGTTGATAGTGTTGCTAGTTCCTTTAGGATATTAGTAACCTTTGCGATAGTCCTCGAGGTCCATGGTATTTTCCTTCTTCCAAATACTATGAACCACTTATGGCAGTAGTTTGTTGGATCAAAAGATCATAACAGGAGTGCTCTCGATGGGTTCTCTATGCTATATTGTGACTCTGCCAGTCCTAACCTTCTGCATGGGTTATCCGGAAGAAATATGTTGAACTCGTTCGACATGTTAATCCATGCATCCACAACTCAAAAAGTCATATGTTCCTTTAAGTTGTCCCTCTTTGGTTGTCTTCTGACCTCGTCTATCAATTGATAGTCAAGAGTATGCGTGCGTTCATTCATCGATGCCTATTACTCTTGTGGTCCGTCAAGCCATTCTATTCCAGAATGACTAGGAGAAACAAACTCCAGAACCTGACCCATATCCAGGGTTGGGTCAAAGAAGTTGTGCTTCGCAGATCAAATTGCTAATCCAGCTTTTGTTCTGCTCTACCTTGGAGTATTACCATCTTTATATCGGGAATGTTATAGGAATTGCACACCACCCTATGAACTCTTGGTACATTGATACTTCTTGCCATCATTGTTCATTCCTCGGTTCCTGTGTTATTGTAACCGGAATGTCGACAAGTGAATCGTGATGTGTGAAATCAATACTCCTAGCAACCTTGTTGCTTGGTAGTTAAAGGACAATAATTTCATTCTTAGCGTGTTGGTTCTCGAATCATCATTCTAAGACTGTTCGTGCTACCTAGTCCTTATTTCCGGTGCACTCTTCGATCAATGAGTTAGGATTATTCAAACCCTTGCTCTGTTGATCATATCGTCTTGCCCTGAAAAGCAAGATTGTTCTCGAGCTTAGTAACATATCGGTGGTTTGTGATTTTCCGAATATCTTCTCGGAAGTATTACCAGGTTGTCACCTGACCGCTATGTTGAGCTCGTGATCAAGTTGGTTTTCTTGTAAATCATCCCTTCTCCAAGAATCTGTGTTGGATATTCCTGAGCTAGTTGGTTGAGCCAAATAACAACTTGGAGAGTTGGAAGATAAAAGCTTACCTGACTTAGTTCATTTCAAAGGGATACCCTTTGTATGTGTGTGTTGAAGAAAATTGATATTTCATCGACTGACCCTCGTGATCAGTTAATGGACCTATCATCTTGTCCAACCTTTGATTTGGGTGTAGGCTATCCTCAAATCAAGTCAAAACCAACGATGCTCGTAATGTTGTCTTACTCGTGGTTGATCCCTCGAGCATACACCATTACATCTTTGGTCTGACCAATGCTATCACCGTGTTCACCTAACTATGGAATTTCTTTTAAAGGAAACCCTGATGAATTGTTGTTGAGCCCATTGACAACATCCTTATCTCCTCCATGATTTTGTTGAACATTAAGCTAGTGTTGGAAACTTGTGTAAGCATTTTCTTCATGCCCCGTTCATGAAGTATATGTTTGGATGAAAGAAGTGACTTCCTTTGATTCACGTGCATTTGATGTAAGTTGCCGTTGTGAATTCAAGAAAGTTTGTTTTTGCTCCTCTGGAATCATCCCAAGTCAGTCATGCATGTGCGAAGTATTCTATGGTCTGATAGACTGATCATCTTCATTCCATATGTATCCCTAGCACACCAAGCCACTGATTGATTTGTTCAAGGAAAAGGAGTTGCTGTGCAAATACTAGTTCATGCACAAGATTCCTATATCCTCAATGATGGTTCCTTACCAGAACTCGGTAGTGTTTTATTGTAAGACTACCATGTGATCATGTTTGTCTGAGACAGCATGTTCACACATGTGTAGCAGAACCAGCTCATGTTTTGGAGCTTGCTATCGTAGTTCATTTCCCGAGAATCTCGCAACGTCATTTCGTCGATTTGTGTTGCAAACTTTCATTTTTCTTCCTAGACTCGAGGGGTCTGGAATATCCTGACACTAACCAGATCTGAATCTCAGGCAGATATAATGGTTGGAACATTTCCCAAGAACTATAATACTGGTCCCTCGATAACCGGTAAAGTGGATGTCATGGCTAACGCACCCATCCGGTAGACCTATTATTATAGTATCTTGATTGAAGAAGTTGGCCACCTTCCCATAAGGACTTCGTAGGATTTACCCCCTAGCTATGCCTTATGATTTTAGTGTTTCCGAAGTACGACCTTTACCTGATGTTCTAGATACCAGACCATTTCAAGGAATGGGATATGCTAGTACATCAAGGAGAACATTAGAAGCGGAGTGCTAAATGTCTCTCGGTCGATCATCCAGATTTTGGTTCCTTGGCCTCGCTAAGGTGAAATCTGAGAAAGTGTTATCCTCCTTTGCATCTGCATCATCCATCGCTATTCATCATGGTAGTATGTTGTGTTGTCAACACCCTTAACACGGATGTTGATAAAACCTTGATGATTGTGGAAATGCTCAAGTTCTTGAGAGCACGCACAAGCGCTAGGTGTTATCATCGACACTAACTGGATTCCTCTCAGTTTCCTCGGCAATGCTATGACCTTTTCAAACAGTGAATTCACTCTCTATTGTTGGGTTCTTCCCCAGTTATCAGAATCATTCCCAGCATTTGCATTTTGTTCCCAGCTTGCACCACCAATGTGCCATTCTACCATGGGTCTCTTCCATTCCCGGTGGTAAGCAAATTCATCCATTATGTTGTCTTCAACAAGGTAATCCACATCATCCAAGTCCGAGTATGCCATTCTACCGACCCCCTCCAAACAATCGCTCGAGAATTGCCTTAGGCTGGTTTAAAGAGTTTCAATGATCTCTGAATCAAAGGTAATTCTTTTGCCACTTAAGGGGATATATCTACGAGTCACCATTCTCAAGGTGCCTCGTTGTGGTGTCATGGCAACTCAACTCCTCGCTACGTTGACAACCGTTCACCACCCTCTTAGCTGTGGAATTGTTGCCTACCTAGTGAACCTTCGTCATCCGTTTCACTCCATCCCTCTAGATGTGTGCTTCGTCTCTCAGCTCAAGAGATGCTGCTATGTCTCATTCCGTGAGTTAATCCTGAGTTGTTCGACCTTCGAGAAGAACGATTCTTTTAGGGTCTTTCCTTCCTCTCGTTGTCATGATAGTTGGAGTTCTCAGAGCAAGACTTCGAGACAATGATGGTGGTTGAATCAACGTTCATTTGAAGTGCAACCTGGATCGTGAAGATTGTACTAGTTTGCGTTTCCCCTTCATCTTACCCTACGCTTGAATCTCGGGACGAGATTCTTGTCTAGTGGGGGCGAGTTGTTACATCCCTAGCTTCTGGTGCTGCCTAGTGTTTGCATCATGTTTAAATTTCTGAAACTTGAACTGGGGAAATTTGGAAGCCTCAAAACCCTAAATAAAAGAAGGGCAAAAACCCTAAAATCTCATTCATTGTTCCAAAATGCTCTTCTTAAATGTCTGATAATTTTTGGAAAGGGTTCTGGTCCCAACCAAAATATTGAACATTTTTAAGGACTTAATCTTGGGACTTTGAATTTAAATCATTAGCTATTTGAATTTGAATTATATTCATATAATTAGAATATAATTTCAAATACCCCTGAAATATTTTATGAGCTTTTGGAAAAGTCCATCTAGCAAAATAAAAATATTCAGAGGAGTTTTTGGCATTGTTTGGATTATTTTAAAATTCAAAACAGTGGCAAACGATTAAATAAAAGAAAACAACAGAAATAGGAAAAGCAGAGAGGAGAGAAATCTTACCTGGCGCTCACCTGGTAGCCCAGCCGGCCCAGCTCCTGTGCGGCCCAGCCCATCTGGGCCTCCCCTGTCGTCTTCCTCCCTGCCAGGAGGACGGGCACGCGCCCGGCGCGCACGGCCACGCGCCCCGGCCACCTCCTGCTTCCCACCGCCGCCCCGACGCGCCTGCGAGTGCCACACACTCCCCCTCGCCCCTGCACCTCTCCTCTCTCCCCCTGGACCCCATCCCCTCCTCTGCTCCCCTCTCGCGCACACCACCGAGCGGAGCTCGCCGTCATCGTCGCCGTACCCGTGGCCACCGGCCACCCCTAGCCTCGCCGATGCGCTCAAAGGCTCTGCCTCGACCCCCTCCTCCTCCTCCACCGAGCCACGCCCCTCTAGAAGCCCCGAACATCCTCTCCGGGCTCATCTCCTACCTCGGACCCGCCGGTCGCCGTCGCCCAAATTCGTGGAACTCTGGCCGTTCCCGAGCAAGCCGAGCCCCTCTTCGTGATCGCTGTGAGCTCCTCCACCCTTTACCCCTCTTCCCCGCTTCATTTGATCGCCGTAGCCGTCGCCCCCTTTATGGCCGAAACGCGCCGCCGCCTGAGCTCAACGTCGGCGTAGCTCCGGTGACCATTTGGTCCCAGGCATGCGCCCAACGCGCTCCCCGCATCGTGTAGAGCCTCCGTGGCACCTCGCCGCGCTCCCTTGCGCACCGCAGCCCCATCCCCACTTGCACCCGAGCTTCGGCCGCCGCCGAGCTCGTCGCCGGCACCACTCCGGCCACTCCCCGGCCGCGCCACCACCACAGTTGGATGCGGACGAGCGTCCGCATCCGGAAGCCGTGCTCCGCACGCCAAACCGAGCCCTGTGGGCAAAACCCGAAGCTCGCCACCGCGGCTGGCCTCGCCGGCGTCAAGACGCCGGTGGGTTTGACCCACTTTGGCCACGGCGGGACCCCCCTTTGTGTCCATGACAGGTGGGGCTGGCCTGTTAATTAGGTTAGGATTAGTGTTAACTAAAAATTAGTTAGACTAATTACATTGACATATGAGTCCCACAGGTCAGATTTGACCTGGACAACGCCCGTTGACTTGCTGACGTCACCGTGAAGTCATGCTGACGTAGTAATAGGTTTTCTGGATTTAATTTAATTCAGGAAATTCCAGAAATGTTTAAAACTTCTAAAAATCATAGAAATTCAACCGTAACTCAGAATGAAATAATTTATATATGAAAAATGATCAGAAAAATTCAGAGAATCCATCTGTACCATTTTCATGCATGTTTGAACAATGTTTGTCCTCTGTTTTGGACAATACAAATAAAGGGCATTTAAATAATCATATATGGAGTTGGAATTTGAATCATGTATTCAAACCAACTTCATTTAAATCATAGCTAGGTGCATTAGCCCAAAATACAGTCATATTGCCATGTCATAGCATGCATCATATTGTGCATTGCATTGATCGTGTTTCTTTTGTGTTTGCCGGTGTTGTTCCCCCTCGGTAGACGTTGTTCCGACGTTGTGATCGTTGACACTGATGAAGACTCAATGCTATCTTCAGAAGTGCCAGGCAAGCAAAACCCCCTTGTTCATTCTGATACAATCCTACTCTCTCGCTCCTGCTCTCTTTTACTGCATTAGGACAACAACGATTCAACTGTTACTTGCTGCGGTAGCTGAACCCCTTTATCCTCTGCATGACCTGTCATTGCCACAGTAAATAGATGAAACCCACTAGTATGAGTAGGAGTTGTTTGAGCCATGTTGTGCCTACTCATTCATGTTTGTTTGTCATGCCTGCTATTGCTTAGAGTTGAGTCAGGTCTGATTCATCGGGGATGAATCAGAGGTGTGTGAACATGTCCTACTGTGTGTGAGCGAAGTGGTGAACACGATTTGGTAAAGGTAGCGGTGAGAGGCCATGTAGGAGTACATGGTGGGTTGTCTCATTGAAGCCGTCCTTAGGAACTGAGTTCTGTGTTTGTGATCCATGATTCAGCTACTACCATACATTGGGCCCTGAAATATGACCCCGCTCGACTTCTTATTCACCCAAGTCCTCTGTCCAGGAGTTGCAAGTAGTTTCTGGTGTTTGTAGTATGCTGGAGGCCGTGGGCAGCGCTGACCGGAGGGGTGGGCTGTGATGCGGTAGGCACGTGGCACGGTGTACCGGGCGCCCGTTTGGTGTCTCGGGAACCCTGTTCACATCGTTTGGGGCTGTGAGCGAAACTCCGGCCGGATCTCCTCATGGATGGAACCCGAATAGGCGATAAACCTGGACTAGAGACTTGAGTGTTTAGGTAGGTCATGGTCTACACCCACGTCGGCTTTCGCTTGAAGTCTGCCGAGCACATGTCGTGTGCAGACGCTAAGTGGTGGAAACATGTATGAAGAAGTACACCCCTGCAGGGTTAACATCATCTATTCGAATAGCCGTGTCCGCGGTAAAGGACTTCTGGGTTGCTTATATCAGTTCATAGACAAGTGAAAGTGGATACTGTAAAATGCGCAAGATAAGCGTGAGTGCTATGGATGGCGTTCTCGTAGGGCGACGGGAGCGGATCCATAGTGGTGTATTGATATGGTGAATATGTGGACTCGTGTGCGCCACCTCAAAAGAGTTATTTGCAGTCGTAGTTCAGGATAGCCACCGAGTCTAAGCTGGCTTGCTGCAGTCAAACCCCACCATCCCCTTCATTGATAATGATGCATATGCAGTTAGTTCTGATGTAAGTCTTGCTGGGTACATTTGTACTCACGTTGCTTAATTTATGTTTTGCAGAGAGACTTCAGTCCCACTAGTAGTTCCACGTGGACTTCGACGTTTAGCTTGTTACCTCAGCTACGAAATTGTGCCCTCGGCAGGATCTGGTAGATAGTCAGGCTTCTCAGCCTTTTTCATTTATAGTTGTCTGTACTCAGACATGTTAAGCTTCCGCTTGTCCTTTGACTTGTATGCTCTGATTGTTGGGTCATGAGACCCATGTTTGTAATATCTCGCTCCTCGGAGCCTAACAAATACTTGATTCGTAGAGTCATGTTGTGATGCCATGTTGTATTTGCACATATCGAGCATATTGTGTGTATGTTGTTGAAATTCTTGGTATGTGTGGGATCTGACTATCTAGTTGTTTATCCTTAGTAGCCTCTCTTACCGGGAAATGTCTCCTAGTGTTTCCACTGAGCCATGGTAGCTTGCTACTGCTCCGGAACACTTAGGCTGGCCGGCATGTGTCCTTCTTCATTCCTGTGTCTGTCCCTTCGGGGAAATGTCACGCGATGAATACCGGAGTCCTGTTAGCCCGCTACAGCCCGGTTCACCGGAGTCCTGCTAGCCCAGTGCTACAGCCTGAATTCACTCGCTGATGACCGACACGTTCGATGCTGGGTCATGGATGCCTGTCCCTGTAAGTTAGTGCCACTTTGGGTTCACGACTAGCCATGTCAGCCCGGGTTCTTTGTCATATGGATACTAGCGACACTATCATATACGTGAGCCAAAAGACGCAAACGGTCCCGGGCCAGGTAAGGTGGCACCCGTGGGAATACCGTGCGTGAGGCCGCAAAGTGATATGAGGTGTTACATGCTAGATCGATGTGGCATTGAGTCAGGGTCCTGACAGGTAGGTACGTGGCCGGGAATACCGGGCACCCATTAGGTGTCACGGAACCCTGCACACATCGTTCGGGGTCGTATGGGAAACCTTGGCCGGACTCCCTGCGGATGGAACCTGGATAGGCGATAAACCTGGACTAGAGACTTAGGTGTCTAGGTAGGTCATGGCCGACACCCACGTTGGGCTTCCGCTTGAAGGTTGCCGAGTACATGTCGTGTAAACGGCGGTAAGTGGTGAGAGCGTGTATGAAGAAGTACACCCCTGCAGGGTTAACATTATCTATTCGAATAGCCGCGTCCATGGTAAAGGACTACTTGGTTGCCTATACAGTTCATAGACAAGTAAATGGATACTACTAAAAATCTCAAGATAAGCGTGAGTGCCGAGGATGGTTCCTCCGTAGGATGACGGAGGTGGATCCTCGGTGGTGTATTGAAGTGGTGAGTAGTGGACTCGTGTGCGCAAAACCATTTCAAGTTGGTGTATCGTAGGATAGCTTAGCCAAATATCAAAGCTGGCTTACTGCAATAACCCCACCAATCCTTCTTGATAATGTGCATGTATGTAGGATCTGATGTAAGTCTTGCTAAGTACCTTTGTACTCATGTTGCTTTAATTTACATTTTTCAGAAGACGCTGCAACCCCTTCTGATGGGTTCTTCGTAGACGTTGACATCGATGAGTAGACCGAGGCCCAGGTGGTGACCCTGAGCTTGTGAAGGACCACGTAGTATAGCCAGGCTTCCCAAGCCTCTTTTATTTTACTAGTTGTCTGTACCCAGACAAGTTACTTCCGCTGTTGGCTTGTATATCTGTATGACTTGAACGCTGGGTCGTGTGACCCGTACTTGTGTGTATGATATGTATGGCTCTCTGAGCCTTAAATAAAGTACTGGTGTCGTAGAGTCATGTTGTGATGCCTTGTTGTATTTGCACATATCGAGCATATTGTGTGTATGATTGAAATGCTTGGTATGTGTGGGATCTGACTATCTAGTTGTTTATTCTTAGTAGCCTCTCTTACCGGGAAATGTCTCCTAGTGTCTCCACTGAGCCTTGGTAGCTTGCTACTGCTCCAGAACACTTAGGCTGGCCGGCATGTGTCCTTCTTCGTTCCTGTGTCTGTCCCTTCGTGGAAATGTCACGCGATGGATACCGGAGTCCTGTTAGCCCGCTACAGCCCGGTTTACCGAAGTCCTGCTAGCCCAGTGCTACAGCCCGGATTCACTTGCTGATGACCGACACGTTCGATGCTGGGTCATGGATGCCTGTCCCTGTAAGTCTGTGCCACTTTGGGTTTACGACTAGCCATGTCAGCCCGGGCTCTTTACCATATGGATGCTAGCGACACTATCATATACGTGTGCCAAAAGGCGCAAACGGTCCCGGGCAAAGGTAAGACGACACCCGTGGAATACCGTGTGTGAGGCTGCAAAGGAATATGAGGTGTTACATGCTAGATCGATGTGGCATCGAGTCGGGGTCCTAACAGCGTTGGCATCAGAGCCGGACTGCCTGTAGGTTCTCCAAGCCAAACTGGTCGGTGTTGAGTCTAGAAATTGTTTAGTTATATATAGGGGAGTTGTTTGTGGGATGGAACGTAAGGCTCTCTTTACTCCTTTATCTCATAACATTCTGATCTGAGTCAGTCTATTCTTCTACCGGGGGTTAAGGACTAGGATCCCTCCTCTCTATCAGGTTCACGTGTTACTAATCAGTAGTACCTTATAGGTTTGATGGATACAAGCCTTGTTCAGCTCTACTACCCCATTATGTTGCTAAGATGAACCCAGAACCTTGATATGATGTTGTTGAGTGTCTATGCAATTCTTTGTCAAATGCCTCAAAATCCTTTTTGAGCATTTACAGCCGTTATGCTGTCCAATTTTTGCTAGGAATCTTAATGTCTTGTGTTTATCATGTTCCAGATGGCGACCCGTCCTCAGAATCAAGTGGTTCGTTTGACTCGATGTCTAGATGTACCCGGCCATACTGCTATGTTGGTCAGGGTAATGACTGAGGCTGGATACCGTTGGTATCCTGAGTACACGGTCAAAGAGCAATTCCGAGACTTTAATCAAAGTCAATATCTTTGCACTGTCAGGATATTCCATCTTATCCTGGATCTACCGAGCCCCTTCACTGCTCCTATGGACTCGGGGTTACTATTGAGATGGCTGTGCAGGATGCTGCCTACTCTATGATGACCATCATGCGAGTCAGGACTGGCCTATTTCGGGACTCTGATTTCCGGTATATGCCAGCATCACTTCCGGGAGCACAAGGGTATCTCCAGGCTATCTATGCTGACTCCACTCAGGAGGATTCACGGAGCCGCACCACTGCACAGTTGCTTGAAGGCAAGGTTCCGTAAGGGACTTAGTCCTGAGCTTCGCCGCGACCTCCGTCTGCATGAGTGCACATCTTTTCAGAAGCTTGTTAACAAAGCCATCAGTGCTGAGTCTGGTCAGACCGATTATGAAGCAACACGCAAGCATGGCCGTGACATGGGTTCCTCATCCGGTGCTGGTCCTCAGAAGCGCCGCGTGTGGGTGCCTAACACTGCCCTGCCACCCAGGTTCACACCGAGGCCATCCTTTCAGGCGCCTCGCCCCGCCCAACAGTTTACACTAGCCAAGCCCTATGGTGGTCCAACCAACAATGCTCCTCCACGTACCAGCTCCGTGACTTGCTTTAAATGTGGGGAACCGGGCCACTATCTACGCGAGTGTCCCCAGACCAACCCCAACCAATCTGGAAAAGCTGTTGGCCATGGCAAGCCGACAGGGAAAGTGTTCTACGCCAAGCCGGCCACCGCTGCACGTGGCCATGTCAACTGTATCTCTGCTGAAGAAGCTCAAGAGGATCCCAACGTCGTTCTCGGTACGCTCCTTGTTAATTGCCATCCGGCATCTGTTCTTTTCGATACTGGAGCATCTCATTCTTTCATATCCGAAAATTATGCTCGTTTGCATAACACCGCATTCTGTGACATGCCGTCCACTATGGAAATTTCTACTCCTGGTTCTAGATGGCAAACCTCTAGAGTAAGCCATGGAAATGAAATTCAATTCGACATACTTGTTTTTCTCGCATCTTTTATAGCTCTCAAATCTTCGGATATTAATATCATTTTGGGCATGGACTGGATGTCAGCCCATCATGCCAAAATTGATTGTTTCTCTAGGACTGTTCAACTCACACATCCTTCGGGAAAGATAGTCAATGTCTTGACCCGAGTAGCTAAGCGACAGCTATATTCTCTTAATGCCAGTCCGTTGCCAGACCTTGAAGACGTTCCGATAGTCCGTGACTTCCCGGATGTCTTCCCAGAGGAATTGCCAGGTGTTCCACCTGACAGAGATGTTGAGTTCGTGATAGATCTCATTCCAGGAACTGTCCCGATTTCTAGAAGACCCTATAAGATGGCACCTTTTGAACTAGCCGAACTTAAGAAACAACTCGATGAGTCCTTGAAAAAGGGTTTCATCCGTCCTAGTTCGTCTCCATGGGCTTGCCCCATCCTCTTCGTCAAGAAGAAGGATGGTACGGACCGGATGGTTGTAGATTATCGACCAGTCAACCTGGTCACAACCAAGAACAAGTATCCGCTCCCCAGGATCAACGACCTGTATGATCAGCTCGCTGGATCCTCAGTCTTCTCTAAAATGGATTTGAGATTGGGCTACCATCAAATCAAAATCCGGAGCGGGGACATTCCTAAAACGGCCTTTGTTACTCGTTATGGCCAATACGAGTACACCGTCATGTCCTTCGGTCTAACCAACGCCCCAGCCACCTTTTCTCGGTTAATGAACTCAATCTTCATGGAGTATTTGGATAAATTCGTCGTGGTCTACCTCGATGATATACTCATCTACTCCAAGAACGAGGAAGAACATGCCGAACATCTAAGGCTAGTGTTGATGAAACTTTGAGAGCATCGCCTTTATGCCAAGTTCTCCAAATGCGAATTTTGGTTGCCTGAAGTGACCTATCTAGGGCATGTAATTTCCGGTAAAGGTATTGCTGTTAATCCCGAGCGAGTTCAAGCCGTCCTTAATTGGACTCCACCTGTATCGGTCAAGCAAGTTCGGAGTTTCCTTGGCTTAGCGAGCTATTGTTGCCGCTTTGTCGAGAACTTCTCCAAAGTTGCCAAACCTCTAACTGAACTCCTCAAGAAAGATAAAAAGTTCGAGTGGACTCCACAATGTGAGCACAGCTTTCAGGAATTGAAAAGAAGCCTGACATCTGCTCCCGTATTGGTACCACCAGATTTCTCTAAGGACTTTGTTATTTATTGCGACGCCTCGCGACAAGGACTAGGTTGCGTCCTCATGCAGGATCGACACGTAATTGCTTATGCTTCGCGGCAATTGCACCCACATGAGGAGAATTATCCTACTCATGATCTAGAGCTTGCAGCTGTAGTCTATGCACTTAAAACCTGGCGACATTACCTCCTCGGTAATCGTTGCGAAATCTTCACTGATCACCAAAGTCTGAAGTACATCTTCACCCAACCGGATTTGAATCTCAGGCAAAGACGTTGGGTTGAGTTGATCACAGATTTCGACTTAGGGATAACTTACACCCCAGGAAAGGCCAACATCATGGCTGATGCACTAAGTCGTAAATCTTATTGTAACAATTTGATGTTACAACAAAGTCAACCGCTTCTCCATGAGGAATTTCGGAAGCTTAACCTTCACATTGTTCCTCAAGGATTCCTTTCCACCTTGGTGGCGAAACCTACACTTACGGATCAGATCATCAAAGCACAGAAGGTAGATCCGGGGATTTCCCGCATCAAAAGAAACATCAAGAAAGGAGTTGCGAATTGTTTCTCCATTGATGATCAAGGAGTCGTATACTTCGGGAACCGTCTAGTGGTTCCCAAAGTGCGAAACCTGAGGCGATTGATCCTAAAGGAAGCTCATGAATCTCCTCTCACCATTCATCCCGGTAGTACTAAGATGTATCAAGACCTACGCCAGAGGTTCTGGTGGACTAGGATGAAGAGAGAAATTGCTCAGTATATTGGTAGTTGCGACGTCTGTCATCGTGTAAAAGCGGAGCATCAACGGCCTGCTGGCACCCTTCAACCCTTAGCTATTCCTGAATGGAAATGGGACAAAAATTGGTATGGATTTCATTACCGGTTTTCCCAGGACCAAGAGAGGGAATAACGCTATCTTCGTCGTTGTCGATCGTCTCTCCAAAGTAGCCCATTTCTTACCTGTGCGCGAGAGTATAACCGCTAGTCAATTAGCAGACTTGTACATCTCCCGAATAGTGTCTCTCCATGGTGTTCCACTAGAAATTAACTCGGATTGAGGAAGTCTCTTCACCTCTCGATTTTGGGAAAGTTTCCAAAATGCTATGGGAACCCGCCTTTCCTTTAGCACTGCTTTTCACCCTCAATCAAGTGGTCAAGTAGAACGTGTCAACCAGATTCTAGAAGACATGCTTCGAGCTTCTGTTATCTCATTCGGAATGGATTGGGAGAAATGCCTTCCATTTGCCGAATTTGCTTATAACAATAGCTATCAATCTAGCTTGGGTAAAGCCCCTTTTGAAGTTCTCTATGGACGAAGGTGTCGAACGCCTCTTAACTGGTCAGAAACCGGGGAAAGACAATTCTTTGGCCAGGACATGATCCAGGAAGCAGAAGAGCAAGTTCGCATTGTTCGTGAAAAGTTGAAAACAGCCCAATCTCGTCAAAAGAGTCAATATGACCGGAAACATAAGGCTATGACTTTTGAGGTTGACGAGAAGGCTTACCTTCGGGTTACTCCTCTGAAGGGAACCCATCGCTTCGGTATCAAGGGCAAATTGGCTCCTCGCTACATTGGACCCTTTCGCATTCTCGCTAAACGAGGAGAAGTTGCCTACCAATTGGAACTACCTCCGCATCTCTCCAGAGTCCACGACGTCTTCCACGTTTCTCAACTCAGGCGTTGCTTCTCGGATCCTATCCGTGGAGTGGACCACGAAACGCTTGATCTTCAAGATAACCTCACGTATCGAGAGTACCCCGTTCGTATCCTTGATCAAGCCGAGCGTACCACTCGATGTCATAATATCAAGTTTCTCAAGGTTCAATGGTCGCACCATTCTGAGAAGGAAGCAACTTGGGAAAGGGAGGATCGTCTTTGACTTGAGTACCCCGCCTTCTTTCCGAAGGAACCTAAATCTCGGGACGAGATTCTTTTGAGTGGGGGTGAGTTGTCACACCCTAGCTAGTTCATGCATTAGAGTGTTGCATCATGTCTATTTTTCTTAATAGAAACTTGAAATGGGGATGACAGAACCCCCAGCCCCCTCTGAATCCAACTAGGGTTTACTAAAAATATTTTCAATGAACCTGAAATGCCCTTCCAGAATGTCCATCATTTTTGTCTTGGTTCAGCACCTCTGCCAAAAGTGATGCACAATTTTCTAGGTCATCCTAAGGTCTTTGTATTAAGTCATAAATATTTGAATTTGGGCATTTAAAATTTATAAAATATTTCAAATGCTCAAATATTCCCAAACTAAAATGTTCCTTGCTAGAAATATTCCAACTAAGGACCAGGTGCAGTTTGGTAAATTTTGGAGTTGCCTAGGTATTTTTAGAAATTCAACAAACTTACAGAATAAAAGCAGAAACAGGAAAATAGGAAAAACTTACCTGGCGCCTACTAACCGGCCCACCTGCCGGCCCAGCCCAGCTGCCGCGCCAGCGAGCTGCTTGGCTCGGCCAGGCAGGCAGGCAGGTGCTCGGCGGCGAGCACCGCTTGGGTGCCACGCACCTGGTCGCCGCCTCGCTGCTCCCCTCGTCCAGCTGATGACGGGGATCGATCCCCCTCTCTCCCCCGAACCCCTCGGACATCTCCTCTCCTCCCCAGCTCCTCTCCCTCGCGCTCCCCAGCCATGGCCGACGCCACCGCCGCCGCCCCATCGCCGTAGCCGCGCTCCCCGCCGTCCGTGCTCCGTCTCGCCGTGTCTAGGAGCTCCGCCGCCATCCTCTTCGTCGAGCTAGCCGAGCCCCGCGTGCTCGTGTGGCCCGAGTCCACCGCACCGACTTCGCCCGAGTCCGCCGTCGCCGGAGATCCCCTTCAACACCGTCGCCGCATCAGTCCGTCCCCGACCCCGCTGGTTGCCTCCACGAGTGCCCTGTGAGCCTAGCCACCTCCCCTTCCTTTCCTCTCTCGCCCCCGAGCTGTGTAGCAACTGCACGAAGATCACCCGCATGCACCGCCGCGGAGATCGTCGCCGACGTGCTCCCGGCCATCCTCCGGTCACCTCTCGGTGTCCATCGCACTCACCACGTCGCGTAGGGTCTAACCATACACTCCCCGCACCTCACCACACACCCTAGCCCCGAGTTCGCCTCCACCCGAACTCCGGCGGCCGCCTAGGTCATCGCCGGCGCCGATTCTGGCCACCCCGACCCCAACTAACTCCACCAAGAGCTGCGGTTTGTCCCCAGCTCCACTTAGATGCCTTCCGCGACCCATTTGGTGGCCGGAACGGCCAAAATCACTTCCGCCGCCGCGTCGGGCTCGCCGGCGGCTAAACGCCGATGCAGCCGACTTGACTTTGACCACGGGTGGGCCCTGGTTGACTCTGTTGAGTCAATGACAGGTGGGGCCCAGCCCTGTTAACTAATGTGGTTTAGTTCTAATTAATTTTTAGCTAAATTAATTGTGCTGACATGCGGGACCCACTGGTTAGTTTGACCTGGACCATTCTGTTGACCTGCGAAGGTCAGCATGACATCATGCTGACGCAGTAATCCTTTTCTGGAATTAAAATAAATCCAGAATGGTTTATAAATTCCAGAAAATCCCCCAAACTTCAAAAATTCATAGTAATTCAACCATAGCTCCAAATGCAAAGTGTTATATATGAAAAATGATCAGAAGAATCCAATCTATCCATCTGTACTAGTTTCATGCATGTTTAAACAAGCTAACCTACTGATCATTGCAGAACAAGTTAAAGCACTTATAAGGGCCATGTATGAGTTTGAAAATTGAATCTTTGGTTCAAAATGGTTCAAACCCATCTGGTTTTAGTTGCATTAGCCCAACACACCCATATTGCCATGTTTTCATGCATGCATCATATTGTTGCATATTGTTTGGTAATGTTGTGTATCGGTGCTCTCTGCGGCAGGTCCTGCCTCTGAGGAGTATCGTGATTACCTCAACGAAGAACAATATCAGTGCATCGACCCATCAGGCAAGCAACCAACCATTTGATCATATCGATACAATCCCATGTTCTCGCTTCTGCTCTCTTTTACTGCATTAAGACAACGCGTTTCAAACTGCTGTGTTCTACGGTAGTTGAACCCATTTCCTCTGCATGACCTGTCATTGCCACAGTAACTAGATGAAACCCACTAGCATGTGTAGGAGTTGATTGAGCCATATGTATGTGTTGTTCCTACCTTGCTATGCCTGCTATGCTTAGAGTCGTGTCAGGTCTGGTTCATCTGGGTGATGGGCTAGAGTGAAATGATCATGCCGGTAATGAGAGTGATGTGGTGAACACGATTTGGTAAAGGTATCGATGAAAGGCCATGTAGGAGTACATGGTGGGTTGTTTCATTGAAGCCGTCCTTAAGCACTGAGATCTGTATGTGTGATTTAAGAATCAGCTACTACCATGCATTGGGCCCGAAACCAATGGACCCTCTCGGCTTCTTATTCAACCTAGTCCTCTGTCCAGGAGTTGCAAATAGTTTCTGGTGTTTGTAGCCTACTGGAGGCCGTGGACAGCGCTGACCGTAGGGGTGGGCTGTGATGCAGTAGGTACATGGCCGGGAATACCGGGCACCCGTTAGGTGTCACGGAACCCTGCACACATCGTTTGGGGCCGTATGGGAAACCTCAGCCGGACTCCCTGCGGATGGAACCTGGATAGGCGATAAACCTGGACTAGAGACTTAGGTGTCTAGGTAGGTCATGGCCGACACCCACGTTGGGCTTCCGCTTGAAGGTTGCCGAGTACATGTCGTGTAAACGGCGGTAAGTGGTGAGAGCGTGTATGAATAAGTACACCCCTGCAGGGTTAACATTATCTATTCGAATAGTCGCGTCCGCGGTAAAGGACTACTTGGTTGCCTATACAGTTCATAGACAAGTAAATGGATACTACTAAAAATCTCAAGATAAGCGTGAGTGCTGAGGATGGTTCCTCCGTAGGATGACGGAGGTGGATCCTCGGTGGTGTATTGAAGTGGTGAGTAGTGGACTCGTGTGCGCAAAACCATTTCAAGTTGGTGTATTCGTAGGATAGCTTAGCCAAATATCAAAGCGGGCTTGCTGCAATAACCCCACCAACCCTTCTTGATAATGTGCATGTATGTAGGATCTGATGTAAGTCTTGCTGAGTACCTTTGTACTCATGTTGCTTTAATTTACATTTTTCAGAAGACGCTGCAACCCCTTCTGATGGGTTCTTCGTAGACGTTGACATCGATGAGTAGACCGAGGCCCAGGTGGTGACCCTGAGCTTGTGAAGGACCACGTAGTATAGCCAGGCTTCCCAAGCCTCTTTTATTTTACTAGTTGTCTGTACCCAGACAAGTTACTTCCGCTGTTGGCTTGTATATCTGTATGACTTGAATGCTGGGTCGTGTGACCCGTACTTGTGTGTATGATATGTATGGCTCTCTGAGCCTTAAATAAAGTACTGGTGTCGTAAAGTCATGTTGTGATGCCTTGTTGTATTTGCACATATCGAGCATATTGTGTGTATGATTGAAATGCTTGGTATGTGTGGGATCTGACTATCTAGTTGTTTATTCTTAGTAGCCTCTCTTACCGGGAAATGTCTCCTAGTGTCTCCATTGAGCCTTGGTAGCTTGCTACTGCTCCGGAACACTTAGGCTGGCCGGCATGTGTCCTTCTTCGTTCTTGTGTCTGTCCCTTCGGGGAAATGTCACGCGATGGATACCGGAGTCTTGTTAGCCCGCTACAGCCCGGTTTACCAGAGTCCTGCTAGCCCAGTGCTACAGCCCGGATTCACTTACTGATGACCGACAGGTTCGATGCTGGGTCATGGATGCCTGTCCCTGTAAGTCTGTGCCACTTTGGGTTGATGACTAGCCATGTCAGCCCGGGCTCTTTACCATAAGGATGCTAGCGACACTATCATATACGTGTGCCAAAAGGCGCAAACGGTCCCGGGCAAAGGTAAGACGACACCCGTGGAATACCGTGCGTGACGCCGCAAAGGAATATGAGGTGTTACATGCTAGATCGATGTGGCATCGAGTCGGGGTCCTGACACGGAAGCAAAACCGTGCCTCTCGCGAAAGAAAAAAACAACAGAAAACACGTCTTTTTTTCCTTTCCAAGAGGCATGGCCGTGCCTCTCGTGAAAACAAAATCGTGACTCTCGCAAAAAAATATTCATTTTTTTGCGCAATTTTTTTTTCGAATTTTTTTTTGGTCGAGAAGCTAGGGAAGGCCGGTAAAAAACCAAAACGTCAAAAAAACCCGAAAAGAAAACCTTTTAAAAAGCTGAAAACGCGTGCGTAAAAATAAAAAAAAAACAAAATCCGGAGGGAGCGTCCAGAGCGCAACACGTGGCGAATGGCTGTGAGCGCGTCAAGTGGCGTTGATCGTTGCGAGGTTCCCGAAGGAGCGCTCGTTAATTAGTTACTCCCGGTGGCGCCCTCCTCCCTAGTCCAATTTGGATCAGTCCATGGGGAGGGGTGCGGCCACCCTTTGAGGCCTTTCTCTCCTTTTCCGTATGGCCCATTAAGGCCCAATACGAATTCCCGTAACTCTCCGGTACTCCAAAAAATGCCCAAATCACTCGGAACCTTTCCGATGTCCGAATATAGTCGTCCAATATATCGATCTTTACGTCTCGACCATTTCGAGACTCCTAATCATGTCCATGGTCTCATCTGGGACTCCGAACTACCTTCGGTACATCAAAACACATAACTCATAATATAAATCGTCACGGAACGTTAAGCAGGCGGACCCTACGGGTTCGAGAACTATGTAGACATGACCGAGACACGTCTCCGGTTAATAACTAATAGCGGAACTTGGATGCTCATATTGGCTCCCACATATTCTACGAAGATCTTTATCGGTCAAACCGCATAACAACATACATTGTTCCCTTTGTCATCGGTATGTTACTTGCCCGAAATTCGATCATCGGTATCTCAATACCTAGTTCAATCTCGTTACCGGCAAGTCTCTTTACTCGTTATGTAATGCATCTTCCCGCAACTAACTCATTAATCATATTGCTGGCAAGGCTTATAGTGATGTGCATTACCGAGAGGGCCCAGAGATACCTCTCCGACAATCGGAGTGACAAATCCTAATCTTGAAATACGCCAACTCAACAAGTACCTTCGGAGACACCTGTAGAGCACCTTTATAATCACCGAGTTACGTTGTGACGTTTGGTAGCACATAAAGTGTTCATCCAGTAAACGGGAGTTGCATAATCTCATAGTCATAGGAACATGTATAAGTCATGAAGAAAGCAATAGCAACATACTAAACGATCAAGTGCTAAGCTAACGGAATGGGTCAAGTCAATCACATCATTCTCTAATGATGTGACCTCGTTAATTGAATGACAACTCATGTCTATGGCTAGGAAACTTAACCATCTTTGATTCAACGAGCTAGTCAAGTAGAGGCATACTAGTGACACTATGTTTGTCTATGTATTCACACATGTATTATGTTTCCGGTTAATACAATTCTAGCATGAATAATAAATATTTATCATGAAATAAGGAAATAAATAATAACTTTATTATTGCCTCTAGGGCATATTTCCTTCAGTCTCGCACTTGCACTAGAGTCAATAATCTAGTTCACATCGCCATGTGATTTAACACCAATATTCACATTTGTATGTGATTAATACCCATAGTTCACATCGTCATGTGATCAACACCCAAAAGGTTTACTAGAGTCAATAATTTAGTTCACATCGCTATGCGATTAACACCCAAAGAGTACTAAGGTATGATCATGTTTTGCTCGTGAGAGAAGTTTAGTCAACAGGTCTGTCACATTCAGAGCCGTATGTATTTTGCAAAATATTCTATGTCTACAATGCTCTGCATGGAGCTACTCTAGCTAATTGCTCCCACTTTCAATATGTATCCAGATTGAGGCTTAGAGTCATCTGGATCGGTGTAAAAGCTTGTATCGACGTAACTTTTTACGACGAACTCTTTATCACCTCTATAACTGAGAAATATTTCCTTAGTCCTTACAAAGGATATTCTTGACCGCTGTCCAGTGATCTACTTCTAGATCAAAAATTGTACTCCCTTGCCAAACTCAGAGCAAGGTATACAATAGGTCTGGTACACAGCATAGCATACTTTATAGAACCTATGACTGAGGCATAGGGAATGACTTTTCATTCTCTTTCTATTTTCTGCCATGGTCGGGTTTTGAGTCTTACTCAACTTCACACCTTGCAACATAGGCAAGAACTCCTTCTTTGACTGTTCCATTTTGAACTACTTCAAAATCTTATCAAGGTGTGTACCCATTGAAAAATCTTATCAAGTGTCTTGATCTATCTCTATAGATCTTGATGCTCAATGTGTAAGAAGCTTCACTGAGGTCTTTCTTTGAAAAACTCCTTTCAAACACTCCTTTATGCTTTCCAGAAAATTCTACATTATTTCTGATCAACAATATGTCATTCACATATACTTATCAGAAAGGTTGTAGTGCTCCCACTCACTTTATTGTAAATACAGGCTTCACCGCAAGTCCGTATAAAACTATATGCTTTGATCAACTTATCAAAGCGTATATTCCAACTCCGAGATGCTTGCACCAGTCCATAGATGGATCACTGGAGCTTGCACGTTTTGTTACCACCTTTAGGATCGACAAAACCTTCTGGTTGCATCATATACAACTCTTCTTTAAGAAATCCATTAAGGAATGTAGTTTTGACATCCATTTGCCAAATTTCATAAAATGCGGCAATTGCTAACATGATTCGGACAGACTTTTAAGCATCGATACGAGTAAGAAAATCTCATTGTATTCAACACCTTGAACTTGTCGAAAACCTTTTTCGACAATTTGAGCTTTGTAGATAGTAATACAACTATCAACGTCCGTCTTCCTCTTAAAGATCCATTTATTTTCTGTGGCTTGCCGATCATCGGGCAAGTCAACCAAAGTCCACACTTTGTTCTCATACATCGATCCCATCTTAGATTTCATAGCCTTAAGCCATTTCATGGAATCTGGGCTCATCATTGCTTCCTCATAATCCGTAGGTTTGTGATGGTCAAGTAACATGACCTCCAGAACAGGATTACCGTACCACTCTGGTGCGGATCTTACTCTGGTTGACCTACGAAGTTCAGTAGTTAACTTGATCTGAAGTTTCATGATCATCATCATTAACTTCCTCACTAATCTGTGTAGGCATCACTGGAACAAGTTTCTGTGATGAACTACTTTCCAATTCGGGAGAAGGTACAATTACCTTATCAAGTTCTACTTTCCTCCCACTCACTTCTTTCGAGAAAACTCCTTCTCTAGAAACGATCCATTATTAGCAATGAATGTCTTGCTTTCAGATCTGTGATAGAAGGTGTACCCAACTGTCTCCTTTGGTATCCTATGAAGACACATTTCTCCGATTTGGGTTTGAGCTTATCAGGATGAAACTTTTTCACATAAGCATCGCAATCCCAAACTTTAAGAAACGACAGCATAGGTTTCTTGCTAAACCACAGTTCATATGGTGTCGTCTCAACGGATTTAGATGGTGCCCTTTTTAACGTGAATGCAACTGTCTCTGATGCATAACCCCAAAATGATAGTGGTAAATCGGTAAGAGACATCATAGATCGCACCATATCTAGTAAAGTACGATTACAACGTTCGGACACACCATTACATTGTGGTGTTCCAGGTGGCGTGAGTTGCGAAACTATTTCACAGTGTTTCAAATGAAGACCAAACTCGTAACTCAAATATTCGTCTCCATGATCAGATCGTAGAAACTTTATTTTCTTGTTATGATGATTTTTCACTTCACTCTGAAATTCTTTGAACTTTTCAAATGTTTCAGACTTATGTTTTCATCAAGTAGATATACCCATATCTGCTCAAATCATCTGTGAAGGTCCAAAAATAACGATACCTGCCGCGAGCCTCAACACTCATCGGATCGCATACATCAGTATGTATTATTTCCAATAAGTCAGTTGCTCGCTCCATTGTTCCGGAGAATGGGGTCTTAGTCATCTTGCCCATAAGGCATGGTTCGCAAGTATCAAGTGATTCATAATAAAGTGATTCCAAAATCCCATCAGCATGGTGTTTCTTCATGCGCTTTACACCAATATGACCTAAATGGCAGTGCCACAAATAAGTTGCACTATCATTATTAACTTTGCATCTTTTGGCTTCAATATTGTGAATATGTGTATCACTATGATCGAGATCCAACAAACCATTTTCATTGGGTGTATGAACATAGAAGGTTTTATTCATGTAAACAGAACAACAAGTATTCTCTAACTTAAATGAATAACCGTATTGCAATGAACATGATCAAATCATAGTCATGCTCAACCCAAACACCAAATAACACTTATTTAGTTTCAACACTAATCCCGAAAGTATAGGGAGTGTGAGATGATGATCATATAAATCTTGGAACCACTTCCAACACACATCGTCACTTCACCCTTAACTAGTCTATGTTCATTCTGCAACTCCCGTTTCGAGTTACTACTCTTAGCAACTGAACTAGTATCAAATACCGAGGGGTTACTATGAACACTAGTAAAGTACACATCAATAATCTGTATATCAAATATACCTTTGTTTACTTTGCCATCCTTCTTACCCGCCAAATGTTTGGCGTAGTTCCGCTTCCAGTGACCATTCCCTTTGAAGTAGAAGCACTCAGTTCCAGGCTTGGGTCTAGCTTTGGGCTTCTTCATTGGAGTAGCAACTTGCTTGCTATTCTTCTTGAAGTTCCCTTTCTTTCACTTTGCCCTTTTACTTGAAACTAGTGTTCTTGTCAACCATCAACACTTGATGCTTTTCTTGATTTCTACCTTCGCCGATTTCAGCATCGCGAAGAGCTCGGGAATTAATTTCGTCATCCCTTGCATATATAGTTCATCACAAAGTTCTAGTAACTTGGTGATAGTGACTAGAGAATTTTATCAATTACTATCTTATCTGGAAGATTAACTCCCACTTGATTCAAGCAATTGTAGTACCCAGACAATCTGAGCACATGCTTATTGGTTGAGCTATTCTCCTCCATGTTGTAGGCAAAGTACTGTTAGAGGACTCATACCTCTCGACACGGGCATGAGTATGAAATACCAATTTCAACTCTCGGAACATCTCATATGCTCCATGGCGTTCAAAACATTTTTGAAGTCCCGGTTCTAAGCCGTAAATCATGGTGCACAAAACTATCAAGTAGTCATCTTACCGAGCTTGTCAAACGTTCATAACGTCTGCATCTGCTCCTGCAATAGGTCTGTCACCTAGCGGTGCATCAAGGACATAATTCTTCTGTGCAGCAATGAGGATAATCCTCAGAACACGGATTCAATTCGCATCATTGCTACTAACATCTTTCAACATAGTTTTTCTCTAGGAACATATCAAAATAAACATAGGGAAGCAACAACGCGAGCTATTGATCTACAACATAATTTGCAAAATACTATCAGGACTAAGTTCGAGATAAATAAAAGTTCAATTAATCATATTACTTAAGAACTCCCACTTAGATAGACATCCCTCTAATCATCTAAGTGATCACGTGATCCAAATCAATTAAACCATGTTCGATCATCACATGAGATGGAGTAGTTTTCAATGGTGAACATCACTATGTTGATCATATCTACTATATGATTCACGCTCGACCTTTCGGTCTCAGTGTTCCGAGGCCATATCTGTATATGCTAGGCTCGTCAAGTTTAACCTAAGTATTCTGCGTGTGTAAAAATGTCTTACACCCGTTGTATTTGAACATAGAGCTTATCACAACCGATCATCACGTGGTGTCTCAGCATGAAGAACTTTCGCAATGGTGCATACTCAGGGAGAACACTTATACCTTGAAATTTAGTGAGAGATCATCTTATAATGCTACCTTCAATCAAAGTAAAATAAGATGCATAAAGGATAAACATCACATGCAATCAATATAAGTGATATGATATGGCCATCATCATCTTGTGCTTGTGATCTCCATCTCCGAAGCACCGTCATGATCACCATCGTCACCGGCGCGACACCTTGATCTCCATCGTAGCATCGTTGTAGTCTCGCCAACTATTGCTTATACGACTATCGCTACCTCTTAGTGATAAACTAAAGCAATTACAGGGCGATTGCATTGCATACAATAAAGTGACAACCATATGGCTCCTGCCAGTTGCCAATAACCCTGTTACAAAACATGATCATCTCATACAATAAAATTTAGCATCTTGTCTTGACCATATCACATCACAACATGCCCTTCAAAAACAAGTTAGACGTCCTATACTTTGTTGTTGCAAGTTTTACGTGGCTGCTACGGGCTGAGCAAGAATCGTTCTTACCTACGCATCAAAACCACAACGATATTTCGTCAAGTTAGTGCTGTTTTAACCTTCTCAAGGACCAGGCGTAGCCACACTCGGTTCAACTAAAGTTGGAGAAACTGACACCCGCCAGCCACCTGTGTGCAAAGCACGTCGGTAGAACCAGTCTCATGTAAGCATATGCGTAATGATGGTCCGGGCCGCTTCATCCAACAATACCGCCGAACCAAAGTATGACATGCTGGTAAGAAGTATGACTTGTATCGCCCACAACTCACTTGTGTTCTACTCGTGCATATAACATCTACACATAAAACTAGGCTCGGATGCCACTGTTGGGGAACGGAGTAATTTCAAAAAAATTCCTACGCATACGCAAGATCATGGTGATGCATAGCAACGAGAGGGGAGAGTGTTGTTCACGACCCTCGTAGACCGAAAGCGGAAGCGTTAGCACAACGCGATTGATGTAGTCATACGTCTTCACGATCCGACTGATCCAAGTACCGAACGTACGACACCTTCGAGTTCAGCACACGTTTAGCTCGATGACGTCCCGCGAACTCCGATCCAACAGAGCTTCACGGGAGATTTCCGTCAGCAAGACGACGTGATGACGGTGATGATGTTGCTACCGACGCAGGGCTTCACCTAAGCACCGCTATGATATGACCGAGGTGGAATATGGTGGAGGGGGGCACCGCACACGGCTGGGAGAGATCAACAGATCAACTTGTGTGTCTATGGGGTGCCCCCTAGCCACGTATATAAAGTATGGAGGGAGGAGGAGGCCGGCCCTCATAGGGCGCGCCCAAGTGTGGAGTCCTACTAGGACTCCCTAGTCCTAGTAGGATTCCTCCTCCCACATGGAATAGGAAAAAGGAAAGGGAGAAGGAGAAGGAAGGAAGGGGGCGCCCCCCCCCTCGCTAGTCCAATTCGGACCAGTCCATGGGGAGGGGTGCGTCCACCCTTTGAGGCCTTTCTCTCCTTTCCCGTATGGCCCATTAAGGCCCAATACGAATTCCCATAACTCTCCGGTACTCCGAAAAGTACCCGAATCACTCGGAACCTTTCCGATATCCGAATATAGTCGTCCAATATATCGATCCTTACGTCGTGACCATTTCGAGACTTATCGTCATGTCCCTGGTCTCATCCGGGACTCCGAACTACCTTTGGTACATCAAAACACATAACTCATAATATAAATCGTCACCTAACGTTAAGCGTGCGGACCCTACGGGTTCGAGAACTATGTAGACATGACCGAGACACGTCTCCGGTCAATAACCAATAGCGGAACCTGGATGCTCATATTGGCTCCCACATATTCTACGAAGATATTTATTGGTCAAACCGCATAGTAACATGCGTTGTTCCCTTTGTCATCAGTATGTTACTTGCCCGAGATTCGATCGTCGGTATCTCAATACCTAGTTCAATCTCGTTACCGGCAAGTCTCTTTACTCGTTATGTAATGCATCATCCCGCAACTAACTCATTAGTCATATTGCTTGCAAGGCTTATAGTGATGTGCATTATCGAGAGGGCCCAAAGATACCTCTCCGACAATCAGAGTGACAAATCCTAATCTCGAAATACGCCAACTCAACAAGTACCTTCGGAGACACCTATAGAGGACATTTATAATCACCCAGTTACGTTGTGACGTTTGGTAGCACAGAAAGTTTTCATCCGGTAAACGGGAGTTGCATAATCTCATAGTCATAGGAACATGTATAAGTCATGAAGAAAGCAATAACAACATACTAAACGATCAAGTGCTAAGCTAACGGAATGGGTCAAGTCAATCACATCATTCTCTAATGATATGACCCCGTTAATCAAATGTATTATGATTCCGGTTAATATAATTCTAGCATGAATAATAAACATTTATCATGAAATAAGGAAATAAATAATAACTTTATTATTGCCTCTAGGGCATATTTCCTTCAAGAGAGACCCTCCGCCGCCGCCGATCACCTGTCAATTCTAGGAATTGAACTCGGGCCGCTAGACTGCATAACTGCATGCCCAACCACTGAGCCAAGGCTCTCTTGTGGATGTGGATGTAATTTTTTACCTCTAGTGTTTTTGTACTGCCTTGACAGTTGATGAATAGATCGGAAATTTTCTGGCAAAAAAATTATACATAGTGCTCGGACTAGCCTTAAAGAAGGCATGAAATTCTGGTTAGATGCCTTGTAATTGATCTGATCCGCTCCTGTGCACATATCCCATTTGATATAGGGAAACGTTTCACGCCGGTCGACCGGCTGAAACTCCGCCGGTCAAGTCCACGCTAGCAACAGGCCCACCCACCACCGCTTAAGCCTGTCTCTATCATCCCGCATGATTCACTCCACCATTTATTCCTTTCCTTATCCTCTCGCCCATCTTCTCCCCGTTGCTCCCCAAATAAACTCTTGCCGGTGATGACCGCCGTCGATGTCGCGAGCAGCCATCATCCACATGCCCCTGCTGCTCCGGCGAGTAGCCGCCATCCACTCACCCCCGCGCTACTCCGGCGAGCGGCCGCCATCCACCCGCCCCGCGCTACACCGGCGATCGGCCGCCCATCCATCAGCGCGGTTGTGCGGCAACCCAGCTTGCGGCGTGGGATTGGGCGCTTCAAACGGCGGCGACCATGCTACAACGATGACGAGCGGGAGTGGCAACCGGTGGCACGCGACGGCAGCGACCAAGGATGACCGCAGGCTGCCACCGGTGCTGCAAACCACAAGCAATTTTGCTGGAAGCTGTCGTCAGAGAAGCTGGAAGCGACAATGCGAGGAGCTACAACCAACATCGGCGGCGACTCCAACATGCTACAACCGGCAAATCCTGAGCTACAACCGGCATTTATTCTTACTTGTACCGGCATCATGATTTGCTGGAACCAGTGTCTTTTTTTGCTAGAACCGGAAACAGTTTTTGCTATCATCTTTTTTGATTTGCTGGATCAGACCAAGTTTTGCTACTACCGTATTTTAATTTTGCTGGAAGTAGCCTGGTTTTTTGCTACAACCGTATTCTGGTTTTGCAACGGCGGCTATTTTTTGCGACCGGCGACGGCGACGGTGGCCATTTTTGCTACAACCGTGTCAAAGTTTTGCTACTACCGTCTGTGTTTTTGCTACATCCATTCATGAAGCTGTGGTGCTTTTTTACGACATTTTTGTTGCAACAACCTTGTTTTTTGCTACTACTGGAGACGTGTTTTGCTACATCCATTCACGAGGCCATGGTGCTTCAAGTGCGGCGGCGAGTTCCGGCGGCGTTTTTGCTACAACTGTCTGAATTTTTGCTACATCCATTCACGGATTAGCTGCAACCGCGGCGAGTGTTGCATGTGTCAATGGTCGGCGGCGGCGGAGTTGCGACGGCTTCGTCGCCCAGGTGCGGCCGACGGCGGAGGTGGCTAGCTGCCATCCGTGGCGAGGCTGGTGCGGCGAGGTGCAGGCTGCTGCGAGGTCAACGACCGGCGGGGGCGTCCCGCGGTGCGGTGCGGCGGGGAGCAGCTGCGGTGGGGAGATTTTTCTCGAAGGAATCTCACGCAGATCTGACAGCCCTGGCTGGCGCATCGGACGGCTGGTGCTGGACCGGCCCAACGGTTGGGCCGGCGCACCGGCGCAGATCAGCGCCCTTTGATATAATATAAAATGGCGAGTAGGGGTCTTCCTACTACTGTTTTTCGCTGTGGTGACCGATCAGCTATCAATACATCTCGCCATGATATGTTCTGTGGTGGTGGATGCGCCGACCAGAGGTGATTAATGCCTGAAATACATCTGGCCATGATATCTACCAGCTGCATGCATACACGTTGTTTTCATCCCGAATTAGTATGGGCACATGGTAGACCATATGCATATGCATGCACCGACTTGAGATCGTGGTGGAAGATGACCGGGGGCCGGGTACGTGTGATGGACTGGATAGTGACATATGTGAAACAGAATTAATCAAAGATACTGTCTTCTAAACCAAGGCCTTGTTGTAGACAGTGTCTTCTCCACGATAGATCATACACCACTGATTATATACAACATCATAATTAATGCAGCATGGGGTTAAGCAAAAAAAAATGGATTTTTGGCATTCTGGAGATATGTAGTACTTATCGTTAAGCAACTCTCATCGTTGACTGTATTAATGCGTCCATCGAACCATATGCCTGATGGCAGAGGGAACTTCTCTCTATAAATGGAGCCATCGGCATGTCCATGCAGCATACACCCAAGCACTAGCATCTCCCCACACTAGCTACTGGAAAAAATGTCGACCTTGTTCTCGCAGGAGCTGCTCATCTCCACATTCGCCATCATTATTGTTCCCCTCTACATGTTGTATCTCAGGTCTAGCAGATCAAAGAACCCATCAGTGCTCCCCATAAACTGGCCAATAGTGGGGGTCTTCCCTTACCTTATCGCCAACTTCCACAACCTGCACGACTACCTCGCCGTCGTCCTCGCCGGATCAGGCCACAACTTCAGGGCGCACGGCCCGCCTGGGACCGGGTTGCGGTTCTTCATCACATGCGAACCGGCCAACGTCCGGCACATCTTCACGACGAACCATGCAAACTTCCCCAAGGGCGCGGAGTTCACAGCCATCTTTGACATCGTGGGTGGCAGCTTCTTCACCACCGAAGGCGAGCCCTGGCGTCGGCAACGCGCAAGAGCCCGGAGAGTCTTGAGCAACCCACGGTTGCTTGCCTGTATGACCGCTTGCTGCCGCGACAAGGTGGAGAACGGCCTCCTCCCGGTGCTCATGCACATGGCGAGCACCGGGACCACGTTTGACCTGCAAGATTTGACAACAAGGCTCGTGTTCGACATGACTGCCACGCCTCTCTTTGGCGTGGACCCGGGCCTCCTGTCCTCGAACATGCCGCCCATGGACGCCGCGGTCGCCATGAACACGGTCATGGAGGTGGCCTTGTTCCGGCACATCATGCTGACCTCTGGCTGGAAGGTGATGAGGTGGCTTTTTTTTTTAGAAAAGGAGGATGACCCCCGGCCTCTGCATCTGGGAGATGCATACAGCCACTTTATTGATTATTCTCGAGGACCGTACAAAGTGTTACAACAATGTGTCTGAATCCACCATCTTGGCAACATATGCCGCTACTCCTATCCAAAATGATTAGGGGGTGCTAGCTGGGCCACTACCCAAACCACTCACCTAAGCCTAACATCAAAAGCCGGAAGCCGAAACTCATTCGGAAGCCCCAGCCGAGCCACATACCGGGTCTGGGGCACAATCCGGTCAGACGCACTCGTGTGTCGTCGCCGCCATCTTCCACAGGTCCGTCTTCAGATCATATTGAGGCTTCTACCTTGTCTGGCCACTCTGCCATCGACGTCACCATGACGCCAGACAGCTTCCTCCTCCTGCACGAGTCCATCTCCGCGCATCAGACGCCGAGTCTCCACAGCACCATGCCGTTGAGATCTGCCACCATCAATGTGAAAGATGAAGCACCGCTCCACCAAAGTCGCCGTCCTCTAGTCCCTCGAGCCGTGTGCACCTCCAAGAATGACGCCCCGAGGGGGGAAACGACACTAGAGAGCCGCCGTCATCCGATCTACTGATCTAGGGTTTCCCCCGAAGGTAGCAGAGAGTGGCCTTGAACTTCTCCATGACGATGCCTTCAGGAAGGGAACGATGCAGACAGCGTCGCCATCGCCGGCCTAGGCAATAGCCAATAGCAGGTTTTCACCCAGATCTGATCGAAGACCTCCATCTCTCATACACGGGTCGCCGTCCGAGAAAGCCGCCGACGAGCAGACGCCAGAGCAGTCCCGCCGCCGCTGCGCGCAGACCGGCCGACCACGTGGTTGCAGCCACGCCGCTGCAATCCACCTCTATGCAGAGCCCACGAGGACCTGCGCCGCCACCCCGCGACGCCCGCTACCGCCAGGGACCAAATCCGCGCGGATCTAGCCGGAGGCGTGCCGGTCCGCTACCGCCCGATCTGACCCGCCGCAGCCGCCGCGCCGCGGCCGCCCACCAGGTCGCCGCCAAGGCAGGCCACCCCGACGGAGCGCCGCCGCGCCGCTAGCCCCCACCGTAGGCTAGCGCCCCCGCTCGGGAAGCCGTCCCGCGCCGGCCATGACCATGGGCGGAGGGAAAAGGAAGGCCCCGCCGCCGCCCCGGCCGGCCTGGCTTCGCCCGGCGGCGCCACCGGGCGGCGGCGAGGGAGGTGGGCAGAGGAGGGAGGAGAGAGGCGGCGGCCGGGATGGGTTCCCCTCGGGGCGCCCACGGGAGTGCCGCCAGGAGAGGAACAGATCAAGCTCCAAATGCAAAGGAGCATAAGGTGATGAGGTGGCTAAACATCGGTCCGGAAAGGAAGCTCGCCGCAGCGCACATGGTTCTAGGTGGGTTCGTTGAGGAGATGATGGAGAGGAGGAAGAAGAAGGAACAAGTTGCAAACGAGGGAGATCCTTCTTCCGTGGACATTCTGTCTTCCTACATTGTTGATCCAGACTACCAGCAGAACGATGGCTTGCTCCATGCGACGCTCATCAACTACATGATCGCGGGGAGGGACACAATCGGCACAACTTTGACATGGGTCTTCTACAACCTCGCCCAAAACCCTCATGTCATGTCGGCCATCCGCAACGAACTATCACCTATTGCATCACGAAAAGCAGCCACAGGCGCTAACAACAGCAGCACCATGGTGATCTTTGAACCGGAGGAGACCAAATCTCTCGTCTACATGAGAGCCGCCATACACGAGTCTCA